>NC_089858.1:18577676-18900533 GCF_036373705.1 Amia ocellicauda | reverse complement strand
TGTGAATCTCGCCATCAGCGGACTCGGAGACGCAATCCTGCGCGACCTGGGTGGACGTGGATTCAGGTCTCAGCCGTTTACAAGCCAGCAAAAGGGCATCTGCAGGATCTGTACCGCGCTTCCGCTTCACCCGCAACACCGTGGAGCTCGGATCCATCATGCAGACGCTTGTACGGTGGCCCTCAGGTGCAAAAATGAACAAATCCTTTTCGATTGGGTTCAGGCAGCTCCACAGGAAGCGGCGGAGTGAGGCGATTTAAATCCATGGTGCGGGTTACTTTATTTATTTATTATGTAAGAATCTGAATACAAATCTAATGAACAAAAAACAATCAATGTCAAGAATGAGAGAACAGTAGCGGTTAGAAAATATAGACTATATTTCCAATATCGAAACATTTTAAAAGATTGTGGGGATCCTGAAACAAAAACTGAATTCGATTAATCGCCCAGCCCTACTTTACTTTTACTGTAAAACAATATACGAAGTACTCCTTTCCTTAAGAATAATGAATTTGTTGAAACATATGGTTACGATTAATAGTAAGATTACTCTTAATCATATAAGATTACTATAAACACCGCACATCCCCCTTCGCTATATTAATCACCTACAACTTATTATACATTTATAAAACGCCAATTCTATGATCACAAGTGCGAGGCGTGGTTTTGATATTTTACAATGCAGTTCAATTATGTAATTATTTAATAACATTTTATTCACAATGTCCTCCGAGTCTCCAGCTGCGCGGCCAATTAGTGTTGGCAATAATTAGCGCAATTAGCACCTTGTCTGCGTCAACTGATACTGGAAAAAAGAAGCTTTAAATCCCATTGACACACTTTCCTCTACTTGTTCTTTTTTCAGTCTTGGTAAATTTTGTGTTTTCAAGCAGAAAGAAAAGGGAACAAAGGAAAATATACATTTGTATATAATCAATTCTTAAAGAAACTGTAGGAGGAGAGAAGAAAAGTTGAAGATGAATGCGGTATCAAACACCAAGGTTGATATTAACAAACACGCCACTATGTGTAGAAGGCAACAAAGGCTGTATAATCAGGATTTATTCCGCAAATTTGCTTTATTTCTTGACTTAACCGCCTGGTATATGAATACAAAACTAATCCTATACTTTCTTTTCTTCAGGTACTTTTTTTCGTAGCTCTAATTTCTAGTGGCAATTTTCAAAACGGACGTGGTGAGCACTCTTAACGGTTTAAGTTTTTGAATGTGTTTGAGGTTAATGTTACTGCTGCATTTTTCTCAATGTATAGTTTCGATGCGGTAAAAAAAAAATCCAGTTGATGTGAATGGTCTTTAAAGTTGTTTTTCAGCCTTGCTCTGTTATACATCACGTCCATGAATGGCAGCCAGGCGTTGAACTCTGCTCCTCAATCCTGCAGGTTGTAATCCTGTCCTTTGCACAGACCCCAACCATTGCGTGTTGGCCAGTGACGGTGTATCGTGCAGGTGTGCATCTGGACACTATGGGCAGACTTGTAAAGGTGAGATGGTTTAAATTTGCTGTTAATCATTTATAAATAAAAACGAGTCCGTCATTAAGCCTTTTTTAGGTTTTCAAGTATTTCAGATTTTTGCTCTCTTTGCATTTTTTTCCCCCCATTCTGCCTCCTCTAGTTTTTAAATCTTTTAACGCATAGAACAATCTCATCCGTGTGAATACAGCTTGCATACTTCTGGATAAGTATACCTCTAAAAGTTCAATTTTGATTTAAACATGAATTGCATATTACTTGGTCATCTGGGACCCTTTTCCCATCTCCTCTCCCTTTCCAGAAGTGGAGATGAATGTCATCTGTCAGAACAATTACACTAAAGTAATGGTGATCAAGGACTTCTTTGACTATCATCATGTGAAGTTGGAAACTGTGCATCTTCGTAACCAGGCCTGCCATGCCTTCCAAGAGGTGGTGTCTGGGATCACTTACTTCTCTGCAGCCATGAGAAGTGATAACTACACCCTGTGTGGTGGGCTACCCCCAGAGGTACCCTTGTGCACTGCAGTGCTATCTGGAACGGAAAGAGCTTTAAGTCTTGAGCGTTTTGGTTTTGAAACTTTAACCATCACTTTAAGGTTTTCTATAAAACTGCCCTCATCCAGTTTGGAATGGAGACTTTTGGATTCCCTCCATCAGACCTCCATCTCCAATGTTATTCATTTAATTATTCTATATGTATTGATCAGGGTTTGATGGACATCTTTATTGCTTTTTGTTTTATTTTGTTTTAGAAAAACATCACCCACATCACATTTAGTAATGCACTGATTTCGGGCAAAAAGGCACAAGGATTAATTGCAAGAGACCCCAAAGTAGAAATTACCTTCAAGTGTGTCTACCCTTACATCCGGAGGGTCAGCCTTCCATTCCCGGTCTCTCCTTTTTCAAGGTGAGGGCATTTTCTCGTGCATTTTTTTAAAGCGGTGAGTCGGGTGACATTGAATGAAGTCAGGGTGGGCAGTGGTGGTTCTAGACCCTCTCAACCAGGGCGGCATGGCTGGGGCCAGGTGTAATATTAAGGGTGAAGGTGGGCATCAATTTCTCTCTGGGGGTGTTGGGTGCTGACGGTGTTTTGTCCGCGGTGCTAGTTAGGTGGGGCAAGCTTCCTGGCCCTCCCTCAGAACTGCCATTGAGGGTGGGTGGTTAGGCCATAGCGTCAGAAACTATTGGGTACGGACTTCAATGCATTTTCACACTTGCATATTATAGAACTGAATGATTAGTCATAAATTGGTAGGAGTCTTTCCCATTGTAAACAAATGCAATGGCTGCTTCCTCAGCGAAACCGTGTTGCGGGTGAGTCAGCTGGAAGTCACCGTTGTAATGCGGCTGTACAAGAACGGCAACTTCACTGAGGCCTATGGCAGCAGCCCGGTCCTGCGCCTCCGAGATAAAGTGTTTGTGGAAGTAAAGATCGCCAGCCCAGAGGAATTGTTCGCCTTGAAGCTGCTGGAGTGCTGGGCCACACAGAGCCCGGATCCCCAGCCTCCCAACAATGTCTCTCACCTGCTCATCCTCAACGGGTACGTCTGTGTTGCCCGGTGATTGAACTGTGGATGGGACAATGGCGGGGGGGGGGATGCTGTAACTTGCCTCACCCTTACTCTGCGGTCTGATTTGATGCAGGTGTATAGAGGATGGTACTGTGGTGTTTGTGAATGGGCCGAATGGTGAAAATGGCGCAAATGGAGTAGGCTCTGCAGTGTACTATGCGTTTGACATGTTCCGGTTTGTGGTCGAGCCCTTTAACCTGTACCTGCACTGCAAGGTGCGGCTGTGCACACCAGACTATGAGGAAACCTGCATCCCTGTGAGTCCTGTTTGTAACTACATAGGGGGGTGAGGGGGTGTCCTTGTTATAGGTTCAAGGTAGGGCTGGGCGCTTAATCGAATTAATTAGATTTAATTCCAATTTTATTTGCACAATGTGTAAAATGCCTGAATTGCAAAATTGAGATTTGTTATAACGTGCTCAAGCATCTTGTTTGTGCCATGTGTTCAAAGGGCAAATCTGCAATCTCCACTATCATTCTCCAGGACAGGCAGAAAATAAACTGGGGGGGAAAAAAACACGTGTGCAGCTTAAAAATGTGTTTTTAAATTGATGCACCATGCAATGACGGCTATGGAAGTGGTGTGGTTTTGTTCTTCTTGCATGAATGTTATTGCACATGTAAGTTGCTACAGAACAAGTTTATATATAATAAAGGTTTGAATATGTCTTAGTCATTTTTAGTTTTTTAGTGAATTGCGCACAAACTTTTCAGTTTTATTAGGCAATATCGCCCAGCCCTAGTTCAATGGTACTATGATGCATGCAAATACTTGCAATTGATTGTACAGTATACATCTTGCATGAATGTCATTTTTGTTTTTTAAACCATGTGGAATTGTCTGTTGTAGGGAGGTTGTTGGGGTGGCTTAAACTTGACATTCAATTCAGTGGCTTGGTACATTTGTTTGCCCTTAAACCTGCTCCTATAAGGCTATAAGGCTATAAAGGGCTATGTCGAGTGGGGGGGGTTAACGTCTGGTATATTCTAAATGGACTGTGCAATGACTGTACCCTTGTTGCCTGCCTCCCGTCCTGCAGGATTGCAAAAGAAAAACCAAGAGGGATCTGGTGAAGGAGGACATCCAGCAAGGGCTGCTGTCATACGGACCAATCCGAGTTGAGGGGCCGGTGGAGCAGAGATCCAGTAAGTGCTGCCCCTGTTCACCATGCAGTCCATAAAGCTCCAGGGGAGAGTCCTCCTGTCAAGTCTACTTGTATGGTTGTTCCACCACAGCTTGATGGAGGTTTCTACCATGTGTGAGCATCAGGGTCTCTTATTGAGTGTGTGTTGTGGGGTTTAAGGTCTCTGCTCAGTCAGGTGTGCAGCTAGCTGGAGATGTTGCTCTAGTCACATGCTGCTGTTAACCTCCTTCAGATCTGCTCCTGCTGGTTGCCCTCCCAGTCTGTGCCACCTTGATGTTGATGGCATTCCTCTTCATTCTCATAGCCATTGCTAAGGCGGCCAACAAGCGGACATCTGCACCTCGGACGGCACACAATTCGCTTAGGAACAGGACTCTCTGAGGGTGAATGCCAACGTTTTATCCTCGAGCTTTTTTTTTTTTTTTTTTTTTTTTTTTTTTTTTTTTTTTTTATAAAATGCAGAATGCTGCAGTGGACTTGAAGACGCTGCCTAATTGTACTTGGTCCGAAACCTGTTGTAGTGGGTATGACTTATGTATTTTAAACTCCCATTTAAAATACTTTGCACATTGTCTGTAACCTGTTAAGGAAATTGCACCGTAATTGACTTTACATGTCATGCAAACCAGTAAGGGAGGTGGTTGTGGATCAAGTGTGTAGAAGGAAATCTAATTGGGTTCTTTGGGGGCAGGGGGGCACTAATTTGGATTACACTGCCTCTAGTTTTAAATCAGAAACTGGTTTTCTGGATCAATTTAAAACTTGTGGTATTCTTCCATGGACCTGATCATTTCCCAGGTTAAATCTGTCAGGGTCTCTTTGAAGACTGGTCTTGTTTAAGAAATGTAGTGAAGTAAATTTCTGACCGTAATTTGAATTTCTAGTTTCACATGGATTTGCAAAATCTAAATGTGCCTTTTAAAGGGATTTGGTCGGCTAGTTTGCAACCTAGACCTGATCATGAAGAAGATCTAAACCCAAACCTGAAATTCACACTGAACATATAAATGGTAATCTGTTTTCAGTTAAAGGCAATTAAATGTAATTCATGTAGATACTATGGCTTGTGTTTTTTTTTTTTTTTTTTTTTTTTAATGTTGTAAGTGCTCATAATTTTTCATTCTAAATGGGGAAGTTTAATGCAATTTCCACTGCAGCACCATACATTTAAATGCACCACCTTTGTCTGAAATTTCTTGTGTGCCCCAACACGCCTTGTTTGAAAGATCCACATTTGTCACTTTTGCAATGATTTTCTAAATGCATGTGAGCAGCATCCCTCTTCCTGGGGATTTTGCAGAAATAAAGCTCATTAAGATGATGTCTGCTTGTTCTTGCTAGGGCTGGGGAAGTCTTATGCTTGAATTTCATGCTTGTTTGCAACATCCATTTTGCCAACTTGACTACTTTTAATATGCCTTGTAGCAAGGCATGCCTCCTTTTGACTACAAATCTTATTCTCCCTACAAATAATGCAAAGACAATGGGAGGGTCAGCATGTACAGGACTTTATTTACAGAACATTCTTGTGCAGTGAGAAGATCACAAATGCAAGCCATACCAGCAATATGAAAATCTGTCAGCCTTATTTTCAAAGCTGATTTTGTAATGGGAGTGATGGGTGTTAAGTTGTGGTGCTCCCCTCAGTCTTACTTTTTTTTGAGGAGTCTTCCTTCGTCGGAAGGTGATGTAGGAGTGCAAGGACCCACAGGAAGAGAAACAGACCTGGTGATAGATGGGCAAAACAAGCAGTTGATCTCTGACTCTTAATTGGCTTTGGCTGTGTGTTGGTATAAGCAGCACTCAATCTCCTGTTAAGGCCTCTGCAAAGGATTTGCATACAGTTCTGTGAAACCAGAGGGTCCTCTGTTCTCCTCTCCAACTACTCATAACTTGACAAACTGCAGTATCAAGGCCTGTGGCCATTACCTATTTGAATTTTCCTATGGTACCATGCTCTATTCAGAATAATATTCTTGCCGAGAGACCAAGAGCTTACTCACCCTGAAAGGAATTGAAGATGGTGAAGAGGTACAAAATAATGAGCTGCATGGGCCCATACCCAAAGAAGCCCAAAGCCCAGGGCAACCCCAGCACACAGCTCAGCCCCAGCACCGTCGGACAGTCCTTCCACAGCTGCTGCCGCCTCTCGTGCGGCAGGCTGCTCTGTCGCCGCCTGCACAGCTTTGCTGCAACAATGCTCAGCATCACAGTGTTAAAGAGTGCGATCACGCTGAAGTAGCCAATGATTGTGATGTAGTGCACGGTTTTGTCACTAATCCAGCACCTGCCCAGTGATAAAAATAAATGTTGCATTGTAAACTACACTCTGCACAGATAGATGGTTAAAGATTTTTGTTGGCAATGCCTCCACTAAAGCCAGACACTGTCACCTCAACTAAGTTGCCTTATGATCACAACCATAACTTGCCTTGCCTTGCCACCCACCATTCTGTACTGCATTTATTTTTAATGTTTTCAATGTAAGCTCTTCTGCCAATACAAGGTTAATTGTTGAATACTGATAAAAGTGGATACACATGCATATTTTCACAGTCCGCTGTTCTAGTGTGGAACATAAAAGCAGGGCCTACATGTCCGCTGAGGTGTGGTTCTGATCGCTCCCTAGGTTGTATTGTCCATACTTGTTCACACTGGCACAGGTAACCACGATCACAGTAGGGACACCTAGAAAACAGGACAGGTCACTGGAGAACACAATCTTTCCTCCTGTGAGAGGGATTTTTTAAATGTGGTCGAAGTGATGGGAGTTAGAGACAAGAAGGGACTATTGAACTAATAAACAGAAGGCAGGCACTGAGAAGTCACTCACACATGGAATCTTGGTACAAACCAGCTGTTAAAAACATTCAAATCATTTTGTTTACTGCCGTATGTGTGTTTGTGTGTGTGTGGGGTAGGTAGCTGGCCATGTGTTGTACCAAACCTTAGAAACAATAACTGAGGAAAGTTGGCTGTGTATAGTGCTGTCCTCACCCCAGCCCACACAGCACAGCTTCAGCATGTATCTGTGGACGTAGATGTTGTAAACCTTGACCAGCAGCATGTAGAGGTGGAAGCCCTCGATGGCTTTCCAGGTGAAACAGCACAGCAGGGCCCAGTGCAGCAGCACACCCAGCAACCAGCACAGCATCTGGCCACTACTGTTTGCCAGCCCCACGTTGAGGAGGAAGAAGAGGTGAAGGAGGAAGAGGCTGCAGTTCAGGTGGATGTGAATCAACAGACTGTGCTCAGACCTCCTTTTTCTGCAGGATGAGGAACAAAGCAATTGGTCAGTCATCCAAGCAGGTCAGTCTGTCTATATGGTTATTTGCTCCAGAGCACAGTGTGCTCTGCATTTTATATCACCTGAAACTAAATGCAGCAAAATACAAAGTTATGAAAGTACTTTTTTATTTCTTTAACATTGTTTTTAAAGAGGAGGTGGAGCTTATCTGGATTTGGTACATGTAGTACTGGATGCATTCAATATATGATTATATTATAATTCAAGTTGATTGTGACTTTGTGTGATTTTTGCTCATGAGTTGTGACCAATCACTAATTAAGCTTAAATAGCTTCTTCATTTGTTGAGGTTTCAACGTAAATAGTTCCTGCTAAAATTGCATCTTGGAGTTTAGCCAAACAAAGTCAGTTACAATAAATTATCACATATTGTAAACAGAATCCAATTTTAGTTCACACAGTAGAGTGACATGTTGGTACAGTATTATTGTGTTATGAAAAGAGAAAGAAAAGGTTTATGTTCATGTATTTTTCCACTTACCGAAAACATAAAAACAAGATCATGGTGACAGCTGTGAACAGTACAGATATCCCACTGCCAGCGTAGGTGATGTAAACAAGAGACTTGGGGGGTGTACCAACAACATCAACCTTTGTGTTTTATGAGAACAGAAGATCAGTTACACACTTGTTCATGTAGGGAAGAAAAGGAGATCTTTTTTAGCTTTTCCAGTAAGTACTCTTTGATCAACTACTGGATAGGGTTTCATTTTACAGAGTTTAAACCCACCACATAGCACTAGGTTTGTAAATTATTAGGGAGTCAAATTTAGTTTATTGCAAAGTTTTTAGTTTTTTGTAGTTGCATTGTTTTGTTATTGTATGAAGGGTAATGCTTATATACTCATCTGCTCAACTCCTTTATTTATTTTTGATTAAAAATAGGAAAGATTATGTTGCACATATTTATGAAATCCTGTCTGTTTGTGTGCATGTCTATATTACATAAAAACATCCAGAATCTTTAAAATATCAAGGTAGAGCAGTACCATAACACAACACATATATGCACCAAACAAGTTTTATTTATTTAATTTCAATCTTTTATCAGGATTCTGATGAAGATCTTTAATAGACTGAAACATTGATCTGTCTGAATTAAATACAACTTGCAGGGAGCATATACAGCTCTGGAAACAATTGAGACCACTCCAAGTTCAGAAATCAATGTTAAACGGTCTCTTAAAAACAGAGCTGTATGTATGTGAATATAAATTTTGGAAATACCAATACACTGTTGTCATGCTAATAAAGCAAACTGAGTTGAATTGCAAATATTGTGTGGGTACTATTCCAATCTTACACGTGTATGTACAAACCATTAATATGGCAAAGAAACTTAAATGATTGCAGCTGCAGATAAAATATTCTCTTGTTTTGTTGGTATTACATCCATTTTGCAGCCAGGACCCTGTAACAGAATCAATTTAATTTTGATTATCCTGTTCAATAGTGCATACAATTGTGCAAAAAAAAATCCCATTCAAAAAGAAGAGAGAAATAAATATACCATTCTTTGTAACAATCTTTGAACTACTCCAGTATGAACAGTTTCCATTATTGCTCTGAAATACAAAAGTACATATAATGTGTATTTAAAATATATATTTTAAGTTAAATAGTACAAGTCTTACAAATTTCAGTATTAGCTTAAGGACACAGACACAGAATTAATACTCTCACTCTCTAAAGACACTGACTGCCAAGATTGAACCACAGCAGATAGTCACCTCATTGTTGTGCTTGAATATTATCTTCACTGGGTCTGTGAGGTTTAAGATGTTCCCATTCCCGACATTCACTCCTATCACCATGTTGTTGAGCAAGTGGTATTTCATACTCGTCTAAACCAAAAGTCAAGAAAAATTCAAGACTGCTTCAAGTCTGTCAGCCACCACATTGCTATTAACCATGTACATTGTTAATTAAAGGAAACCCATGCAGAAAATAATCAATCTATTTTTAATATCACACATAAGTTATTCTATAAGAATTGGTAAAGTTCCATACAGTTAAGAAATGCATTTTCTTGTTTTTCCATGATGTGTAAATCTAATGTTATTTGCAGTTTGGATTGGAAAGTATAACTGTTTCAGGACTAAATATTTCTACACAAAATGTTTTAATTTGGTCTTGTCTAGTCCAGTTCTCTGATAGTCACTGGTGAAACACTGCACTAAGAAGCCTGTGACCTTTAATAAGGTCCGTTCCTCATTTCCTCAGATTCAAGAAACTTGTGTGATATTTACGCGTCAATACAAAATAACTTAAATCCCAAACCCTATGTATTGTAACTGTACATCGTCTGGTTGTGCATATCATACATCTGTCTCTCCTCCCTTCACTGCATACTTTCCCCTGACTTTCAGTGCGTGTCCCCAAAGCACGAAGCTTCCCTCACAGTGTGTGGAGACGCAGCTCTGAAAACATACCGTGAACAACGTTGTATTTCTGAAAGCAGTGAGGATTACTCGAGTCACAATCGGCTCCG
The DNA here is from genome assembly GCF_036373705.1 of Amia ocellicauda. NCBI lineage: Eukaryota > Metazoa > Chordata > Actinopteri > Amiiformes > Amiidae > Amia > Amia ocellicauda. Next base: position 18,890,513 of record NC_089858.1, on the reverse strand, counting down.
TAGGCTTGGCTTTTTGGAAAACTTCCTTTGGTATATGAATATCAAGCTCATGTTGTGAAATATTTTTGAACTGCAAAACAAATGTAGAAATCAAAAAAGTAAAGAAAAGTAAGTCACTGAAAGGGTGAAGAAGAGACTCTTATTTACTAAATGCTCCAGTCAGATATTACATATGTATTGTGTATGGTATGCTGTCATAAACACTAAGGTGATTTTAGATCCTACATTAGTTTTCTCTGTTGCATTTTAGAGGTCAGGTGTAGTTTCTTACATTACGCTGAGATGAGCTATATGAGAAGGACATTTCTTTCTCTCTTGTCACATTAAACACAGCATACACACAGTCCGGCTCCTTGACTGTAGAAGTTCCTGAAGTTCCAATTTTACATTGTTCATGCTGGTTAATGGATTTTTTCTTATTCCCTTCCAGTACTTCGTCTAACAAAAAAAAAAAGAGAAAACAATAATAATAATAATAATAATAATTATTATTATTATTATTAGTAGTAGTAGTAGTATTATTAGTATTGTAATTTTATTATATACAGCAAACGTTTCAGCTTCATCAGTGCTTAGAAAGCGCAGCTCACAAAGCTCAGTGTTTCTGTTATGAAATTAACTTTGGGGAAATTAAAAACATGTTGAAACTTCATAAATGCATATCTTACTAGCCATTCTAAATCTCACGATCTCTCCTATATTGAGTGTTTTATACATGAGTATCCCACAATGCTTCTGGTTACAGGCCTGACCGGCCTCTCTCACAGTGCACTGGTTCAGTTACTGGACTACTGATGAGCAGGACTGTGGGTTATTCATTATAAATCCAATATGAGTGACCACTGATGAGCAGGACTGTGTGTTATTTATTATCAATCCAATATGAGTGACCACTGATGACCCGGACTGTGTACTATTCATTATAAAACCAATATCAGTGACCACTGATGACCAGGACTGTGTGTAAGTTATGAATCCAATATGCTGGTGTGATTGTGGGCCAGTGTCTCAAAGGGGGAAACGATTCCCTGCGAGTTTATACTCAAACCCTGGGCTGCTGCTCCGCTGGCCGCTCACTCGATGTAAAGTCCTGCCCTGACCCTCCCGCCACATCTGCAGTTCGGTGATTTTTTTGAATTCAGTTTTTACTGGGAGCCAGTGTCCACTCAGTGGATCAGTTTTTACTGGGAGCCAGTGTCCACTCATATATATATACATATATATGTATATATATTTTACATGTCAATAATAAAAACATTCTAACAAATTTTAATACTTGTGTTAAATTTTTTTTAATCAATTCTTAAAATCACCTAAATTTTTTAAAATCTTAGTGATTAACATGTAGTGCGTAGTTAAATAAATAAATACATATGTGTGCCAAAAAGGTGTAAAGAGAAGCCCCCCAATATAATGTCAAGCCCACCTCAGCCCCCACGGAGAAGAGGCTGCACAGCCCTGCGATCAAGGATCCTCTATTTTGAAATAAATATAATCCATTGATGCTCGTCACGGAGTAAAGACTAAGTGCGATTTTACAGCCGGGTTTGTGATGGACGATTTGGATTCATAGCGCAGATTTTATAATCAAGTATAAAAAACAAAAAACGATGGTATAGTAACGCCCTTTCTAATAAACTGCAATATTATTGGCTTAAGCTGTTTTATCTGAGCCTGCAGTTTTATTGGTTAAAATAGGCGCGTCTGCTCCGATTGGCTAAATGGACTGAAGTGCGTTTGGCACAGAGCATGATTGACAGTTAGTCTGTTGGTCTGGAAGTTTGTCTATTTATATTAATGAAACGCCACATTTAATTACAAAGTTGATCAAGTGGATGAATGTACTACTGAATGGCAAAATTGATGAATTTCCGAATGAATTTCCCAATGAACTACCAAATTGACGGACGAACACTTTTGGCACAAACGGCGCTCCATAAAATTTGATGCCCCGAAACACAGCTCTCATTACGCGGGTTACTGAAGACCCGTCCCACTGCTGTGAGAGGCCAACTGACCATTATGCAAACTCCACATTTAACATTTAGATTTAACTTTTACATTTATATGGCAACGAGCACCGCTGTTCACGGCTCTCGTTGCGGTTCCACCACGCGGTGCAGAAATAACGGAGGTTATTTCAAGAGCTTCATTTGAACTGGCTTTTCATGCTGAAGCGACTTCGCTGCTGACTACAGCTCTAACAACTCTTCTCTGAACAGCAAGTAAAATCCTCGGAAAACAACTACTCTCTCAACTGCCACGCAGGCACCGGGCACCCCTATTTATTAGTTCGGACCCCGTGACTGGCTCCACCAATCACGGCGCGCCCCGTGTTCCCGCCCGGGGCCAACCCCTGATCCCGGAAGTAACTAAACACAGTTACATAAACACATACACATAGCGCACATGACCCCCCAGTCCCAGATCGCTACAATATTTAACATTTAAGTTTACACTAAATAATTATTATAAAACTATATATTTATTTTGTGACTCAGAGATTTAGGATTTAAATATTTAATCAAACGATAATTATTTATTATTCAAAAACGGAGATTACGGATTTATGTATTGAAAAATAAAAACGAAATCTTTATAAATGTGGAAAAAAACACAAGGTTTAAGTTAAATATGTAAAAAAAAACACTGTGCTGTTTTACATTTGGCGCCCCATGCATTAGGGTTGTGTCAATAGATGACCAGACTTAATTACCCTTTTCCAATTAACTAATCTAAACAGTTTGGTTTGTTACACATGCCTATAGACACTTATGTGCAATATGATCTGCCAGATAATGCACATAAATCTGACCTTGAATCAATCGCTGTCCTTTAGAGACTATATGTTCAAACATATTATAGTTTATTAAACTGAAATAATGATAGCCATTTAATAAAAAGCATATTAATTGCATTTTAGTTCATATCAACGAGATTTGTGTCGGCGCTCATCTTCCGTACTATTTCAGTTGTAGAAAAAGCATTAGGCTAGCTACCCTAAGTAATTGAAATAACTGAATACTGTCTCGTTTCGAAATCTATTCAGTAATTAGATGCTGAAAAAGCAAATCTAGACATAAAAAATGTGTATTGTTTAATTAGCCTATAGATCAGGAATTTAAACCATCAATAATTATAAATACATTTTTTCCTTATCCGGAGTATCCCCGTGCAACTGATCTAAAATACATTAAATTTAGATAAACAAACAAACAAACAAATAAATTAATACATTCTAGGACACACAGGACACATGTAAACTCTATCGGTTTATACTGTAGTGATGAGACCCTTGAGACCCTTCTATCACTATATTATTGATAAAACAAGGCGAAATAGGCACACTTTTGTAATTCGTGGGTCCAAGTTTTGATTTGGTCTACAAAATGGTATTCTGTCTAGGAAAAGCAATTCCCTGAACAAGAAAAACAATACACAATTTCATCAGTTGTTCATTTCCCATGAATACTCAAGACTTTCTCGTACAACCGTTTTAAATTAATCTATCTCGGCCTATATGGCCAGGAAATGCCCTTTGTCAAATAAAAATACTCTTACCTTCAGAATTGTTTGTCGGAATGACAGAAGCCAGTGTAATCATACAAATAATGGTTTTAAAGTTCTGCATGTCTGCCTCCAAAGTTGTATGTGCATCTGTGTGTGTATGTCCAAGTCTTATTACAGGCTAGTCCACAATGCTATTTGTAGACAACCTACAGAAACACGTCCAATTTTAAAAGAAAAATGTGTGCATGCTAGGAAGACAGACAACCGGAGATTGAGATAGCATAATAAAAAAGTTCCCCTTTTTATATACTGGTGTAGCAGGATATTGCTTCATCCAGTGTGGGGGTGATTTGACAGTTTAAAATAGATGTGTAAACGCGTATTTTTCTGTTCTTAAAACTCATACTGGACACGCCACAGACAACCATTTCAAACGAACTGGGCTGAGTTCAAATCTCCGACAGGAGTTCTCACTAATTTACATTTAACCGCATTGATGCTATTGTATCCGTGTTTAACATTTAGTCTGACGCTGTGTTTTTGAGGCTGCATTGTCATCCATCTGTCCCAACAAACATGCACCACAACCAGGGTCGCCAGACTGGGAGGAAAATGAAAGCCATGGGGAAAGGTTTCATGGGGGGTTGTATGGGGGGAAGCATTTTTCCAGTTGGGGGGTTATGTTATCAGATTGTATATCAGAGCACCGAGACATCTCTGTTTGTGGGGGTGGTTGTGGTTTAGCAGAATAGTTACCTATTCTGGTGCGGTTTCATGCAAGACACTTGCAGGCAATTTTAGTATTGGCGAACTTGTTCACCTGACGTTGATACATTCTTAAGCATTTACCACTAAACTTTTTTCAGCTTTTTCCCGTTCAGTAATAATGTGCGTGGCGATGGGCTTTGGCTTTTTTAATGTTTCATTTTAAAAGTCTACACTTGTAGTAACATAAAAGCTTTATTTTAAAATGAAGCTATAACATAAATTATGAAAATACAATACACATTTTTTAATCATCATCTATTAAAACATTAAAAACTATTATCTGATAACAAGCCTAACACTAATGAAAAGTATCCCCAGTTATTGTGCATAGTGACTTTTTTATTTATCTCATGGTTTTAAGCTGCTTTAACGTTGCATTGAATTTTCTCAGTCATGTTTCTACAGGACAATCTTGTGTCCCTGTGTTTTTACCACTCTAACAGTACCTTTTCACAAGGGAAGGCAGGACTAGGCGTATAATATATTGTTTATATAAACAGAAATATTGCACCCCAAAAATAATGATCAAAAAACAATATTGTGGTGGTTAATCAATCACAGAATTGTTTTTAACATGTTTTTGCTTCTATTTTGTTGATTGCTGCCAAAACAAGAGGTTCCAGACAATAATATATGTATCTATCTATCTACTTATCTTTAAACACATTTGAACATTTGACCACATAATAATAGCAATTATGTACAGAAAAAGATTACATATTCAATGTAAGAGGCATTAATGTTTTTTTTTAGCTTGAAATATTTAGCTGACATACTATCACAGATTAAACATGTTTGTGATAGTTGTCACATGGTAGGTATGAATATTTTCAACTCCCATTAGGTATTGTATATACAGTAAACACATACCTTAATATTTAAGAGAAAAAACAACAGTTTATAAATAATTAAAGGAACTAAGATACATCAATTATCATGACACATCAATTGCTCGGATTCCAACATGTCTCATCTACAGAAAACCCCGCATGAGTCATGGGCTATTTGTAAGGGTTGACATTCAGCCCAGGGAACATGTCCTCTCTGGCTTTACTCATGGAGCTGTGTTCAAAGCCTGCATAGGTGTTCCTTGAACTACGTCTCCTTTCTTTTGCCCCCTTTGATGATGAAGCGCAGATCCAGAGGAAAATAAAAAATCCTGTGGGGGAAAATAAACACAGTGATGCATTTAGAGCCTATCCTATTATGCAGGGTTTAAATTGGGATTTCTTATGTTGGGGGGCTCTGTGGTTTCAGGCTTTCGATGGGGGCACATGTGTATGCAAAGCCTACAAAATCTTATCAAAATCGTATCGAAACAACAAACCAGAATTAGCTCGTCTATTCAGCTTGGCACTTTTATATCAATAAATACAATGTTATCGGATAAGAAAGGTTGGCATTAAATCGTTTGCATACACCATACTGGGTCGGACTGGGACTAAAAAGTGGTCCTGGACTTTCTAGCACAGTCCGCCCGACACCACCTGACATGAAACGGATTGGACAGCAGGCGATGTAGGACATGGTGGTAAGCGAGCGGACCTGAGAAACAATGAAAAGTGTTGCACTAACGGGATCCGATCTTAATCAAAATCCATGATTATTTACATCATCTTATTTCACTCCTTCCCCTTTCTCACCCAATTATCAATTACATTAATGATCAAGTTATCAAATGAAAAATAATTGAATTATGTATACTCAATGCAACATACAGAAATACAAGTTAAACAAAACATATTATTATAAATGTTTATTAATACATACATTGGCTCCTACAAACATTACTATTTGAAGATCAGGAATATGTATGTGATCATGGACAAACAGAGCACGTCGATCAAATTGAATCTGGGACATCTCACATTCTATCGAGACAACAGTAATTAATAACTTAAAAATAGAAACTACTCGATATGAATTATCCTGAACAAATGCACAGTATTTATATCGTCAGACTATCGTTTTAGCCTGGGTGGAAACACACATACACGCAGTATATATGACTCCCCAAGCTAATTTGTAACATTCACACATTATTATTATCTTGAGTAAAACAAACATACATAGACACACGCACAAAACATGCCTATGCACATGCTGGATTTAATATGTGTATTTTTTGAATATATGACCTCCATTCCTTGAAATGTCTAGTATAATCAGTATTTTACTATAGTGAAATTGCAGTATTATGGGATTTAGTTTATAAAACAGCTTTGTTGAAAAACTTAAATTAAAATGTCAACCTTTGCACAATAAATGTACGTGTTGCTTAATTTAAGATAAACATGTTGCAAAAGAATCGTTGTTTCGGATACACCTGAGTGTCCTAATGTTTATTATGACATGGTGTACATGAGCCAAATACTGTAACATTTCCCTGAGGCTAAATCCCAACCTAAAGTAAGTTCGTACAAAATCCCTAACGTCTGACATCATTGTTTTGTCTCCGGTATCCTAGTTCAGTCTGTTATTATTTGACAATTCCCTATCACGTAATAACGAGATAATTCCCTAACACGTAAAAACGTGATAATTCACTATCACATAAAAACGTGATAGTTATCACGTAATTACGTGATATATATATATATATATATATATATATATATTACTCATGTGCTGAAACCTGCCGGTTGCAAAACATTATACACTCACCTAAAGGATTATTAGGAACACCATACTAATACTGTGTTTGACCCCCTTTCGCCTTCAGAACTGCCTTAATTCTACGTGGCATTGATTCAACAAGGTGCTGAAAGCATTCTTTAGAAATGTTGGCCCATATTGATAGGATAGCATCTTGCAGTTGATGGAGATTTGTGGGATGCACATCCAGGGCACGAAGCTCCCGTTCCACCACATCCCAAAGATGCTCTATTGGGTTGAGATCTGGTGACTGTGGGGGCCAGTTTAGTACAGTGAACTCATTGTCATGTTCAAGAAACCAATTTGAAATGATTCGACCTTTGTGACATGGTGCATTATCCTGCTGGAAGTAGCCATCAGAGGATGGGTACATGGTGGTCATAAAGGGATGGACATGGTCAGAAACAATGCTCAGGTAGGCTGTGGCATTTAAACGATGCCCAATTGGCACTAAGGGGCCTAAAGTGTGCCAAGAAAACATCCCCCACACCATTACACCACCACCACCAGCCTGCACAGTGGTAACAAGGCATGATGGATCCATGTTCTCATTCTGTTTACGCCAAATTCTGACTCTACCATCTGAATGTCTCAACAGAAATCGAGACTCATCAGACCAGGCAACATTTTTCCAGTCTTCAACTGTCCAATTTTGGTGAGCTTGTGCAAATTGTAGCCTCTTTTTCCTATTTGTAGTGGAGATGAGTGGTACCCGGTGGGGTCTTCTGCTGTTGTAGCCCATCCGCCTCAAGGTTGTACGTGTTGTGGCTTCACAAATGCTTTGCTGCATACCTCGGTTGTAACGAGTGGTTATTTCAGTCAAAGTTGCTCTTCTATCAGCGTGAATCAGTCGGCCCATTCTCCTCTGACCTCTAGCATCAACAAGGCATTTTCGCCCACAGGACTGCCGCATACTGGATGTTTTTCCCTTTTCACACCATTCTTTGTAAACCCTAGAAATGGTTGTGCGTGAAAATCCCAGTAACTGAGCAGATTGTGAAATACTCAGACCGGCCCGTCTGGCACCAACAACCATGCCACTCTCAAAATTGCTTAAATCACCTTTCTTTCCCATTCAGCCATTCAGTTTGGAGTTCAGGAGATTGTCTTGACCAGGACCACACCCCTAAATGCATTGAAGCAACTGCCATGTGATTGGTTGGTTAGATAATTGCATTAATGAGAAATTGAACAGGTGTTCCTAATAACCCTTTAGGTGAGTGTATATATATATATATATATATATATATATATATATATATATATATATATATATATATATATATATAATGTTTTGCAACCGGCAGGTTTCAGCACATGAGTAATATTATTGATGTAGACAAGTCTGAATAAACACAGATAAACAACAAAAATTTGACTTAAATTATTTACAAAGATTTGCACTTTCAATTGAACGGATTTGATTTGAACCGTGCATTCTGCTTTTGTGTCTTTTATGGTGAGGTGAAGTGTGTGCGCGATTAGGGTTGTATTTATTTGCATTATTGTAATAAAATATGAAAAGCTCTTATTTCTCCATCACCCCCGTTGTAAACTACTGTAGCAGTTCCACGGCTGCGCAACGCCATGGAGCGCCGTTTGTGCCAAAAGTGTTCGTCCGTCAATTTGGTAGTTCGTTCAGAAATTCATCAATTTGGCCATACAGTAGTAATAGACAAACAGACCAACTTCCATGCAAACTTCCAGACGAACAGACCAGCTGTCAATCATGCTCTGTGCCAAACCCACTTCAGTCCTTCTAGGCTCAGGCTCAGATAAAACGGCTTCAGCCAATAATATTGCAGTTTATTAGATAGAAACGCCCTATCTCTCGCATTGTTTTTTGTTTTTTATACTTGATTATAAAATCTGCGCTATGAATCCAAATCGTCCATCACAAACCCGCCCGGCTGTAAAATCGCACTTAGTCTTTACTCCGTGACGAGCATCAATGGATTATATTTATTTCAAAATAGAGGATCCTTGATCGCAGGGCTGTGCAGCCTCTTCTCAGTGGGGGCTGAGGTGGGCTTGACATTATATTGGGGGGCTTCTCTTTACACCTTTTTGGCACACATATGTATTTGTTTATTTAACTACGCACTACATGTGAATCACTAAGATTTTAAAAAATTTAGGTGATTTTAAGAATTGATTAAAAAAAATTTAACACAAGTATTAAAATTTGTTAGAATGTTTTTATTATTGACATGTAAAATACTCACACCAATAAAACAGTATTTTACACGTGTTCATACAGAAAGATTTTGGTTTTAAACTTTACCCATTGCAAATCATTGCAATATGAGCTAATTACTTTAAGTCGGGTAATGTACTGTATTTTTTAAAATATGTGCACACGAAAATACATTAAACAATACATACTAAAGCCAAATAAACACACTAACAATAAACACCTTGCCCTAGCCACTCGATCCATATCCATTTAAATACAATTAAACATAATTAAAATACATACAATCTGACAGTCTGTTAAAATGCCAAAAGCATCGTCTCTTAACCAAACGAATGAACAATTAATAAAAAAACATATATAAAAAATATTCTAACAACTTATCTTCTCATAAACGAGCCTATGTTAATTGTGATTTTAATTTCCACACGGTTACACAGAGACGCCATTAACGCCCTTTCTAATAAACTGAAATTTTATTGGCTGAAGCCGTTTTATCTGAGCCTGCAGTTTTATTGGTTAAAATAGGCGCGTCTGCTCCGATTGGCTAGAAGGACTGAAGTGGGTTTGGCACAGAGCATGATTGACAGCTGGTCTGTTCGTCTGGAAGTTTGCATGGAAGTTGGTCTGTTTGTCTATTACTACTGTATGGCCAAATTGATGAATTTCTGAACGAACTACCAAATTGACGGACGAACACTTTTGGCACAAACGGCGCTCCATACAACGCTTTGAGAAGCACCTACACTCCACTGTTTAAGACATTTCTTAAAACTCACCTTTTTAATGAAGGATCTCTCTTATTCTTAGTTGCAAGTTTTTTAAATACTCTTGAGTTGCTACTGCGCGGTTGGAAACTGCTGAGTCACCGCAGCGCTGCTTAATAATCGGATCAAATAATTGGATCAGCGGAGCCGGATCTTGATCTGCTTCGTACAACACATTTTTATGATCCGGATCCGATCCTGTTTTCTGATCCTGTTAGTACAAACGGCCCCAGAAGACCTAGGGGTCAAGTTCCAAATTTCGTGATTTATTTTCACGAATAAAAGCTTTTCAAAAACATAAGCTTTTGCTTCACAAATCCCACCCTGTGGCAACAAACAGGGAGCCGACTGTACATGTAAAGTAGTGACTCAGCAGTGACTGACGCAGACCGAGCCTACAGTAGTCCGTAAGCTTCCTCCTCTTTGCCTCACACATCTTTTACCTCTGAAACTTTGAGATCGGATCAATCTTAGGAAACGAACTTGCGACTTACAGTCTTGTATAATACGAGTGCAAAAAAACAAAAACATAAACGAAACCTTACGTAGACTTCACGCCAAAGTGGCGGGAGCATAAACCATCACTCCGATTGCCAGCGAATGACGCTGTCGGAGACTGTTTGAAGCTCTGACGTAATCTTGTAAACTTTAGGGGCGGACCTCATTGATTATGTGCTACAGAGGCAACGCTTTTGAATCATTGCTTGAATTAGTAAGAATGAGAAAGGTGTAATTATATATAATATAGCCTATATTGTTTAAAATGTACGAGGAAAATCGTAAACCTATGTGCCGGGGCCCTGGACGGCCCTTGCCCAATTTAACCCCTGCTATTACATATAACCCTAAAACCACCACTGCACCCCATTCTCTCCATTTTCATCTTAATGGGATGTGTCTAACAGATTGCAGCAACAAAGTGGAAATGACTTACACCAGCCAACAGGAAATGAAATATTGAGTGCCCCTGTTGTAACAAAAACTAGCAGATACTGCGGTCCCCCAGGACTGGACTCTGACACCCCTAATTTAGGGGCATTTCCCAGAATACAAGCAGGTGTGAAATAAAATTACATCTGCAGGGTAGCCTTGTGTGGGAAGATTGAAAGTGTTTGATGGAAAGAAAGAATGTTAACTTCCTTAACGAGCTACAGTGAGCACCATAATGATGCAACCAATTGAATGTCACTCAATAAAGTTGTAGGCCCCTGGGTTTGTAATTTCCACCTACTGAATCTGCTCCCATGAAAGAAAGGTGATTCGACTCATTTGTGGAATTGAATAATGACTCATTTGCTGTCCCTTTTGCTCTTGAATAGATTGCAGGGCAATGAGAAGGGAGAGGGAAAATCGGTGTGCTGGGAGAGTGAAAGATTGGGAAACAATACATGGGGCAAGGCAATGATTGGAAACTCAATTCACGGCAGATCAGTATAAAGTTACTGTGCTTTTTCCTGTCTTAAAGGACTTACCTTGCAAGGAGTTTAAGATGGTGAATATATACAATATGGGAATGGTGAAAACACCGTGGCCCATGAAAACCAGTGCCCAGGTAGTGCCCAGCAGACATGTCAGTCCTGCCACAGTGCACATGTCTTTCCACACAGAACGTCTGTTGGGCATTTTACCAAACCTACGCAGCTGGCCAATCTTAGTAGCCACAGTGATCAGGATCCCAGTGTTGAAGGTAAATATAATTCCAAAGTAGGTGACATTTAATGCATAAAAGTATGTTTCATTTGTGATCCAGCAACTGTGTGAAAATAGAAAAATAATAAAAAATTATTCTTCCATTCCCAACCTGTCAGTGACCTGGCCTACTGCAATGCTCAGAAGCTTTTTTTCTTTTTTTGACGATGTTGCCCAGGAAAAGCAAATGTTTTGGTGTAAGATAAAGTAAAGATCAGCATTTTACAGGAAATATCTAAAAGGAAGTGAAACCACACTTAATACTGCTTTTTAAAGTCTGTTGATTTAGCTGTCCCATTACCTTTACTAGTGTCAGTGAAAACATCAGAGTTTCAGTGAATATGATCAAAGAGAGATTGTGCAGAAGTCACATGTGTAAACACATGGTTACTTACACAGTACTTGAATCTGTTTTATTCTGTACATTTGTCCTAAGGTATCCATATATGCTTGTGTTACTGCTAGTTCCATGGCTTATATTCCCACCCACTGCCAGAGATAAGCCAACCACTGCTGCAGGAAGCCCTGTTAAAATATACAGCAACAAATTTGGAAATATTAAAGATGGTCGTAGAACAGGAAAGTCTTGATAATGTGCCAAAACAATTTGTATGTATTATTCAGTGATTTATTAAACTTAATCAATATCGTTCATTCAGCCACACTTATTTGTCTGAATTTGTGGAACACTTTGATGATTTGCAGCGATGGCTGGGTGCGGATACACTGTGGCACAGCTACTCTGTACAGAGCAGCCTGTGAGATAAAACACATGGTTTCCGAGACCGTACTCTGTCCTCTGAGAACATAGCAGCTGGGGCAGAGCTACAGTAACCGGCCACTGCACTGCGGCCCCTCCCATTCACTCACCCCAGCCAACTAAGGAGAGCTTGGCGATGTAATGTCGGATGTAGGTGTTGAAGACCTTGACCATGAGGAGGTACAGGTGGATTGCCTCAATGGCCATCCAGGTGAAGCAACTCAGAAGGCAGTAGTGCATGAAGGTAGCGATGAACAGACACAGGGCATCATCCTCCTTACTGGCCAACCACTCATTCAACAGGAAGGCCATGTTGAGCAGATACAGAGCGGTGCTCAGACACACATGGATGGTGTTGGAGTGATCGTGTTTTGCACTCCTGGAGAGGAAACATCAGCCTTTGTAGGGTTACTGTGACATGTAAGCTCTTGCCTTGTATGTATACATTTAGAAGAAACAGTATGCTTTTGAAAGTAGATCTACCCATTTGTCTGAAGAGAAAAGTATTTGATCGATGCATGCTATCAGTACTCACCTATGGCTCTGAAGCCTAATCACTCAATACAAAAATGTTACAGAAACCACAGACAACACAAAGCAGCATGGAAAGATGTACACTTGGAATAACAAAAAGAGCTAGAAAAATAGATGAATGGATCCAAGAATAAACAAAACTATGTGACATCATTGAGAGAGTGAAAAAGTTAAAATGGCAGTGGGCTGGACACATTGCAAGAAGAACAGAGCAAAGATGGACAAAGGAGGCTATTGAATGCATTCAAAGAGATGAAAAAAGACATAGAAGATGGCCAAATAAAAGATGGGAAGAGGAAATAATAAACTCTGTCACAGAAAAGGGAAGCTACAGATTAGAAGTGAAAACATCTTGGGGAGGCCTTCCTCCAGCAGTGGATCAATATAGGCTGGCGATTACTTATCTATATAAAAACAAAGAAGAAAAAAAGAATGCCTACCCTAATATGAAGTATGTCAATACTGAGATAGCAGTGAATGCTGCAGAGAGCCCACAGCCAATGTAGGTGAGAACCGACAGGATCTGCCAGTCCTTCTCATCAATGTGTGTTGGATGCTGTGGAGAGAAGTATCTATCTATTTGAAATTGCATAATTTTAAAATTATACTTAAATGGTCATGTATTCTTATAAGGCTCTGGTGGAGCTTCAAGGTTGTTTTCCTCCATACACACACACCCACCAACCCAGAGACATGCCTACCTATCACAGACACACCCACCCATACAGACACCCACCCACCCTCCCAGAGACACACCCATCCGTCCACTCACAGACACACCCACCCATAGACCCACCCACCCACAGACTCAAACATACACACAGTCTGTACACATAGGGCCTGATTTTAGGGTCTTTTTGCTATTAGTTTAAGTGACTGAGTCAGTTGTAAGTATGTCATATGCTTCTTAACTCACTAATAAATCCCTTACCAACTCATGGTATCAGGCCCTGACTGTATACATCTAAAAGTAAAGGCTCAGATTAATTAGCCAGTACTATTATTGCTATATGATGTATTTAAACTACATCCAGTATATAGTAATAACAGAGACAGTGCAAGTTAGTGGGTGTACCATGAGGATGGCGAAGGGTGTCATGTGGTCACATTTACAAATCAAAGTGTTGTTTACGCTTTTCTCAGTCTGGCACCCCTCGGTGCTCCATTGCTGATCTGCAACAAGAAAGGGTTTAACTGGAAAAACCTGAAGAACTCTGTGATTTGAGCTTACTGACAAAATCCCTGTATGTTTTACAATTTAAATACAGTGCTGTTCCCAGAGTAAACTGCACTCTGTGGCTACGGACTCATCCCACTGTTATATTCTAGCCCAGCAAACACATATTTTGGAGCTGAACTTTAAACTACTACACTGTGACTTTGGAGAGATTGGTTGAACGTTTGGGCAGAACTGAAGAAAAATCTCACAAGCCGCGTTACTTGAACTTACTGCAAGCTTGTGGAAGCAGGTTATTGAATCAATGTTTTGCCCACAGGGACCATCATCATTTTATGTCAAATGTGATAACCCCAATTCTAGCCGTAACATTTCATACATTCGGTCATGGTTTTTAACAGAGGTTTTACAGCAGGAGTTCAATTGGCCAGAGAACAACACTCCCTTCCCTCTCCTGCAGCTTTTTTTTATAAAATGCTTCAAATTACATAAAAAAACATTGTACCTGAATCGAAAAATTGACAAATGGGTTCCAAAGAGCTCTGTCAAAGAAAAGAAAAGGGGGAGAGGGGATACATTTATAACAATTACAATCATCCAAAAGATTGATTAAGTCTTGTAACTGAGGACAAATGTATCTGCTTATGGAAATGCTTACATTATTAGGACTGAGGAGCTTGAAGCTTAATTTCAGAGGCACTGTCAAATGGGTAACGTTCTTATCCGGCACCATGACTCGTATCACCAAACTGTTTATATCATGTACGCCATCCTGTATGTTGTGGGAGAGGAAGCGGGTGGAGGGTGGTGTGAAATAATTATTCTTGTTTTTTGCAAATCCAATACAGAGTTTATTGGCTAAAAAGTACACTAATTATACTATGCAACCAGTACTACAGCCAGAGTAGCAAATCAGTAGAGGACTTGTATAGCCATCACTTGCATTGCAGCAGAGGGACTATATTTAATTTGGTATCACATTTAAAGAGCAGCACAGGGCAACATGACAGCATGGAAATGTGAATTAGGGGAAAAGAGAGGACTTGCCCTGTCGGTCTTATAAGCCCTGCTTCTACTAGGTTTTGTCATGCCATTATACCTCACTTACTTAACAAAATCCCAAATTGAGTGTCAGATTTTTTAAATTAGACCCTGTTGCCTGAGCAGTTGAAGATTTTGATGTACATGAGGAATGTGCCAAATTAAAGTTGATGCATAGGTGCAAAAGTTTAGGAGATGAAAAGGGAAAAGTATACAATGGATGAGTCTGGATAAGATTTCAGTCCATTAAATGAATAACTGAGTTGGGTCAGAACCCAACAGAAATGTGTTTACCTCAGTACTGAGAATGATAGCCCTGTCCGACATAATTTACAGCCAGCAAGTATAGAAACACAAATATTTTAATTTGACTGACAATATTTAGAGAATTCTAGAAGACATCACAGAACACACAAACAACAAGATACAAACAGGGAAACAAATAAAGTACTATACCTCAAACTGTGTTGATGGTTTATACAGTGTAATACCCACTTTAATTTGATCATTAAGTGCTTCCCTTGGTAGCCATACCTCTGGTGTGTAAAGTGACTCATTACTGGATATCTATAGAGACAAACAGCAGATGTATTCCCGAATCAGTACTGTTAGGCACTAAATTATTTAATAAAGCATTGTATTTAAAATGCCTTCAGCCACTCTAAAGTGCCCATCACGTTAGAGTATTGTCATTTCCTCACAGACTAGTCATCAAATTAGGGGAGCTGCTCTGTCCAAAGGTGCCATTTGTGGATTCCCCTAAGACATTAGCAACTGTACAAAACACAAGAGCTATAAACTAATTTTGCTTTAGAAATATATATACAGTATTTTTTTTTTTATCTCAAAGGATTTTGCTTCCCTATGTACTTTGACTTTGCATATTTTTTCATACATGATTATAGGTGTCTCTCCAATAATCAGTTTATATATACACCAATCAGCCATAACATAATGACCACCTGCCTAATATTGTGTAGGTCCCCGTTTGCTGCCAAAACAGCCCTGACCCGTCGAGGCATGGACTCCACTAGACCTCTGAAGGTGTGCTGTGGTATCTGGCACCAAGACGTTAGCAGCAGATCCTTTAAGTCCTGTAAGTTGCGAGGTGGGACCTCCATGGATCGGACTTGTTTGTCCAGCACATCCCACAGATGCTCGATTGGATTGAGATCTGGGGAATTTGGAGGCCAAGTCAACACCTTGAACTCGTGATTCATCAGACCAGGCCACCTTCTTCCATTGCTCTGTGGTCCAGTTCTGATGCTCACGTGCCCATTGTAGGCGCTTTCGGCAGTGGACAGGGGTCAACATGGGCACCCTGACTGGTCTGCGGCTACGCAGCCCCATACGCAACAAACTGCGATACACTGTGTGTTCTGACACCTTTCTATCAGAACCAGCATTAACTTTTTCAGCAATTTGAGCTGCAGTAGCTCGTCTGTTGGATCAGACCACACGGGCCAGCCTTCGCTCCCCACGTGCATCAATGAGCCTTGGCTGCCCATGACCCTGTCGCCGGTTCACCGCTTTTCCTTCCTTGGACCACTTTTGATAGGTACTGACCACTGCAGACCGGGAACACCCCACAAGAGCTGCAGTTTTGGAGATGCTCTGACCCAGTCGTCTAGCCATCACAATTTGGCCCTTGTCAAAGTCGCTCAGATCCCATTTTTCCTGCTTCTAACACATCAACTTTGAGGACAAAATTTTCACTTGCTGCCTAATATATCCCACCCACTGACAGATGCCATGATAATAAGATTATCAGTGTTATTCACTTCACCTGTCAGTGGTCATAATGTTATGGCTGATCGGTGTATATATATATATATACATATATATATATATATATATATCTCATCATCATCATCATCAGCAGCAGCAGCCTTTATTGATCCACTGCTGCCTCCCCAAGATGTTTCCACTTTCCAATATGGATAACACACATGTTCCTTCACTCATAAACCAGATAGAATCCAGATAAATTACAGAAATTTTCTCACAGCATTGCATGGAAAATAGAGGATGCAAAAAGGTTTATTTTTGCAGATTCGGTTGTTTTTACCTGTGGCACAGATAATGCAATTATGTCTTCTGATGTGTTGATCTTGTACACAGCAATTACCAAGTCTGATAGATTGAGAACATTTGATAATCCGGTAAAGCTCATATTAATAAATGCATTTATTACTTTTTCTTCAGTTCTGTAGAAAAAATAATTAAAAGAGCTCAATCAGTAACACTGTTTTTCTCACTGAGAAAATGGTAACTGCAAGTTGTAGCCATTTTGTTTGCTCTCTTATATAGTGAACTTACTTGATAAATTCTGACTTTAAGGTTTTATTATCAAACATGTTACTTAATGCATTTTTCATGTCTGATAATGTCTTCATTGCCTTGTCTGGTGGTTTATTTAGTATGTCCTTTAGTGCATTTGTGATGTCTTCAGGTGAAGAAGAAATTATGCTACAATTCGTCCCATTCGTGGCTGGAAAAATGAACAATATTGAGAAGAGGGATGTTACTGATTAGTGAAAAACCTGATAACAAGATGAAAGTTGTGTAGTAATAATGAAAACGACAGTACCACAACCTGGTGACCCTGCTTTGGGTCCATAACAATTAGTTTTGCGACAATTCATCTCTGAGATAATTTGTCCCCGTGACAATTCGCCCCCATCATTATACGGTCTCCACCTGAGCATTTGTAACCATGAGTGCATTAATTTATTGTAGAGCCATAGAACACAATAATGTTAATGCCAATAATTCAATTTTATACAAATAATTATGACAGCTGGCACTGGCGGCTGCAGGCTACTTAAAACAGCTTTCAGATTAATTTGGAATATCACTTGGAGTGGTGGTTAAGGAATAGCACTCTGAACTTGATGTTTTGGGTTCAATTCCCAGTCAATAGTTGTTGTTTTCTTATAATTTCCTGTAGTTAAATGGTATCAGAGTAGAATGAATAATTTGAAGGTGATTAATAAGGATTTGATATTCTCCTAATTATAATTACGTTTCAATAACACGATTCAGGGAACATGAACTAGTAGCAGATCAAACAAAGCAAGGCAAATTCAGTCATTGATATTCAGCTAGAGTGGATCATTATTCAAATTCAGCCAAACTCAATCTAATAAATAAATAAATAAATAAATAAATAAATAAATAAATAGATAAATAATATGAAGGCATCCACATATGCAATGAATTTAATGATTAAGTGAAAAAATAACAAATACATAAATTAGATTTGTCCCTGTAATTAAAGGACTCACCCTGTAATGACCCTGTAATTGAAACACTTTTTAAAAGCCTTCTAATTTTTCGTTCTACTCTGAAAACATTTAACTCCAGGAAATAATATATTAAAAAAATAATTATTATTTATTCTTATTACACATAAGAAAACAACAAATACTGATTGGGAATTGAATGAACCCGGATCACCAGGTTTGCACCACTGCGCCAACTGATTACATAATTATATACACTGATATACATGAAACCTGTTTTAAGTAGCCTCCAGCTGCAACTGCCAGCTGGTTTAATTAATTGTATAAAACTGAATTATTGGACTTATAGCCTCAAATGAATGTATCAATTAAGAACATACATTATAATAAATAATAAAAATATAATTGTGTGTCTGTGTGTATGTATGTATGGGAGAAGAGGGTAAGATGAGCCACCCCAAGTATCTAAGCAACCATAAACAAAATAAATCATGTGACAGCATTTTCAGGAAGAGGCAACCATGTCATTCAATCTATGGTAGAAGAGAGATCATTGAGAATGTGGGAAGTGATTTATGTCAAAAAATGTGATTTTTGCCTTTTAAAGTGAATTCCATTGGGATCCAGTATTATGATGATTTCAAGAAAACAGAAGTAGGAGAATTTTCAGATAAATTACAGTGTAGTTGGTGCTCCCATAACCTATGATCTGTGAGCTGAAGAAAGTCATAAAAATTATCCTGAGCTGTTGTGTGAAGCAGCTTTTTCAAAATGGTGGTGGTGGGGTAAAATGAGCCACCAGGCCTGGAGCAAGTTGGGCTGTTGGCTCATCTTACCCCATACTTGTGTCATGTGCAGTGCATTATGTTTACTGTCAACATGACATACAACTCCAAAATTAATGTACAGACATGATTTATTTCTGATATTACAGAGCAGATTTCATGATGCTGTGATTTTATGAAAGGAAAATGGGCAGGGGATCAACTTCTCTTGAAGATTTAGAAAGAGCAGTGGAAGAAGTAGGGAGTCAGACATTGGTCACAGGTTATGCAAGATTATCACAGTTGCACATGGTGTTTAGTGGCAGTATGGAGCTGGTGTTGGCCTGCCATATTCCATGAGCTAACTACTAATATGAATTAGCAAAGTGAAATAATGTTACAATGCCAGAAAGTTGGTCCAGGGAGGAAAGAGCAGGTCTGTTTGAAAGAGAAAAAAAAGTCTGGATAAAAAGGTAACATTTCTATATTGAGGAAAGATAGATATTGCCTTGATACTAACCACTGTCCACTGCTATTGACAGGAAGTGATTAGTTGCTCTCTTTCATGGGATGTCCCCACCTATCATGCCGTACACCACAGGCCACATCACTGGGAAGGGCCACAGCTTTCAATAAGCACACTGTTGGATAATGTTTTGACAATTTAGTTCATTTTACCACAAGCGGATCAACTTACCATACTCATCAGCTCAACTTACCCTGCACCTAGAGTAAGTTGAGCCAAAAGATACACTTTTTTTCAGATTGCACAAACATGAAACGATTTTATCTATATAAAAGGAGATGATTGCCAAAGAGGCAATACACAGGTGTACAGTGAGGGAAAAAAGTATTTGATCCCCTGCTGATTTTGTACGTTTGCCTACTGACAAAGAAATGATCAGTCTATAATTTTAATGGTAGGTGTATTTTAACAGTGAGAGACAGAATAACAACAAAAAAATATAAGTATAAATTTATATAAAGTATAAATTTGTATATACAACTCTGGAAAAAATTAAGAGACCACTTAACATTGATTTCTGAACTTGGAGTGGTCTCTTGATTTTTTACAGAGCTGTATATATATATATATATATATATATATATATATATATATATATATATATATATATATATATATATTTGTGATCTATAGCTCTACAATAAGTTACACTCAGTATACACTCAGAGTTACAAATGTTGAAGTGGAGAAAGTATAATGATGGGGACGAATTGTCAACGGGAACAAATTGTCACAGGGACCAATTATTACGGGGACCAATTATCACGGGGACAAATTGTTGGTGATGAATTGATGTACTCCCCCACAGGAGGTGTGTCCCATTACTTTTGGTAATATGTGTTATAACAAATAGACGTGGGTATAAATGTATTGCATACCAGCAGGCTTCTACATAACAAAATGTAGCCATGACATTATGTAACCTTTAAAGAATACTTACTATTTGGAAAAACGAAGGAGAAACTGTTTGATTTATCTGTGGATATACTAGGTGTTTCAAATCCAGACAAACTAATGTTGTTGCATATTTTTATGGGTGTGCATTGTATAAAACAATCATTTCCTACAGAGCTACAATTTAGTTTTCTGGAATTGAAATTGTCTATGACTGTTGTTGTTTTGTACTTCAAGGTGATATTTCTGCCTACTTTGTTGTAACAAAACGTTATAATTTCTGCCTCTGAAAGAAAAAAGAAAAATAAATATAGTTAAGCAGTTCAATCGCTGAAGACAATATAAAACGTTTCATATGAACATAAACAACAAGAAAATGGACACCAGACGAGCATGATGGGTCGAATGGCCTCCTGTTGTTTGTAAACTTTCTTATGTTCTCATGTTATTAAAATACTTGCTAGCATTGGGAAAGTTATAAGGAAGTGAGAATATTAGATGTTTTGCTTTATCATGTGTTTTCTTCCCTTGCTGCAAATCCTGGCTATATATGATTCCCTATGCGATTGTGCTGATATTAACCAGTGTGAATAAATAATCACAGTAAGAGTATCGTCACAAAAGACATTGAAGAGAACATGGACAACAAGCATAAGGTTATTATTTTATAAAGTTAAGTGTGGGTTTGAATTTGTATATTAAAATTGTATATTTGTTTATGGAGGGAAGCATAGGTCTACAGCAAAACAGCTGCCGTTCTCTGTCTCTTACCCTGTTATTCTCACTGTTATTGTAAATCTCCTTTAGCAGTGGTAAGCTTAGTATCTTTAGCTTTGAGATTATCATTTATCATCTAAAAACCTGTAACTATTTATTTGGACCACATTTCCAAAGAATGGTAAACCCACAACTTAATATGTCCCATTCACAGTTTTACATCCACAGCAGTGCCAGGAGGACTAGGCAGCCAGTAAGCCTTAGGCATCATTAATTGTTCATAGTGTTCTCGACAAGCTAACTAAACTCTGAACAGGTTACAACTCACCCAATCCAAACAATAGGTTTGACAATAGGACCCAGTCTTCACTGCTGCTCGGACTCTATTACTATAGGAGATCTTATGAGTCTACGACATAGACAGCTTCAGATTGCTTACATACCTCCTCTGATCAACTGAATGTCCAGCACTACAGCTGCAATGACCACCATATTGAGAAACAGCATTTTGCAGATGGTTTCTGTGCCTGCAGTGCTTGTAAATGTGGAGCTCTGAAGCGGACAGAAAGAGGTAGAAGATGAAAAGGAAAATAACACATTCAATTCGCCAAATGTTTCTAGGGCATTCTTGTGTCATTGAACACCACCAGGATTACCACCTGAAACATGTTCTTTGGTACCATACTGCTTGAATTGGCCATTTCAACAGAAGAGCTAGTCCAGTTTTGATTTATACTCTGTCCACAAATCGGTCCCATTATTTGTATACACAAGCTCAGGCTTTCAAATAAGTTATAGGCCAAAATTGATTTGTTGGAGGGGCACTAAGAGATTTACACACCTCAGTTCAGTCTGTGGGAATTACCTTTCTAGGTCTGGTGTTCAATAAGAGTTGGATACACAATATATATATATATATATATATATATATATTTCAAGCTGACTGAATCATCCAATAACCACATTGCAAATAAAGAGTGTGCATGCGCTTGACCACAGCTTTTACATCTTACATGTGTAGTTCTACAATATTGAAAACTCCTTTACTAGTAAATTAATTATTTTAAACACAACAAGTTGCTTTTAAAAATATATATTTGTTCAGGCACATAAATATGAGATATCTATACAGATTAAGCTTATAGGTCTATACCCCAGCCTCTTGTTATTTTAATATAATTTAGTTAATTTGTTCAATCTGTGTTTTACAGTGTGGTTATCTCAGCATTTCAGATTAACATCACTTCTGGCAGATTTCTTTATAATGCAAGAAAAAAACACCCCCCCATCCTGAGATAAATCTTTCCCAAGAAATGAATCCACTGGAACACTACTAGGCTACTTAACTTTTTTGTTTTAGAATCAGGCATGTTGCGAGAGAAGCCACACTGGTTAAGATTTACTTGCTTTATGTTGAATCCAGACATGTTTAAATGTACATTTATCAGTTCCCACTGGATAGCTGCAAGGTAGATTCATTATCTTTTCATACCTAAGATGTCCATTCACCCTGAATCATAGTGAAAAAGCACATTTCTCTCCTGCCCCCCCCCACCCCCCCGCTCATAAACTATCAAATCAGCAATTCAACTTAGAAAAACTCTGCAAATATATGTATTGTTCCTTAACAAATTATTAGAACAGGATCACCTGATACAAAATGAAAAAAACAACAAAGCAGAGAACCACCCTCAGTGTGATCAGCATTTGGAACACTAGGCTTTTAGAGATTGGATTTGCTGATTTTCAATTGTACTGCCAGCCTTTATCTCTTGACACTTACATGGGAAAGAATGGACAGAGGCATCAGAAAGAGGGAAAAAAACACTTGGTGGAAATAAAAGTTTGCAGCTTAGCACTGACTATCTTTGCTAGAGATTATCTGTAATTATAAACTTATGCAATTTCCACCCTTACTAAGAAATCTAAGACTATAATCTCTCTGGCAAGGGAAGCATCTGCTGTTTTAAAAATTCATCTGCCTGGCTCTGTCACATTGACTTAATTGCGCTGGTATTCATTCCTGTAATGTATAAAGGGTCTGAAAGTAATAACAATCATAATAATTATCATAAATATCCATCAGCTTGAACCAAGAAACCCAAATCCTACCTTTTTACACTGCTATAATTTAAAGGCAAAGGGATCACTAAAAGTCCAGCTGGATGTTAACTCCCAGTGTTCTTGTTTGCTTTCATTAATAAGTAGGAGTGTAGTTTCGATACAGCGATACATGCCAATTTGCATTGATGAATTTATATATAGGAGAAGGTCTGCCACAATCCACAGTGGCCTATTGTTTATTAGATCACACTGTATTATGGACGGTTTTCTATTGATAAAATACCCAAATAATTCTATGCAAATGTGAGACCTGTCTGTAAAAGGAAATTTTAATGAACGTAAGCCTGGAAGAGACAATAGCACATCTCACATAAGCTATGACATAAGATAACTTTTGACATAACTGTATGTTTAATGCAAATTTGCAGGGTTCATAGGGTTCTTGTAAATTGTGAAAATGGATATTGACCTTTAAGAATAGCCGCTTGGCTTTCACATGGAGGCAAAATAAACCCTTGTTACTAAATGTTAAATGAGGCTTTCAGTCTTACGACTATATTTATTTTTTTCACCCTCATTTCCAAGTACCTTAAATTCATGAGTATCTGGTAATTTGGTAATTCATCAATGAGCAAGATAAGTACTATGAATGGTTTAAATTTCTTAGTGGGACCCAAATTTAAGAAACTTGAGATCAAGTACTAATATTTTCCTGTGGTGGAATTTTAGAGACACAATACCTTTTGTATCTAAATGTTTGTCATTTTTGTGTTTGAACATTTGTACCTTACACTGTAAACACATGTTGTAAAATGCCTGTATGTTACTTATGTTTTTACTGTAAATATTGCTTCATGATGTTACAATATGTTACTGTTAATTATCCCAATTTCTAGGATACTTCATTGTCGGGTAAGGAAGCAACATTTAGTAGGAAAATAATTCAGATGTTTTTTTCCACGCATATGTACAGTAGCTGGTGGGTACAGCAAAATACTGTACTGAAATAATTACTATCTTGTTGATTGGTGCTGTAGTAATTTCAACATGATTAGGGTATATTTGCCTAAGTCATGTTTTAAAACTTTAATTAATTAACTTTTTTATCTTGGCTGTATCATTTCTAATATGGTGCAACAGTAAGTGACTGTATTTATGCAGGATATGTTTTACATTGTATTTAGTTTTCATTCAAATCACAAACAAACAAAAACAATAGTTCAGTTACAACTTGTTCTGCACACATACACACACAAAATATTTGCAAAGAAATGTTATATATTTTAGTCTATTTTTTGCATTCTCTTTTGCATCTCTCATTCTCATTTGCAAATCTGCTTTCCCAACATTGTGAATTTGCAGACACCCTTCTCATTTTTTATTGAATTCAAGTTGTATTTATATTTATATTCAGTTTGTATAATTATTATTTATATATGTAATATAAATATATACATTTAGTATACTGTATATGACACAAAATAATAAGCTTTATTTGCTAAATATTTGTAGTGACAGGAAATTTGTGAAATTCAGGAAATTAGTGTAATTATTCCATCTAATATGTTTATGATCCTCGTTTGGTTATGACAGAATAGTCAGTTTTTAGGATTCTAGATAACCATTTTCCTCATGCATCCGTCAGTGTTACCTTCTTTTTACAAACATTAATCATTCTTATTATCTGTCATCCTCATAAAGATTGTAAAGTTGCCTTCTCTGAGTCAGGTAACCTGTGAATTCTCTGTCAAAATCCATAATCCCCTTTAGCCAAACAACAACAGATCCTAAGCAACCACTTAATCACTTTGTTTTGCACATAACTTTTTTAAATTAATTAATTTACAATAAGCTTCTCTTATGCTGTTCATGGCTGGGTGGACAATTGTGTTGTGAATTCTATGAGGTATTGTATGACATAATGGTTTAACGGTCTGACCCACTAGCTTACAGTGAGGGAAAAAAGTATTTGATCCCCTGCTGATTTTGTACATTTGCCCACTGACAAAGAAATGATCAGTCTATAAATTTAATGGTAGGTGTATTTTAACAGTGAGAGACAGAATAACAACAAAAAAATCCAGAAAAACGCATTTCAAAAAAGTTTTAAATTGATTTGCATGTTAATGAGGGAAATAAGTATTTGATCCCCTATCAATCTGCAAGATTTCTGGCTCCCAGGTGTCTTTTATACAGGTAAAGAGCTGAGATTAGGAGCACTCTCTTAAAGGAAGCGCTCCTAATCTCAGCTCGTTACCTGTATAAAAGACACCTGTCCACAGAAGCAATCAATCAATCAGATTCCAAACTCTCCAACATGGCCAAGACCAAAGAGCTGTCCAAGGATGTCAGGGACAAGATTGTAGACCTACACAAGGCTGGAAATGGCTACAAGACCATCGCCTTGCAGCTTGGTGAGAAGGTGACAACATTTGGTGTGATTATTCGCAAATGGAAGAAACACAAAATAACTGTCAGTCTCCCTCGGTCTGGGGTTCCATGCAAGATCTCACCTCGTGGAGTTTCAATGATCATGAGAACGGTGAGGAATCAGCCCAAAACTACACGGGAGGATCTTGTTAATGATCTCAAGGCAGCTGGGACCATCGTCACCAAGAAAACAATTGGTAACACACTACGCCGTGAAGGACTGAAATCCTGCGTGCCGCAAGGTCCCCCTGCTCAAGAAAGCACATGTACAGGCCCGTCTGAAGTTTGCCACTGAACATCTGAATGATTCAGAGGAGAACTGGGTGAAAGTGTTGTGGTCAGATGAGACCAAAATCGAGCTCTTTGGCATCAACTCAACTCGCCGTGTTTGGAGGAGGAGGAATGACCCCAAGAACACCATCCCCACCGTCAAACATGGAGGTGGAAACATTATGCTTTGGGGGTGTTTTTCTGCTAAGGGGACAGGACAACTGCACCGCATCAAAGGGACGATGGAGGGGGCCATGTACCATCAAATACTTTTTTCCCTCACTGTACATCAAGCATTTCTGGAAGGGTGGTGCATGATAGTTGAAGATTAGACAGGTTTATAGTTAGAGTGCATTTCAGAATACATATGCAAGAGCACATAGTGTTTATATATTTGGCCTGCTGAGTTGGCTGAATTAGAAAAGTCACAATATCATAATATCTGTTTGGAAATGTAATGTATTTCCTGTGAACATAATCAAAATAATCTCTTCCTTTTCCTGTTTTAAAGGGAAGTTTTTTTAAGAAATGTCTGTTTGACAGCAGTGTTGCAGCAGATGCTCAGGCTTCTGTATCACACTATATTTAAAAAAAACATTGAGCACTCTGTACAGCTCATGTACTGAACAATGTTTATTTATTGAACAATGCAATTATGTATCTGCTTGCTTGTTTGTTTGTTTACAGGTGTGTAGACCACAAAAGTACATCTGTCACAATAGTTGTGAATAGAAATAGTTAAATTTTAGTTTATTAAATCTAAAAACAACAAATAGAAGGTATCTGCCCCAGCCCACCAATAAGATGTCTTATTTTAATACAATAATACTGAAATGCTCAATGTATAAACAATATTGCTACTACTACTACTGCTACTACTAAAATAATAGTACTAAACTTAAATTGTAACTGTACATCAAACCCTTGCAATTCAAATTTTCATTTTCATTTTCAATTGCAGTAAGAAACATTGTCATGGGGCAGGGGGACAAGCCTGACCCACAGCCTAGAAGAAGCCGGGGAAGAATCGCTGAGCCAGGTTGCCAAGCCATAAGATCCTGTCAGGTCCCCGAGCTTTGGGTGGCCATGGTGGCGGAACCTCGACTGGCTCTCTGCTTCGAAAGGAAGTACCTCAGAAAAATAAAAAAACCTGTGAAGGCAGAGGGGGAAGGGGTTGTAAATTAAGATTCAGCATTTTCTGAATGTGGGGCAGACTGGGTAAGGAAAAACACTGGTACTACACTTGATGTTTGCAGCATTGACATTGACATGGGTGGATGTTGCGTGTGCTGTGTCAAACTAGCAGCCATTTTTGGCTTGATTAAGGGGGAGCATTTACAACAAAACACAAACAAACAGAGGACAAAAAAGTGTTTCCTCTGTCCAATATACCTTGTAGTGAATTGAGGATGGTGAAGAGATAGATGCCTGTTAGCTCCAGGGGCCCAAATGAGAAGAAGGCCAGGCCCCAGGTTGTGCCCAGTAGGAAGGTGATGCCCAGCACAGTGCCTACATCCTGACAGGCACTGCGATTCTCCCCGGAGACCTTGTTGGACCTCATGGACATTATCTTCTTCACCGTGATGCTCAGCATGACCAGGTTAAACAGACACACCAGGAACACCAAACTCAGGATTGTCACATTCCTCACAACGACATTATTTACAAAGCAACTGGAAGACATAAAATAAATTGGCTTAGTGGAGGTTTTAAAAAGCAAAATACAAACAAACAAACAAAGCAAACAAAAACTTATAAACTATAAATAACCAGCATCTGGGCACATCACTCCCAAGGGGGCAGATAAAAAAAGCCTGAAATGTCTTATTCACACCATCAGTACAGTGCAGGCAGAAACATGGCCACATCGGTTTTTTGTTGTTGTTGTTGTTCTGTTAACCTTTTAAAAAGGGTGGTAAACAGCCTGGCTGTTAAGTGTCATGACTACGCCCTGTGTGTGTGGAATTGTGATACTGCACCAACGCAATCTACATACATGCAGTGGCAGTAAACAGCATGAGGCTGAATTACAGTGCTTCGGATGGAAGAGACACTTCAGCCCCTGATACAGTACACCTGATTTGTTTCAATTTGCCACAGTAATAATCTGACCTTATCTGCACCAAGAAACATACAGTGGAAATAATGCTGGCATAACCGTGTCCTCTTCAAATTATGATTTTTTGTTATTGTGGACAAATTACAACTTAACCAGTAAGGTCTCCAGTAAGATCTTAAAGTGGGGGATAATGTTTATTCTCTGATCTAGCCCTATATGGGAAGAGTGATTTTAGCACACTTCATTGGGACCAGTATTAAATATAGTTGTTTGGGTGCAAAATAACACGTGGCTTAGGTTTATTACCATTTAATTTTGTGTATGAGTGGTTTGTATTTTGTAATGACTATATTGTTTTAACTCTATGGATAATATCCACAATTTGGTCAGTCACAATAATGAAACAGCCTTTAATGAAAGTGTACGTTCAGTACATTTAGAGACAAAGCTCTTGGCATTAAATAAACTAGGTCTTTATACAAAACAAACAAACAAACAGACAAAACAAAAAACAGTAATAAGTTCTATGGAGGGAATATCTTCAAAGTTACGGTTTGAGGTCGAAGGCATATTATTCTGATAATGTGGCACCAAAAGACTCTGATTAGAAATCTGTGTCTCTGAATTAGACCCTTCTGTAATTAATATTAACAATGGACTGGGCTTTCTTTTCTTCTGAAAATTAAAATAGATGTGTACGAGTCGTGAGGTGTCAGATTAATAGATACCTACTAAATTGCCCTTTGAAAACAACATGTATTCTTCCAATAGAGTGCCTTTTGTGACCCTGTGAAATATTTTGTATAAAATAACTAATTGTATTAAGTAATTAATTCATCATAAAGGTTTAAGTAATACCTAATCACTATAACTTGTAAAAACAAATTAAATAGCATTGAAAGTAAAACATCTGAAACAAATTAAAGAAAAAATCAGCATTTTGTATTGTCCCTATTAATCTTTTTACAAAGTCCTGTAAGAATATAACTCACTAAATCCTAATACATTTTTAAAATCACAACATTACTACAAAATACAACTTAGTGCATTATTTTTCAATGATACATCTGTAGAATAAATTTATATTTATTAAAATAAATTGAACTATTTAGTACTGTCCCTGAATACACTGTCAGCCCTAAATCCCTCTGCAGAATTATTAATTTGTCCACAAGTGACATGATCATAACATGTGACATAATATTAAAGGAGGAAGACATCAGAAGCAACTTCACTTAAGTGTCTAAGGAGTTTTTCATATATTTGTTTTAAAGCTAATTTGTACTGTACTGCTGGCACTCAAATCAGAGCATGGAGAGACTCTGCTCCTCCCCCGCTCGACCCTGCAGTTGCGCTGCTTGCGGCCACCGAACCTTGTTCTCCCCCCTGGAGTGGAGAGGTCATCTGCCCTGTCTCTTCTTGCCCTGCTTGTGTGTTATATCTCAGTAAAGCTTGCTGTCGCTCACTCCTAGCTGTGCTAGGTGAGCATGAGGTGACTGCTCCTGTTTAAGTGTGAGTCGCAAGAGCTTCTCTTGTTGCTTCACTTTGTATACTATTGCACAGTAGAGCTGCTATCACCCCATTCCTAACTGCTAGTTGACAGAAGGTGAGTGCTCCTGTGTTCAGCGGAGGGTAAACGAGCAGACCCTGTCAACTCCTGTCAACTCTGCTCCGTATTTGGTCTTAGTATTGTATGAAGGTGAGGGTAGAGATGCTATTTGTCCTCCCCTTTCTGCATTACTGTTCCCAGTAGAGTGTGACTGATGTCCTTACTCCTGGGTGATCAGAATATGGTTCCAAGGAGCCCCCGTGGCCATTTTTACCTGGGCGAGATTTCCTCTATAGACCAACCCAACCAAGGCCTGCTCCAGCTCTGGGCCTGGCCCCTGAGCGGGATCGCTTGATAGCCTGGGGTCTGTCAGTAGTATCCCTACCACTGGCCGACAGTGTAGAGCTGATGTGGCCTCGCTCCTAGCTGTGTTAGGGGAGCAAGTGACCACCACTCCCATGTTGCGCGGCTCCATGTTGAGCTGGCTCCTGCAACCCACCGTGTATATATATTTTTGTAATGGAAAAGCCTGCTGCTGTCCTGCATCTTGCTTCCTGCACCCCGCGATATATGTATTATGACAGCACAGTGGAGCTGGCCGCTCTGTACTGTTTAGTTGCTCCTGTGCTGCGCAGAGGCGACATGAATGTTCCTGCTGCCCGCATTGTATTTACTGTTGTGCTCAGCTGTGGCTACTTCAGTGTCTGACTAGCCAGCTGTATATTATGTTGAATTACAGTGCGTCTGTGGCCCCACTCCTGCAGGAGCAGGGGTCCACTGCCACGTTAATGCGCGAAGGGTGTACAGGTCACTTGATTACCCGCGCCATATATTGTGCAAGTAGATATACAACCTTGCTCCTAGCTGCACTAGTAGAGCAGCCGGCCTTGCTATTGTAAGCGGAGGGCATAAGAATTGACCTCCGTAGCCCCACTTTGTATATGCTGATTGTGGACAGTTCCAGGTAGAGCGTGACTGCAGTCCTTGCTCCTGGGCAGCCCAGGTGCGGCCCCAAGGGGCCTCTGTGGCTCCTGTCTGGAGTTGTGTTGCCGAGGCCCCCTAGAGGTACATCTCAGGGCAGGCTCCCTTATCAGCTCACTGTCTCCTCCCTTGTGATGGTTTTGTTATACAGTAACCCCTCCCCCTTGGGCAGTGACTCCTGCTTCCGATAGGTTGCGAATGCAACCCCGGTTATCTAAAAAAGGAAGCACTGCCCAAGGGTTGCAAGGTCACGCAGCAGTTCAAGACTGCATCCCAAATCGCACACTTGCTCCCTTGTTTCCTTCCCCTTCGAGGCGGAAGTACTAGGGTGGCCATCTTAAAAGGTGTCCCAATCCCTTAGGGAACGAGTGAAGGAGCCTAATCGAGCTGTTTTGTGCCCTTCAGTACTCCCTTTGGCAGAGTGTACAAAAGAGCACACTTATGCGGAAGTGTTTTAGTGCTGAAGTCCCAGGACTTTTTGCATTAAAGGCGGAGACAAGTCAATTGGGAAAATATGGCAGCGGTGGGTGCATAGAAATGTAATATAATGCTAGCTAGACAGTTGTAGGAATTGTTAAATTATGTATCAAGGCAATTATAATACATAGATAATAATAAAATGATTATATAATCGTGATTTAAATATATGATTAGAGAGTTCAGCCAAAAAACTTTTTGGCACCTATCAATTAATTAATTACTGAAGCAGTAGCCTATAAAACTTGGAAATACATTGTTTGTTATTATCACCTCCTAAGTATTATTATTATTATTATTATTATGATTATTATTACTGTAATTAAATACAGAGACAGATGACTTTAAAAGATTGCGTAGGTACTTTTTGCAAAGGCAAAGGCAAAGGACAATGACGCTGAAGTGTGTCCCATTGAACGCTTATAGCTTCACCCTACACCCTCGCTCACTCAAGTGCACACTCTGTGACGTCACTTGTCAAAAGGTTTCGAGAACCAGTGTGCGATTTGGGACGCAGCCCAAGTCCCCTGGCAAAAGAGGAAGTTCCTCTGCAGACGTCACAGACAGGAAATAAGAAGGGACCTGTTTTGTGTGACATGCACAGGGGCCAATGGTAGCTTTGATATAGAGATGTTTCGATTGGGTTCCAACGGGAGTGCACTTAAACCCCTCCCCCTTCGGCTTCGTTTTTCAGATAACCAGGGTTGCATTCGCAAACTATCATTTTCAGTAACTTAAAATGTTGTGTTTCTGATACAAAAGGTTTATTTCCCAAAATACATACTGATTTTAAAAATGTTCACAAGGTCCAAAAGGCACCCAGTTGGAAGAATGCAGAAAAAGTACCAAGGTGGTCTCATGGTTTCCCTGGACTCTTTCAATACTGTGCTGCCCCATAGTGGAGGAGGAGTGAAGTGACACGCTGATGCAGTTAAACTTTTTTGAACTTTTTCCATGGTTTTACAGTGGTTTCCTGTGGGTTCGGCCTTCTATATACAGACAGGTGACAAATTAAAGGAAAAACCTGAATAAATAAGTGGAGGAACATAACGAATGCAGAACTACACAGAGAGGGATATTATAGTAGGGTTACAGTGCATAAACCCCTCATTACAAAGACAAATGCACAGTGAGGGGGTCCGGAGGCTCTGTTATGCAGTGGGAGGCATTTCCCTGGAATGGTTTGGGTCCATTTGTCCCCTTAGAAGGAAGGGTCACTGCAAATCATTACAAAGTTATTCTGAGTGATCACCTTTATCCTATGGTGAAACATTTCTATCCTGATATGATGCTATGGCATCAGTCACCAGATCTCAACCCAGTTGAACACCTATGGGAGATTTTGGACTGACGTGTTAGACAGCGCTCTCCACCACCATCATCAAAACACCAAATGAGGGAATATCTTTTGGAAGAATGGTGTTCATCCCTACAGTAGAGTCCAGAGACTCGTAGAATCTGTGCCAAGAGCATTGAAGCTGTTCTGGCGGCTCGTGGTTCCCAACACCTTACTGAGACACTTTATGTTAGTTTTTCCATTAATTTGTCACCTGTCTGTACATAGAAAGAAAATAATAATTTAATGAAACAATACATCTGAACCCATTTATTAGGGGGATGTTTTAGTTATACAAGAAGCTCTGTTACATTTATATAAATATTAACTTGCAGAGTTAAGAAAAGAGAATATCTGAGCAGAGGTCTCACAAGGCAATGTTGCTGGCATTTGATTGTATGTAGTGGATAGATACTCTCCCATAAACCTCCATGTTTATACAGGCAGTCAGGATTGTCACCACAGCAGGGACACCTAGGATGACAAGTGATTTGTCTGAGAAACCCAAGGCATCTTTCTCAGATCCTACACAAGACCCCCTGACTGCTTTAGGACTGAAGTGCAGCAAACAGCAAGGTAGTTTAAAGCAAATTTAGAAAATGAAGCCATGAAATGAGCCTTTGAAAGAAAAAATGCCATCTAGTAAGAACTTTGCTTATCAATGTTTAAAATGAAGCTAGGCTTACAAAGACTAAATAAATACATTAATAAGTACATACAATCATAGAAAGATGCAGACCAATCGTTTAATTAATTATTTAATATATATATATGGCATTACTGATTTTTTTTTTTTAAACAAATAATATATGTCATAAAAGTACTGGGAGCTTCATTAACGGGGTAGAAAGCTGACCTTGCTAAACATTTTAAGAACATTTGGCCTGCATTTCCTCATCTCTACAGTAGAGGGCAGACGTTGTATTCAATCTCCACTGCTCTGTTCAGGCATGTTACTTTTTTAGATAACTTGTCTGCAGTCTTTGACCTTTGCTGCATTGTAACACATAAAATAATCAATTTTATGATTATTTACTTTCTATGTCGATTTTTTTCTATTTGCTGGGATTAACACAAAATATATTTATTAATAGAGAAAGACAAGACGATTGTATTGACAAGTGGTTTAATTGATATGTTAAGGTCTTCTATTTTAGTTGTTGTTTTTGGGGTTTTTCATGAGTGTGAATGTGTTTAGACTCTGAAACTCACTCTCAAGTCAAGGGCATGGGAACCTTGCAGCTAGTCCAGAAAGTGCAATGGGGTGGTGAGCATATTGGTCAGCCTGCTATTTCCTCATATTGGCTTTCTTGTACTAATGTCTTTCCTCTAGTCAGACCTGCGCAATCGAGCACTTATTGAATTGGAGAGCTTACCCCAGGCCACAAGGCAGAGCTTGAGGATGTACTTCCTTATGTACATGTTAAACACTTTGCACAGCAGCATGTACAGGTGGAAGCCCTCCACAGCCATCCAGAAGAAGGAGCAGAGCAGGAAGTAGTGGAGGAGGACAGCAAAACTGATGCACAGTGTGTCCACTTTCAGCATTTCTGATGCCCCGGAGCACAGGAAGAACACGTTAAGGAAGAAGAGAGCCAGGGTCAGGTTCATGTGAATCTTGAGGGAGTCATCATTTGCTTTTCTCCTGGGGAGGAGGGAACAGGGAGAAGGAGGCCAAACAAACAATCAAACATGAGTCTTTGGAGTATATTCCAGCTTCCTACTCTTGTGACCACACTTTGTACTGAAGAGTTTTCTTAAGATAGTAGGTTATTTCATCACGCACAAAAAAAAAATCAAAATAAAATAAGAAGGCTAACCATCCAATTCGGCAGGACTCTGTGGGTAAGGATACAGCTTAGGGATACCAACCTGTTGATGAAGTACAGGATGAAGGTAATGGTCAGGAACACCAAGGACAGGGAGCAGCCCACCTGTGTGATGTAAGTCAAGGACACAACATCTGGCAGACGGATATTAGATTTAGGGACCTGCAAAAAGAAATATAGAGTATATATTGACAGTAAAGAAGAAGTTTGTTCCAAGAAGTGTGGAATGGACAAATAAAAATGGTCAGCAGCTATCATTTACTGCCCTTACACCTGAAAAATCCTTTGTTTATTTAAGATTGAATGCTGCACAGAGGGCAGACTTTGACAAATGAGAGAGAGGCAGAGGAGGGGAGAGGGGTGTTAACTGTAACTATATTAATACATACCAGTAACACAGCAAAATAGGTCAAATGATTACAACTGCAAATGATCTCATTTTCTTGTTGCACAGTTCTACAGCCAGTGTCTTTCCAGCCTTTGTTTGGGAAGAAAACGTAAGGCATTAACTCAACACTACTTCACCTGGTCACAACAGGAATGTATGGTGCTTGTAAGGCTCTCATTAATGCCTTATTTAAGTGTCAGTGTCTGGGCTCAGTATGTAAACTGAACTTACTTTTCTCAGTGAAATCCCAGAAACTGCATTTGGGAGTTACATTTGCCTAAGGGAAAATAAATGAAAAAATAAATGATTAACTGAAAATAAATTAATAAATATATAAATACATACAAACATAAATACAAATATGAATGCATGGATATACACTCACCTAAAGGATTATTAGGAACACCTGTTCAATTTCTCATTAATGCAATTATCTAACCAACCAATCACATGGCAGTTGCTTTAATGCATTTAGGGGTGTGGTCCTGGTCAAGACAATCTCCTGAACTCCAAACTGAATGTCTGAATGGGAAAGAAAGGTGATTTAAGCAATTTTGAGCGTGGCATGGTTGTTGGTGCCAGACGGGCCGGTCTGAGTATTTCACAATCTGCTCAGTTACTGGGATTTTCACGCACAACCATTTCTAGGGTTTACAAAGAATGGTGTGAAAAGGGAAAAACATCCAGTATGCGGCAGTCCTGTGGGCGAAAATGCCTTGTTGATGCTAGAGGTCAGAGGAGAATGGGCCGACTGATTCAAGCTGATAGAAGAGCAACTTTGACTGAAATAACCACTCGTTACAACCGAGGTATGCAGCAAAGCATTTGTGAAGCCACAACACGTACAACCTTGAGGCGGATGGGCTACAACAGCAGAAGACCCCACCGGGTACCACTCATCTCCACTACAAATAGGAAAAAGAGGCTACAATTGCACAAGCTCACCAAAATTGGACAGTTGAAGACTGGAAAAATGTTGCCTGGTCTGATGAGTCTCGATTTCTGTTGAGACATTCAGATGGTAGAGTCAGAATTTGGCGTAAACAGAATGAGAACATGGATCCATCATGCCTTGTTACCACTGTGCAGGCTGGTGGTGGTGGTGTAATGGTGTGGGGGATGTTTTCTTGGCACACTTTAGGCCCCTTAGTGCCAATTGGGCATCGTTTAAATGCCACGGCCTACCTGAGCATTGTTTCTGACCATGTCCATCCCTTTATGACCACCATGTACCCATCCTCTGATGGCTACTTTCAGCAGGATAATGCACCATGTCACAAAGGTCGAATCATTTCAAATTGGTTTCTTGAACATGACAATGAGTTCACTGTACTAAACTGGCCCCCACAGTCACCAGATCTCAACCCAATAGAGCATCTTTGGGATGTGGTGGAACGGGAGCTTCGTGCCCTGGATGTGCATCCCACATATCTCCATCAACTGCAAGATGCTATCCTATCAATATGGGCCAACATTTCTAAAGAATGCTTTCAGCACCTTGTTGAATCAATGCCACGTAGAATTAAGGCAGTTCTGAAGGCGAAAGGGGGTCAAACACAGTATTAGTATGGTGTTCCTAATAATCCTTTAGGTGAGTGTATACATACATTGATCACGTTCTCGAGGGACAGATTAGCCAGCTCTTGTTGATGCCTCACAATGGTTGTTACAAACAATGCGTATTTATATTTGTCAGAAAAACAGCTCTCACCTTAAGGGCCTCCTCAAATCTGAATGTGATATTGACAGGATTTCTCAGCCCAGAGACAGTTGTGTTGCTGACACTCAAACCAACCGTTTCGTTGTTAAGAGCTTCTAAAGGCTGGAAAAATAATCACAATGAAAACTGTACCCGCTATTTCATTACAATTACTCATCATATGCAATCCTTCAAGACGAAACAGATGAAGCTTCTGCTGTGTTTCACATTTGTGTATTTTGCTTTTTAAAACAGTTAAAACCTCAGGAAGGCACAATCTGGCAGATGATTGGTTGTTGCATTTGAAGTTTACATTCTGTTGCAAATTCTCAGTTCAGGAAGTTAAGCTTGTTTATCTCAGTGACTTACATTAAAAAAATCAGGGTCCCTGTAGGCGCAGTAAGCAATCATCTTGTTCTCATCATTCTTTGATACAATTTCTTTCGGCAGGTTCACCTTGATTGTGCTTATCTGTCCCTGGACTTGTTCTGTTGAAACCTGCAGTGCAGAGTCAGTGAATTAATTGCTTGAGGATAACAAAGGTTCAGAAGGCTAATTTAGTTGTGGGACACAGTGGAGCTGCACCTTTGCCATCCTCAAAAAGGTGTTGTGCTATGGATGCTCAACAGCATATACTGCTCACCAAAATATGAGGGTATATCAGAGTTGTGGTACCTAGCCAAAGGGTGTATTATCTGCTCAGATTACTTGTTATTATCAAATAGATCAAGCAATTAACTGAATCTTGCTCTTTCTGTGCTCTGTGTTAGAGTCTGGCCTCTGAGTCTGAAAAGTATTAATGTTGTCATGTGACATATACATATTTCTTACATCTGTTACATTGCCATATAATTTTAGGCCGGTGAAATTTTCCCCATAAGCTTTGTGAAGATGTGCCACAAAATGTTTCGCTCCAACCAAAGTCTTGTGCAACCCGTTGAAATCCGAGCACTCCAGAGTTTTTTCTAACATCTTTAGCCAACTGTAAAAACAAAGACAAAATTAAACATCTTCATAGGTGAGTAGAAAAATCTAAGTAGATGATAAGTTCTTGTCTAATTTCTTTGTGCCAGTATTGTCAGAAGTGTCAAAATTACCCTGATGATTGGAAGGGTGAGGATTGCTCATTTATCAGCAGATCTACAGTTTTAATTTGCACTGTTCCTTTAACATAAACATAATGTTTATGTTTTGTTAATATTTATTTATGAAACAATTAATTAAAATATCATGGATATTAAATTATAATACAAAATATAAATAGTTATTTGTATAGGTAAATACAGCCTCACGGTTACAGAGAGGTCAAAGGGTAGGTGATAAGCTGCCCTAGGGGATTTGACTAAACTATATTTTAATCGAAAATATATATATAAAGTATGTTTTGATTTTGTTGTTTGATTTTTCATTATGTTTGTTATCTTATTGTAAAATAGTATGTCTCTGATGATCATTCTCAGTAAGTTCCTAATAAGTAAAAAATCATCCCCATACTTACACAGGGCAGGATTTAATTATTCTGTTCTCAATCATCATGTCATATGTTTTCATCCACTTACAGACGACATCAAGACTTTTCTTTACATTCTTCTGACATGCTGTGCAAGTACAAAAATACATTTTAACACAGTTGTTTCCCTAAACAGGAATAAAAACTCAAAGAAAAAAATAAAAGTGTCACTCAGACATTCAGAAGGGAAAGTCGACACAAAGTTAATGAAAAGCCTCAGTTCACTATAGTTTATGCGGTTCATTTTTGTCTTTTAAAAATGGTCTGTTAAACTTAACATGGATGTTAAACTTTTACAAATAGGGGCCTCTACTGTATGTGTACACCAATGCTGTTATGTGTTTGGTCACATCATTCATTGACCATGCTAGTGTAAATTAATAAAAGTCAATGTAATGTATGGTCAACAGTTCTTGAAGAAAAAGCACTGTACCTCTATAGGTGAATGGTGTTTGGCATTTGGGGGGACCCCCCCATCAAATAACGTCGGACTTTAATGAAAGAGAACCCCCCCATGATCTTGTTCCCCTTTCACCACTCATATGCACCCCCAAGCCTAATGACAAACATCAGTTTTGTCTATAAACCAATCATTAGTTTGCATTTACTCTGTTCTGGTGGCTACTTTAATTATAGTTTTAATGCATTTCTGTCTGAGAGGTTACTTCAGTCAAGCATTGTCTTTTCATTATTTCAATCAACTACTGTCTTTAGAATTATTCAATCAGCTATTGCTTTTCAGTTAATTCAGCCACTGCCTTCTAGAATATTCAATTAGCAGAAACAGAAAAAGTGTGTTTTGGGGCACAGGTATTTGGTTAAAATCTGCTGCCTGAAGAATGCTGACCATCACCAATTATCTCATCAAACTACAGTAGCACTGTTTTATGAAATATGAACTGTGAGAACCCGTGGATTTTGTTGCCTTTATACTCTGACGTTCTCATGCATTTTTCTGGCCATTTTATAAATCCTCTTGGACTTTGTTTACTAATGTGGACCATTGTAGTTCCTGATGCTGTCCGAGGCGGCCAACAGTCCTCGCAAGATTTAAATTTTTTTTAACCTTTTAACTTTGTCTTTTAAATACCAAAAATGACTGAAATACATTTTATTTGTGATTATTATAATAAACTACTTAATGGTACTATTGTCTTGTGTGCTCCTGGCTTGTGATCCTCCAATTTAAAAGAACCTGAATTAAAGGGGAAAACTACTGTATAGCAGGTGCTTGTGTGAACTGGCTAATCTGGAGCGTTCAACTTTCAGCCTGTGACATTTTCGCTTTTGAAGAAGAGTTGTTATTGAATCCTAGCAAAGCAAAACCTAGTAGCAGGGTGAGGGTCACATCCTGTTAAAACCATTATACAAACCTTATCGGGCATATATGCTGATTAAACTGATATAAATTCAAAGCAAAGAGGTACAGATTAAATACCAATGCACTTACCATTTATTTGACATGCAGAAGTCTCATTTGTATCTGCAAATTAAATTGGAAAGAAGGGGTTACTTATTGCTCTAGGCAAATTATATCAAAGTAGAATGGACACAATCTGCTCCTGCACAGTTACTGTTTGCAGATCTCACATGTCACATATACAATCATAAAGAAAAACCCTTAAAAATCAATCATTTTTAAGGAAAGCTGGCATCTTGCTTTCTTGACATCCATAAACACTTGCACAAATAGAGTTATTTAGGTTGTGTTTAGGGTTTGATTTGTACTGATAGAAAGGGAGAAGGGAAGATGTTTTGTTCTCTATGCCCTTGCAAAGAGCAGTTGACAGGGTGCCTGCCAGGGTCTGGATTTGTCCTCTGTATCCATACACCCATCCCCTGTGACTGTGTCTCGAGTGGGCACACCAGTTAGAATACCTTGTTTGGATATGGTTACCTTGGCAAACGTATCGATCACAGTCACTCATCTTGACCACCAGAAGGAGTGAAGTACTAATGAGCCTGGTAGTGAGGAGGAAGGGATTCATCCTGGGTAGACAACGTGAACAAGACAGGAGTTACACACGCTGCAGTCAATCTCATCAGAACTGCCGTCATGAGGATGCAACGTGTGTCTGAGCAACAGATGCCTCTCAATTTACTGCGATTATTAAGTTGTCTCCTAACAGAAGAGAAACCGAAGCTAAATGCACATTTCCTGTAGTAACATACTGTACACCACATTGCAGCCCTGTGGATACATACAGAGCTGAATGTACTGATGCTCTCTTAACTTTAATTAGGTTAAATTGCTAGTTTTCTACTCTATCTCAGCAGGAAGCTTCTACAGAGATCACTTTCTATTTAGCGAAGGAGTTTGATCTACACGTTTTAAACAAGAAGGCACTCATCTTCTAGTGTCAGCATGACTAACAAGTCAAAGAGTAAAATAACTTTCATTATGTTTAAAAGTCTGGGGGTCCTGTGCTGCAGTTACCTCTTCACTACAGGTGTTCCCACTCTAGAGCCATGCAAGAAGTTTGCCAGGTGTCTTCTACTGATACCTCATCTTCTATGCATTAAATGTTAAAAGTACAGAATCAAGATTCCACATTTTCTAACTTCAAGTTAATTCCAAGTCCTAATGAAATGCTTCAATCAAATAAATCTTCAGTTTTTACTGGTTCACATCTTCAAAACAAATTTTCATTCACTTTCATGAAACATATAGTTAATTTGTCAACCCCTTTCATGTCTCTTCTTGCACAATCTTGTTTTTTTGCTCTGCCCTTTTCCCTTTTCCCATCCGGTGGTGAGAATAATCAAGCTGAAAGATTTGTTGTGACACTTTTAGGTCAACATTATTTTAACCTGCTGTGAAATGTTTCAGTTGTTAAAGCTTCTGTTGTGTTCGTGTTTGTTAGATTGTTCTAGAATACACATCATTTTGTTAGACTAAGCTTTTTGCATCTGGCTTCATAGTCTGTACATTTTGTAAAAATATCACATGCCATAAGATAACAAAATTAGTCACTTTAGGTGAAATCAGTCTGTCAGCAACACACAAATAATAGTAATAATGTATTATTATTATTATTATTATTAATAATAATAATAATGATAATAATAATGTTCAAACAAAAATAAAAAGTAATTAAAGCAGTCATATGTATTTTGTGTAAAATAACTTTTGTAAGTGGATTTTAGGATTGGAATCAGTGGAGTTGTGGTTAGGGCTCTGGAGGCTGAAATGGAGGGTTGTTGGTTCAATCCCAGGTGGGGGAATTGCTGTTGTACCATTAAGCAAGGTACTTTACCTTGATTGAAGTAAATGCCCAGCTGTTTAAAATGGTAAAATAATGTGTACAATAACAACTGTAAGTCACCCTGGATAAGTGTGTCAGTTAAGAAATCAGTAATTTTATATAAAATCAAATGTTTTTATCTTGAGGACAGTACAGACATTACGTTGTGCAGTAATTATATATTATGAGCTGTAGTTCCAAGATCATTTAGTTGTTGTCAGAATATGTTTTCCAAATATATTAACAGCAGTTGAATTTATCTGAGCACAATCTAAGTGAATGCCGCAAAATATCTCACCATATATATATATATATATATATATATATATATATATATATATATATATATATATATATATATGTATATATATGTATTATGAATGTATGTATGTATATAATTAGTATGTGGGTGTGGGGTAGGGTAGGGTAAGCCGCATCCCAGATTAAATGTTACACAGTGCTACAGTAAGGGTGAACTCCCAGAGGTATCATTCTGGTCACTACGGTGACATAAAAAAAAAACTTTCCAATGGAGAGTGTCAGCTGCTGTTGTCAATGTGTTTTCTTTGATGTAATTTTGTTGTTGTTGTTCATTGTGGATGTATGTCCTCAGGAGGGGGAGGGACGATACGTAGCCAGTGGAGAAGTGACTGGCTTGTTTTTTTATATTCTCCTGATTTATTTATTTATTTATTTCACTTTAATATCAGTGGTTGTTTTCAGAACGTATTTGTGCAGTTATTTTTCTTATAAGAGAGGCTGACTGACCAGAGGGGATGGGCTATATTTGCATGTTAGCTATATATCTATTTTTCAAACTCCACATTTAACATTTATATTAATATTTAACATTTAGATTTAGCATTTAGATTTAACATTCTGCACTGCATGACCAATATCTGAGCTGAACTGCCTTCTTGTCTTCCAGCAACACCCCCCTCTGAGGGTGCGATGAGTCACCTCGTCCCCCCACCATGGAAG
This sequence comes from Amia ocellicauda, assembly GCF_036373705.1. Taxonomy (NCBI): domain Eukaryota; kingdom Metazoa; phylum Chordata; class Actinopteri; order Amiiformes; family Amiidae; genus Amia; species Amia ocellicauda. The sequence continues at coordinate 18,848,454 of NC_089858.1, read as the reverse complement.
TCTAACTTGGCACAACCCTCCTCCAGGGCACCCCACCACGGGCCAACGGGGTATCCACGTCTGACAAGCCATCACCACCCAAACCCTCCCGAAACCTGCTGGTTTATCTGGGCTAACGCTACGCATGTTTGCCTCACAAACACGCAAAAAGATGTGTCCTGGATGGCTGTGAGTCGGTGTCTCCCCACCCAAGTGTTCATGCACAGAAGGGGCCTAGCCCTTTTTGATACCTGCCCCTACAAGGGTTGCCTGGGAAGCGAGACAGAGGCTCATATCTTTAGGGATTGCCCCTCTGCTCGCAGGGTCTGGCTCCTGTTTTTCCCGTTCCTCCACAGGTTTGCTGTTCCTGTGTGGGCGACTGCCCAGCAGATCCTTTATGGACCAGCCAGGGGAATCACATCTCCAACCCTAAGGTGCTGGTGGTGTGTCGTCTGCGCAGTGAAACAGGCCCTGTGGGAGGGACGGAACATCTGTCTGTTCAATAAACAGGAGCTGGACCCAGTTGTCATCGCGAATTGAATTTAATTGCTTTTAAAGGATGTCTTGATTTTAAATGCACTTGTTTTGGTTTGTTTTTTTGGTTGTTTTTGTTCTGTTCTTTTGTCAAATGCATTGACCGTTTGGATTTTTATTTTAAATGCATCAGATTGTTTTGGTTTTGTCTTTATTTTATTGTTTTATTTGTTTTTTGATTTATCTGGTGCATTTTCAGTTAATTACAATGCATTTGACCATTTTGTTTAATTGTGTTTCATTTGTCAGTATTGCCCTTTTATCACAAGTTCATTGTTTGATTGATTTATTGCACATGTTTATTTGAGTTCTTGTATTTTTGGTTTAATTTAAATCACATTAAGATTTTACAAGTTTTAAGTGATTTTAGAATTGTTTTTAAAAAATTTAATCATACAGTAAGTATTACAATTCTCCATTAAAAACAATATTTTACAAAGGCTGTTGATGGTCCAACCCCTCCACCCCCGATGGCCAGCGAGAGGCCTCCTCCAGAGGGAAGAGCACAGCCAGCAGCACCGATAAAGAACTTTCTGATCTCCTTGCTGCTGTAATAACTATACTGCCTGGAGGGGAGGCAACCATTAGGCCTAGACCCTAAGCCGTGGACCCCGAGAGATTCATTTTCTCCTACATGCCATCCATAGTAGTTTTTAGTTTTTCTCCTAAATGGAAATTTACTTAAATGTTCCCTTACTTTATTCTAGATCATGTAAAATGTTTACAGGTCTATATTTATTTTACTTTATTTATATTTTATATATATTACTTTATTTGTATTTATGTATTATTTTATTTTGCTGTACGTTTGTTGTATGTTTACCAGTCTGTAAAGCGCTCTGTGGCTACCCTGCGAAGGGCGCTATACAAATAAAAAATGATTGCTTGATTGATTGATTTAACATTTATATTTAACTTTTACATTTAACATTTATATTTGTATTTAACATTTATATTTATATTTAAAATTTACATTTATATTTAAAATTTATTTTTAGACTAAATTTTTATTTTAAAACTATATATTTATTTTATTTAGGATTTAGCTAAATATTTAATCAAATAACGAAGATTAAGCATTTATTTATTTATTTATTTAAAAAACGAAATCATTATCAATGTTGAAAAAATTGCTTAAGTATTTACTAAATGTGGAAAAAAAAAACCCCACAAGGTTTAAGTTAAATGTATGAAAAAAGACACTCGAAAAAAAGTGTGCGCTGTTTTACATTTGGCGCCCCGTACTTGCATGTCTCTTCTTACTGTTTTTTCGTTATAATAACACAATGGGTCGATTGCAATTAATCAGCAGAGTTAATACGGAGCTGCATACTCAACACGGATCATCTCCAGTGCGCTGCTTCAGGTCTATTCAATCGACGCATTAAGCCTAATAAATAATGCATCATAATAAGTTGATTAAATGATCGCGGAGATTGCTTGTTCCTCCATGATATACCAATTTCAGTTGCACAGCTTAAAGTAAGCTTTCTGGGGGTCTTCTGTGTATTTAGCAAACTTTTCCAAACAGATGTTTTTGAAACATGTTTTACGTTTCATTTATATAGCACAACACTTTGATGTAAAGAAGGTGGATAAAGAAATAACTGAGTGGTCCACAGGCTTATTGGCAAATAGGGGGATAGCGCTCTTTTAGGATAAAACAAATATCAATGTAATCGTATATTTTCAAAATACATAACGGTCCGCCTGCTGATACAACAGTGGCAATTGAGAGTTTTTTTTATAACTGTTTCGAACTTGTTTATATCCAACAACTATTATTTAAGTAATGGGCATTATGCACATCAAATGTTTTAATTTAGCTATGACGTGTGGATTAGTAATAAAGGCTTAGGGGGTCTTCCAAGCAGTCGACCCAATTAATCATTGCGGGTCCAACAACAAATAGTTGTATTACTGCAGTACACAAATATCACAGGGACTAAACACACATTAATTCTTAATCCGTAATGTCTTGCTCAGATGACATGGTTAAGTCATTGAGTAATGTGTTGCTTAAAGCTCGCACTGCTGCTTCTGCCGGGTGAGGGCGCTGTGTCGAGGAGGGGGAGGGCTGCTCCAGCATTTGCAAAAGGGACTGAGGCAAGCTGGAGCAACCCCCTCATAGGAGATGGACAGGGCTGGGGGGAGAGTGGGAGACTGTAAATAGTTTGACCACTACATTGTAATTGTCCATCCATCCTTGTCCGTCCACCTGGGTTATATAGGAAGGAGTCTTATACCGCCCCTCTGGTTTTCCTCCCCATCTGTGTCTCTCTCTAAGTGTCAGTTCACTGCTGTTCTTTTAAGAACACACAAGCAGACACTTTAAATAAAAGAGCTGTCTTGCCCTTAAACTGCAGTCTGCACCTACTCTGAACTCACTAATGATTGAAAGTGCTACAATATTTTACTGTACTAGTGTTAGGTAAGATTAAGGAACTAAATTAAAAAAGCAGTAATGGGAAAACCCCACCATCTCTGCAAATTGCCCCAAGTATATATGTAAGATAAGACTATAGTTAATGCCGTAACTGCTTTGAATCATAGTCAATGTATCATATATAATAATTGACTACTTTGATTCAGATACATAAACCATTCTGAAGAGAAAACATGTACATTTCCAATAAACTGTATTACATTTGCAAGCAGACTTACCACTTTCCTTGACAATTTTCATGGCAAACTGCCCTAAAGCCATGTGGAACAACTTTCTCCTGAGTGTCCTTAGTATGCTTTTGTTTTTCTTCCTCACCCTCTGTCTTTCTATACATCAGTTGCTATTTCCAGACTTTCAATCACTGATGTATTTAGCTACGGCTTACAAACAAAATGGCAACATATTTCTGTGTGTAATAGCTTTGTGCTTGTTTTGCATTAACTATTGGTGTAAACCTTATGTCAACTTAAAATAAACTGTTTAAGAGAACAGTATGTAGATATGTATATCTTATACCCCTGCTATTGTACCTGTAATTACCTTTCTATAAAATATTGCTATATAAGTAAGTGTAGCTGTAAATATTAATTATAAAAATGTAATCTTATGTTCTTACATAAATAAATTAAATTAAAATAAAATAATATGAATAATCTTAATTTTATACAACACATTTCATAAGCTTATTCCAGAATTCTGTACAACAGAAACACACAAACAGGTATGTGGGGGGCAGGGTGGGGGACAACAACAGAGACATAATGCATCAATTACATGGCTGAAATAAGCATTTTTATAGTTGTCATGAAATTAAAACAAAATGTCTGTCATTAGAGTAACAAACATGTGCACATACACCTACCCGCAGCATTTCAGTCTATATAAGACTCCCACAATAAGTGGACCACAAGATGCCTAAACTTTAGATTTTTATTGTGGTAAACTTTATTTTCCATTCTATTTGCTTTCAGAAACTAAACAAAGTGAACAGCTAAAACTCTTACCTTCAAATGGAGGCAGAAAGCAGCATGGGATCTGAAGAAAAAAATTCTGTGACACTAGCACTGTCACTGAATGCCCTCGTGTAAACTGTGACAAAAGCAGCCTGGAGGAAGCAGTCAGTCACAGAAAGGAAATGCAGGCCAGTACTGCACTGCACTCTACTGCTACATTTTCCGGAAGTTGAAACATTCATATTCAAATGAATACAAAAAACATCTACTTCATTTGCATTGGCGCTATTTATTTATTTGGGGGCGTTGTGGTTTCTCTCAAAGTTACACCCTAGTAGCTTCAGAAGTAGGTGAGTAGCTAAATGCTGCAAGCTGTATATGTGCAATAAAACATTGATATGGGGACATATAAATCAGAAATCAAGTTATAATAATTTGAAATTTGTGTGTTTACCTCACCCCTTGAAAATGTCTAGACAAGGAACATGAGGGGTTTTGAGAAATGAGTGTCTATGGCTGCTATCGTCTTCTCAAATGGAGGAAAGGAAAGAGATGGGCACCTGTATAAGCCAATTTGAATTATGTGGTTAAGTTCAATAAAAGTTCTGATCAATACAAACAATTTTCACATAGGCCTTTGCATATACTACAACATGTATTTTGTATCACACTGATCAAAATAAATGTCAGTATTTAACCAGGGTTGCACAGAAGAAAAGGTTGTGAAAGCCCTAATCTATCAACTTTCCCAGAGTAGGACTAGTTTTCTGTTTGCACTAAATTAATTGTTGTCTTTTTCAGGTGATGCACTGTGTCAGCTGCCTCTAGAGGGAAGCCAGCAGGAAGCTATTGACCTGAAAATTATCAAGCTAGTGTTAAGAAGGAAACAGAAGATGGCGCTGCTTATCTACATTACTGTGTGTGCCGATGGTCTTGCTTTTATTACAACTCAGCTTGGGCTGTATTACAAGAACCTTAAGGTGTAGGAAATGTAAGTGCTCACTATAGTTTCTAATATAACTTGTATGGCCATTTCCACATGTTATTGTATATTTGTTTGAGGGTGGAAATATTATTTATCTACGTATTGATTACCATATCTGTGGTGTTCAGAATTGGAATCTGTAGTTTTTTTGGGGGGTTATGTCAACATTGTGAGTAACAAATAATAATAACTTCTAAGGTGTTTAGTGAACTTCTATATTGATTTTTTTATTGTGATTGATCTACACAGGGCTCCTCAGAATTCCTAGTTGCAGGCAAACTGTTTTGAGGGTTCAGCATGGTGGCTTTGTCTTCTGATACTGACAAAGGCTAGACTATGGTGCTCTGCAACATTTTTCTCTTGGCATTTTATGAGTTGATCTTTTTGTAAATAGCTTCCAGACAGCCCTTAATTCATCACTTCATAGTGCATTGAATCAGATAATCTGAGACCTTGTCTTGTTTTGGTTTGTTATTTTAGTTTGGTTTCTTTTCAGTTTCAAGTTATTTTTTCAGACTCCTTAACTGGGATAACATGCAAATGAGGTGTACCTAGTGTAGCAATGTCAAATCTAAAACAAAGACAGCGCAAAGCTGCAGGTCAGGTACACTCGCCAAACAATCCCTAACAAAGGAAAGCAATACCAGATGTTGGAACGCTTCATTCTGTCATAACAACCTCCATCCAGTCCAAGAGAAAGAGCATTATTAGAATCAGACTCTACATCGAGTTTTAATTAAAAGAGACTTAGGCAAACCTTCAGGGAGACATTAATGCATTTTCCTGGAAAATTCCCAAAGTTTTCTTCCTTTCTTTTTATGAAACACTTAACAGCAAATGTTGCTGACAATGAAATGTTTTTGTAACTTGACTTTTTTTTTTTTTTTTGGCACGTGTTGGGAGTGACAGAGTTATTTGGCTGCTGTGCTGCCGACTGTTACATACATGTCCATTAAAACCTTTCCCCGCACGAGGGGAGTGGAGGGGGGTGCAAGCTTGACCAACAAACAGTGGAAAGTGAAGGGGTCTCATTGGCTCTAGTAATGAAAAACTGTATTTTGCAAAAGAAACAACAACATCCACTTCCATTCACAAACAGAACACAAAGTCAGGACTGACCATGCTCTGTTCGTGTTGTTCTTAGTGTAGAGTGACTGGATCTCTGGCATCCTCTCATGGTCCCTGCAGATATAATAAATAACTTCAAATACTCAATAGGCAAAGTTTGGAAATGGTGGCAATTTAGTTTCATTTGGGCAATGGTTCACAAGCCATTAATAACTCCAGTGGAATGAAAACATATGTGACTCTCCAGGAGCAGAAGAACGGATGACTCTGCACATGTGCTCTTCGATTAACTGTCCAAACAAAGACTGGCTATCTGGGCTCATATGTGATTTCACTTTTGTGATGTCTTTTATACCAGTGAAACTGACACTCCCAGTATTCTGCACATCAGAGCACTTAAAATGGATAGCTGCATGATGATTATGGAGGAAGACATTTGAATCCCCTGTACAGTCTTTGTCCATCAGCCACTACTCTAGGGGGTGCTCAATCAAATTCAGAGATCAGAGGCCACAAAACACTCACCCTGCTGAAACCTGTTACTCGCTGATCCTCCGAGGCACTGATAATAATCTGTGCGACGGGAGACTGCAGACGATTTATAGATACTCCGTTACAGCTGAGGGAGAAAAATTCCACCTCACTGTGTCCAATCTTTTTTTTTTTCTAATGCTGGGGATATCATTTAGACAGAAAAATAAAGAATGCACAATGTGGAAAGCAGAGTTAAAAATCCACAAGATCTTCTATAAGGTTTTACCTATGTCCTTTGTGTAAGGTTTCAAGCATATGCTGTAAAAATAAAAGGTAATCGTTTCTTAAATATTTGTCAAAGGAAACAGCCACCCATAACACATTTTACTCAGGTGAAAGGGTAAACTCAGATTAGGAACCCGATTATTATTATTATTATTTTTATGTATGTATGTATTTATTTATTTATTTATTAGCAGACTCCCAGGGCAATTTACAGAATATAAGAGCAATAAAAAGATTAAATCAAAACTTTAGTCAAATACAAATTTCAAAGCACTTGACTAGATGGCAGTTGTCTATATGCTAGAGATCTTTTTTTTCTAGTCAGCAATGGGAGTCTCCATTGGCTATTGAGATCTGATGGGTGATAGAAAGTTGTGTTTGTTTTAATCTGGTTTAAGATATTGGCTGGAATCCCTCAACCATGTTATGTGTTTCATGGGCTTAATCCACAGAAAGCCTGCAGGGCTGTACTCGAGTAAGCTTCCTTGCCTGGTGTGTGTCTCAGTGGATGATACTCGGGAGGGTGCCCACTCAGCTGTGGCACTCCTTCCTGAAGGAACTGCTCCCCTGGAGTTAGTCGAATCACACCTTCTCCCGCGTTAGGGCATATCTCTTCCCTCCTGCTTTTAACATTTGCCCAGTTCTTTGAAGTTGATTGTGAAAACACTGTGAAGATGTCTTGGCATGATAAGGTACGCTATTCATCTATATATATACTTGTGTGTGTGTGTGTGTTCAAGGGTGTGTATTTGATTGTGATGTTTTTGCTCCTGCTGTGGTGTATAACCATTCCATGTGATTTCATCTTATTTTGGGATGGATTAGTAACATCAGCAATGTTAAGAATCAGATGTAACTCATGCATGAATGGGTTAAACTGTCTGCCACAGCGATTGGTGGGCTGTTGATGGCCAGGCTTCCTCACTTGATTGGAGGTCATCCGGAATGGACCTCGAAAATAACAGGCAGGTGGATGCCAGGGTGACACTGCTGATGACAGGGTAACAGAAACCTGGAGGCAGACACTTTAAACAAACACACAGCACAATACAGCCCGGAGGGGAGTGTGAAAGGGCTTAAGAAGCAGGTCATTTCAATATAGTGTTTATTTGAGATTATTCATCAGCAAAACAAATGTTGAGAACATTGGCATCAAATCTTGTTTATGTGTGTCATGCTAATTGACTGCTTTTAATTATTTCTGTGTTGGGGGAGAAATGTGAATTTTGGGTAATTCTACCAAAGAAACTCTACAAATACACCAGACACGCCAGTATTGATATTTATTTCTGTAACCCCACTCAAATACAAAATAACAAAAGTATTGTTGGGAATTCCGTTTGTTTGCTTGTTTTTTATGTTTTGTTTTCCTACTATCTACTATTACTCTACATATGATTAGTACATATATATTATATATTACTGCATATAATGCATAATACAGTTTATTATGTTAATACAGAACTGAATAAAAACAGCAAAGCTTTCAATGACGAAGATCAGTAAAGCTGCACAAAAGATAAACAGAAAACGTATTCAAATCCAAGAGTTTTTATGGTTGGTTGTTTATTAAACATGACATTGCTTCATTTTCGGTGCGGCAGGAAGTCGTCAGAAATTGAAGTAGCAATAAGCCACTACACTGTATTAAACGAGGAGGTTCGTTCAAGGCATGCTCTCTACTGTACTGTACTGCCCCCACCCCTTCCTCCTCCTCACATATATCTGGATAGGGGGCGGTGGAAAGCATGCATTTACTAGCACAACCCAAGAGCTCACTTGGAGTCGGCAAGCCAACAGCGCGTCTGTCTGCCTGAAAGAGTATTAACATCAGCCCGGGGGAGCTCCAAAAAGCAGCGCACACAAGTGAATACAGTCCTGGAAAATTGAAAGAAAACCTGGATTTTAACGGGCAAGAAAAAAAAAACACACACCATCACATTAAATCTTTATAAGCGAGGCTGCAATACAAAGGCAGGCGTCATTATTCTGGCAACCGGGGACGTTGTGAGAGCTTTCTGTTAATGTTGTGGACTCTTCTTTGAATGGACACACGACCGTATCTGCTCAACGCTTCCACCAGTTCTCTAGTTACTGTCATTTCAGCCGTCGTGTTGTGTTGTTTCCCGTTGGCCACCTTTATTATACCGTAGGTACAGTAATTGCTAGGCTAATTTCTTTATTTGCGGCGTGACATTTCTGCAAATGAGTATAATAAAACGAAGCAACTCATTTGTCTCGGGGCAAGAGTGTTGATTGCCTAAAACAGTTGCTAAATTAGATTATTATATATTTCTTTTGTTTGTTGGGGGCTTCTATAATTGTAACGTGGGTCATTGGGAAGGGTGCAATCAACCTGGTGCTTCATTGGTTTTCAGATCAGCACTGGCAGGGAAATTGCCAATAAAGATCTGGCACAACGCGCTGGCTTTTCAGCCCTTCTCCTAGAAAAGCTGGGCTAGGGTACAGCGGCTCACTGGGCTATTTTGGAGCTCTCTCCTGGGACTCATGTAGGACTGGACCTGAATACAGAAACAAGAGGGAGGTCAGGAACAAAAAAGCAAGGGAACAAAAACAGAGATGCCTATACCAGGAGCTCCCAAAAAGGAAAAGTGCATGTTTACAATTTGACAAAGCAAAACAAACAAACAAACAAACAAACAAGAAATCCCAGTCTCTGCGCTCGCCAGAAATACTATGAAGACTGATTAGGGGAATGACCTGCAGTTGTAGGCGCTTTTGATTCAGCCCCAGTACAGCGCGCTTTCCTCCAGTGTGTATTTCGGGAAAGGGAACTTAAACCGTGATTTCGTGAATGCAAAAACAAGTCCATCCTTAGCGACACGCACGGAGCACGCACGCACGCAGGCACGCACGCAGCCGGACCCGCACAGCGCCGCAGACCCGCACAGCCAGCGCGCGACGGGATGGGACCCTCGAGGACGTGCGGGACCGCGTCGCCCTGGAAACTGAATCTCGTGCCGTTGCTGGTGGTCCTGGTCTGCAGCGGCGGGGCGTGCGGGGCTGGGGACCACGCGTTCAACTCTGAGGTGATTATGATTATGTTCACATTCGCGCAGATGTGTGATTGAAGACGCAAGTCGGTGTGCATGCTGCTGGACCGCTGCAGGCAGTGGGTTTCTTGTAGATTGTGGGGGAACTGTTTCATGACTTGGACCGCACTGGGAGCGGCGCGACTTCACTTCATGCAAATGCATGGGCTGCAACAGGAAAGTTGCAGTAAGTTTTTTCTTTCTAATATACGGCCATACTGGACTGCAGGGGGCAACTGAAGGGCTTTTAAATCTATTTCATATGATGATGATGATGATGATGACTATTATTATCATCATTATTATTATACCATTTTGATTGTTCCCTCTTCCCTTGTTGTACAACTTCAATCGGGAGCTGCTGGTGCTATTTGATTTAGTTGACCTGAATGCCGTGCAGCTCTCTGGTCGCGGTCTAGTAGCGCAGTTGTCCGCAGTTCTGCACAGATTTGCACGATCCCACCGAGCCCATTGGTGGAGCAACGCAGATCCGCGCAGAACCGAGCAAATCCCCGCTACTCGACCGCGATCTCGTCCCGCTGCTGCAGTTCTTCAGGGCAGCTGTGGCGCTGGATTGCAACAATAGGCTGCCGCGCTGCCAGCGGCCTCCCGGGCTGACCTGCCCTCCCCAGTGAGACGGCGCAGCCAAGATACACAGACCCCGCTCATTCACTGACACACTGACACACTCGCACAGCACCATATGTGGATATGCTGTGTGTAGCCGTCTGCTTGTGCATGTTTTGCAAGGAGCTCCTTGCTACTGCTCTAGGCACACGACTCTGCGGGCTCTTTCTTTTGCTGTGTAAGACAGAGATGGACGAAATCTGTATACTTTGTATAACCTCGTTGTTTAAACTAATTCCAGGAAGAAAATGCCTGCATTCTGTCTGCATTTGCAAGACAACGTTTTCGGTTGTTTGTATGTTTCTTTATTGAATTAATCCTACAGTAGGCTCCACACGTTTAATAAAGAGCTGCTTTGTAGCCCACCGCTTAGTCATTGAGCATCACGTACTGTAGTTTGTAGGTGATCTTGCAGGGACCCCTGGGGGTATTCAGGGGTTATCCAAGGGGACCCAAGAAAGAAAAAGCAACATCCCTTAACCAAATCCCCTGTGCCTCTTGGTTTGCATCATCATAATTACAAATTACTTATTTTGATGTGATAGTGTAAAGGAGGTGGTGGGTTGCCTATTGCAACCTTGAAGTGGGAATTAATGGCCTGGCCAAAAAGATTTCGTAAACTTAGGGTAAGAATTCAAGCCAAGTCTACCCTCCACAACTTGTTTTTAATCAGATATTATTGGGCTGGACTCAGACCTCCCAGAGATGAAGCGTATGCAGAGCACAGGGGGGATTTTGGGAGGAGAAACCTGACCCTAGCTGCTGGGTGCTGGCTGCATGTCATCAAATCAGGTGGTCATGCATTGGCTGAAAATAGATGATCCAGCTGGGGGAGCTGGGGCAGGGGGCTAGAACTGTCTATCTCTCCCCACCTCTGTTGCAGCAAGACTGAGATTTTTATGCCAGCTACTCCTAGCTGTAGAAGTGTTATGGTTTGTAATGCTTAAGTTACCAGGGCCACTTTAAGGTTATAGATAGACCAGAATGTATTTCCTTCACTGCTTGTTTGTTTAGTGTAGTTTTTGGTTGAATATTTTTTCAGTATAAATGATAGTGATAAATCCCTGCTCTGGTGTAATTTTAGTAAAACAGACTAATAGTTTTAAGTTTTATCATTCAAAATTCCTAATGGAAAATTTGAGATTGTGGCCAGGCAAGAAGTGTCCTTGTTTCATTGTCACTTAAGTGAATGCTGTGTAATGGACAAAAACAGAATAAATGCAAACTTTTAAATCTCCTGACAACATGTTTTTGGAGAGATTAATTCTGCCCTTCTTCAGATTTCTAAAAACAGTGGATTAGCAAGGTTAGACACAGGAAACAATCCCTCCATGTGGGTATTTTTATTTTCCGTCCCTGTGATATTTCAGAAGACTGAAGAGGCTGGCCTGCGGTCTGGTGTGGTAGGGGGAAGAACAAAAACCATTGTGGTCTGCTCACCTGTGCCGAGGACAATATGCCAGCCCACATGCAGCACAAAGCACTCAACAAGAGTATAATGCAAATGTAATCCTGAAGTGCAAACTAATTTCATAATAGGTATCAGACATGTTCTTTTCATGTGTATTCCTCTTTTCGGCTTTTTTTTTCTCTTTAAGACTATCCTCATTTGACTTGTTGTGAGTCCTACTTATGCTAGCAGAATATAAAACAGAAATTACAGGTCTGTGGCTGTGCCTTGGGTGTAATGAGAAATAGCAAAATTGTCAGTCTGAAGGAGGCGGAGGGAATAAATAGAGTGTGTCACCGGAGCTACACAGTCCCACTGAGGAGTACATTGGCCCAGACTGCAGTGAAATGCTCTTTCCTGTCAGGGTAGCACAGCCCACAGAGTGTCTGTAGTTGTGAACACCAGCTCTTAAACAGGGCTGCTCAAACATAACTGTCTTTGAAAGAGCCGCTGGGGCCTTCAGAGACTTAAATCCCCGTTGGAAACAGGAGCCCTTTGAAATGTAATTCTCAGCAGAAAGCAGCTTGTGTCTCTCCACCTTTGCCTTTCTTCCATCCCAGTTTCAGACACAGCTGGATCTGCACTTACTCTTTATGAGGGCCAAGCAAACGGATACAGATATTTTCTAAAATATTTATTTCTCAACAGCAGTTGGAGCAATACTTTTCCTGTGACACACTCTGCTCTTAATTCCAGGACTGAGTTGCCTGGTCCATTTGGTCAGTACATAAGTATATATATAAAATCAGAGTACCTTCTGTTTTTGTGTGGGCAGGCACCAAAACCCCGAATGACCATTTTATTTAGATCTTAATATATGATGGAAGATTGTCCTATTATGGACACATTTCCTTCTTGATAGGACAATATAAAATCCCCCACATACACCTTCCTTGCTGCTACAACCTACATGTTTTGAGGTTAGACTAAATGGATTCACTCTGGCTTCCTGCTGACATGATGTGAGAGATGGTGTCAGAGGATGTCAGTTCACTGACTGGGACAGAGAAACTAAAATAATGGATATTTGGTCATATGCGGATTTCCTCTTCAAGTAGGTCCACGCATTACAAACCCCTTGGCACTTCATTAGTCAGTAGCACAGTTTCTTCATATCCGACCAAACCGCCAATTACTATAAATTGACAATGAACACTAGTTTACATCCTGTTCAACTGTACCACAAATGCACTGGCACTGTACTGATGTAATTTTCAGGAAGTCCCATCACCCCTCTACAGGGTCATGGTTTCTGATTCCATGAATTAAATATGTGTATAAATGCATGGTGAGTGGGCCAAAGCACAGACAAGTGTGGTGATGCCTGCAGTACTTTACATGGTAGTGGGCAACGAAAAGGAAGTTAAATGTAGGCAAGACAACAGCGCAAATCTATGTGAGAGAGGGGTTGTACATTTCAAAATCACAGGACAGCTTTGCAATGGCAATGCAAAAGGTTGGCAGGGTTGTGGGTGTCACACCAGATTCAGATATTGAGAGCAGCACATCCAACTCATCTTCCCTGATATTTTTGGATTTACACATAACATGTTCCCATAGTTCCATCACTGCACCTCTACTGCGCCCTGCTCATTCCCCTGAGCCACAAAGGCCACAGGAGCTAGCTGTCTCTTCACTGTGGTGGCACAGCAACAAAGGCATACAGAGCTGGAGAAAAGCTGGCTCAGCTGTGTGCATGTGATTGGTGAATGTGACAGCTGTTTTGTATCCTGTTTTTTTTCTTTTTTTGAATAAGAGATAAACAAGAGAGAAGACATTGAGGGCTACAGGGCTCCCAGGCAGGGGAGGAGCAACAGTGAACACTCTTGTTTTGAATTTACTGCATCACTGAGAAAGAGAGGGAAAGAGGGGGTGGTGTAGGGCAGGGTGAGAGGGTGTCGAATAGTCTGAAAAACACATTATATACTAAAACATTTCCTGAAGCATTATCTATGCAAGTTGTTACCCCTTCTGTTCCAAAGTCTAATTGTTCATCCTCAGAATTCCAGTCTGAGAGAACACTGCAAGCATTCCATTCCACACCTCTCTACTGTGATTATGCAGTGCCATGTGATCCTTAAGGGAAATGTCAAGAGTATCTTTCTCACTCTGTATCTCTTCATAAGTTTACATGTCTTGTGTGCATAATTGCTTTGTTTGCAGCTATACATGAATCTGCCAAAACTCAGACCGAAAAAGATAGTATAGACGTGATGCCCTGAGATATTTTTTCTGTAATCATTCTTTCTGCTGTTGCCACATTCCCACTGGAAAAAGTTTCACTACTTTTGCCACATTTCTTAAATTCAGAAAAGGGCCTGTCAAATATTGAAAGTACAGTACTTATTTTCCACTCTCAATATGACACAATGGTGAATGTGAAGCACTTTGTGGATCTTGAGATGATATTTGGCAGAGAGCAGCCTTGGTTGAAGTACAGTAACAGGACTAATCTTGTCCCAAACCAAAGCAACAGAGGCCTGTAACTGATACAAGTGCCTGCAGCCCCAGGGTTGCTGATTGGAATGTCAAAATTAAAGTTTATTTCTTCTAGTTTCCCCCCTGAGGGTTTAGTAAACCCTCTTGTTCATAAATAGCAGATTCTCAAACTCAGGCAATACAATCATTGCCCAGCTATTACCGTCTTGGCTGACACAGTGCTGGACTCAGACAGGAGCTGGAGACTCATTTTACAGTTGCTTCAGTTGTTCAGCCTTACTGTTGGCACTGAGGTATAAGACCTTTTGCAGAATCTCCTGGCATTCCCAGTTGAGTAAAACAAAAAAATACAATGACAGGCCATTCTCCCTCATCTACATTTGTACTTGAAAACACAACTTGCTGTGTTCCCATGAGAAATAGTTTTTTACACTGAGAGCTTGCAAGCTAAGGACTGTAGCCCCATTCTCTTTTTTCAAATAATGCCTTTTAATGACTGACCTGAACGGCATTTTAATCCTGTTGAATTTCAGTTGTCTGGCTTGATTAAAAGCCAGTACCAATTGCAGTTGCCAATTACATTTTAAGGGGTATGATCTTAAACAAGATTTCCATCTTGAAGTGAGCACACCTAGGGCCATTTACTGAAAGAAATGGCGTCTTATCTTCAGGAGAGGTGTGTCTCTTATGTACCCCCCCCTCCCCCCATTACAACACACACTTTCACTCCTTACACGGTGACTGAAACAGTGGAGAGAAACTACAGATTGCCTTAAGTGTTTCACTGTTTTCAGTGTTTTTAGAAAAAATAAGTTACAGGAGGCTTCTGAATTTTCCGAATAAACTGACCTCCATTCGAATGCCCAGAAATACAAACTATATTAAGTCTCTTGAGCAGCTGGATTATAAAGGGCTTCTACTGTGTGTATGAAAAGCATGCAGGACATTGGAAGAAATCCCTGTTTGATGAATAGGCTGCCCCGGCAGCACAGCAGTTGGAGCAAGATTGTGTGTGTGTGTGTGTGTGTGTGTGTGTGTGTGTGTAAGAGAGGGAGATCTCTGTTATTTTCATACAGCCTCCTGAATTGCACTGTTGCTAATGGAATTGAACTTTCCTTAAGGGAGCATGGCCAAGGGGCTAATTGAAGGTCAGGGTTCAGGGGTCACAAGGGCAGTTTCCTTTTTACTCTGTCATCCACACCCATTTTTACATTCATCTCATAATGGAGCTCTGCTAAATATCTACTGCAGGCTACTTTAGAAAACCAGATTGAAATGACACAGAAGGATTTGTTACAGCATGAGCTATTAAAAACCAAGAAGGCGTATTAAATATTAGAATGGCTACAGATCTATCTTGGAACAAAATTGATAAATAGGTTGTTTTTCTCAATGCTTTAGATTCTTAGTGCTTTATTAAAGTTTTTTTTTTTTTTTTTTTACAGCCTTTTAATTTGTAAGGGGGGGGGTCTTTAAAACCACATGTGCTAAAACTGTAAAAGAAAAACACAACTTTAAAAAACACTTATGTATTCCCTAAGGTATACTGTAAGGCATTGTTGAATATATATTTTTTAATTCAACAGATCTAACCGATGGGTGGTCCAATGTATTTCTTCCAATCTATGCCACCACTGGACTCATTTATTAGTGTGGGCTTAATAATTTAATTGGGGAGCTGATAAAAACAATTAAGCCATTAATGACTGTGGGAATGATCTACTTCTAAGTGGTGGGGCGGAAGAACCGTAATTTCCCTTCCCCAAGCCTAATACCCAATCTTGTTCCGCTGTCTCACGCTCTTTAATTCATACTAAACGCTCAGTCTCTCCCAGTCTGTTATTTGTATTAATTTCCTGGTTGCTCTCAGCCTCAGTCTCGCCTTTGGGTTTGACCTAATAGCTGTGTGACTCTCATTCCCAGTCCTGCATTACTACTTAATCTCTCAATCACTTTCCCTCTGGCTTTGCAGTCATGGCTACGGATGTATGGCTACCTCCCTCCAGCCAGCAAATTGATGTCCACGATGAGGTCAGCGCAGATCCTGTCCGGTGCAATTGCAGACATGCAGCGATTCTACGGCCTGACTGTCACTGGAGTGCTGGACCATAATACACAAATGTACGTTCAGCTTTGACAGTTGTTTCCTCGTTTTTTTGGTGTTGGTTATGTATACCTATTGTTTTTGTTAATACAGTCAATGCAGTGTGTGTCTGTGTGAGTACATATGTGTGTGTATATGTGTGTGTGTGTTTATATGCTTTTCAATTTAAATTCAAAAGGGGCAAAAAATAACTGACTCTTGGATTGCTCTGTGTGAGTCAAAGAGATGCTTTGAAACAAGGACTGAAACAAGCTCGATCAACTGAGAAATTTGTTTAGGGGATGTGGGAGGACTACATATTGCATGTATTTACACAGCAGAGCCAAGCAGTACAGTTGTGGCTGTCTTGGGTATGTGATCATTGTCTGTAGGCATTGTCTCCAGGTCTAGTAAAGTCTGAATTCTGCATCATGAAATCCCTAGCCCTAACACCAGATCTCTTCTCTTCCCCTCCAGTGCGATGAAAAAGCCCCGGTGTGGTGTCCCTGACAAATTCGGAGGCCAAATCAAAACGAATGTCCGTAGAAAGCGCTTTGCCCTGACAGGACACAGATGGAATAAAAGTCAACTGACCTTCAGGTAACAACAAGAACCTTGAGAAACCAATAACACAGCCCATCTTTCTGTACCCTTAGGTGAACACACGACATGCTCTGAAGTCTGTCATGTGTACATAGATGTAGTCTTTTGGGTTTTTCTCTTACTGGTTTTACTGGTTTTGTTTAGTAATTTGCATACATGTTATTTCTTTCCTAATCTTTATAGAAATGATTAAAGTCAGATTAAAAATAAGCATCCTTGATGCAGAAATAACACAACTGGGATAGAACCCCAAGCAAAAATCTGACCAGACACAAACGTTCCCTTTTCTGGGAGCTTGTGCATCATGAGGTCCTGGAGTAGACAGGTCATACAGAAGGCTGACATTAACACCACAAAAAAGGGCCAGGACAAGGAGGAGGTGTTCCACAAGACGGACCATTCCACCATATTTAATTTAATTTAACTTGCCCCTTTGCCCCTCAGCATCCAGAACTACACCCCGAAGATTGGCGAATACGATTCATACAAGGCAATCCGGAAAGCCTTCCAGGTGTGGCAGAGCGTGACACCGCTGCAATTCGAGGAGATCCCGTACCACGAGGTCAAGTACGGCCGTCGCAAGGAGCCCGACATCATGATCTTTTTTGCCTCCGGTTTCCATGGCGACAGCTCCCCTTTTGATGGCGAGGGGGGATTCCTGGCCCACGCCTACTTCCCAGGACCTGGCATGGGGGGGGACACGCACTTCGACTCAGACGAGCCCTGGACCATCGGCAATGGTGACCTTAGCGGTGAGATGACGAGTAGAAAATGTTATGTGCATGGGTCTTAATTTTCATTTGCCATGGGTACCGCAGGGCATCCAGTATACAACAGAATGGCCAGCAGAAAGACTATTCACCATCATCTATTACACGGGAGTAAAATATACTTGCATTTACCATTGCATGATAGTTTAAAGCATTCAGCTCTTTACAGATCTCAGGCTCTTGTACGAGTTGTACTGAGGAATCGGTAATGGATTGTGATAATCCTGCAACACAACGGCAGTCAGTTTTTGTGAGATAATCACTAGTTTACATGGGGTTTCTGAAGATTGTACTTACCTGTGTTTGAAGTTGTAGTTTACCTTGTACAGTAGAAACCTATTCTGCTGTTACATTGCTGGGCGTGCATCTTTTTCAAGGCCAGTTGAGTGCTGGAACATTTGCAGACAGACTTACCTTCAACCTGAATAGAATGATGTTGGTATAGCCAAGAAATAACACACTAGATTCTGCAATTGCTAAGCTCCTGTCCTCGCTAGTTCTCCAGGAGCAAGTTATGTTTTTGCGTATTTTAAAATGTTATTCTGTCCCACTTACATCAATTGTTTGGGTGTTTACTGAGCATTTACCTTCAAAGTTTCAAGGGATAGGTGACAAAATAGGAAGGTTTTCATCGCGGTGAGGACTCTGGTTGTGAAAACAAGTTGTTCTTAAATACCTGGCTGGGAGACTAAATTATTTTATTCGATTTTTTTTTTTTTTTTTTTATGCACTCATTAACAGTCTCTTGTGCAGCTCCAAGGAAATAAATGACTGAACCTTTTCCTGGAATTGGGAACCAGTCCTGTCATTTCCTGAGTTAAAGCAGACACAGATGGTTAGCCAGTTTTGCACATTGTTGAATATGGAACGGTTTGGTGCTGTGTGTGTGTGTGTGGTGGGGGGGTAGGGGGCGTGCAGAGAGTGGGGGTGATATCCTGGACTTCTTGGTACAGTTTTATGGCATAAAGAAGGTGTTGAGGTAATGACACAGAGTTGAATTTTATTGACCTGGATGTGTTATTTGGGGGTGGGGTTGGGGTTATTTATTTATTTTCATTCCCTTCTTATTTTTTACTGATTCGTTGGTTTGTATAAAGAGTCATGTTGCTGCAGAGCTACTGGACTGCAGAACGAGTTTAAATGCAGGCCTAGACTTTGGAAAAGTCGAAGGATATCTCAGCATGGGGGTAGGCTTGTTAAGCAAGGCTCCAAGTGAAACAGTCAATCCCTCTTGGATTGGAGGGAGACAGTTTCAGAATTATTGTCAGTTGGACATTTGGAAGCCATAGATTCCCATTCACAAGGAAACACACATGAAAGGCTTGTACACCAGGAAATTACAAACATAACCAGTTCTCTTGGCTCATTAAGCTCACCCAGTTGTTGGTTGTGTATTCATGCAAGCTGTGACCTAAATGAACCAACCAAGCAAATCAGAAGCCACAGTAAATGCTTCCCTTCTGCAGTAATAAATCTCCCTCCAGTTAACTGACAACATAAAATGACTTGGAAATAGAAACAAAACGTAGTAAACTGACTTTGAATTCTGATATGTCCTGGACAATACCATTTAACCCAGAGAGCAACCAACAAGTACTGCCCAAATGCCTGAACATAAGCAAATCACGCCCCGCTTTCTTGTGTATGAAAACTCTGATTTGAAACTGAACATTTTCCTGCGACCGAAGATGTTTGAAGTCTGCGAGCCATATGTTTATCAGATTACGTCACAATGCTTTCTTTCTTCTTCCTGAGGCTTATTTTTAGAGACAGAACTCTAAGCATATACAGTGAAAACAAAGAGCTCAGATCTTCTGCATCTACATTTCCTTCGTTCGCCCCAAGGACATTAGTGACTTCATATTATTTCCCTTTTTTAAAGCTGTTTTTCAAGCTAAATAAATAAATACAGCAAAAACAAAAAAAGTATGATAATTCATTTTTTTACAAAACAGTTTTTTAACAAAACTGATAAAATAACTAAGTCTTAAGAGACAATTTTGAAGCAAGTATTCAAAACTCCAGTGCAACAGACTGGACTCAGACTTACTAAACTAAACTGTGCAGTTGTTCCTGTTGGATAATCTGTGTGTTAATTGTTTATTCAGAAAAGCAGTAACTGCCCCTGAAGTTTAAATGTATTTCTGCAGTCTGCACAGAGCATGTGTTAGAGTCGCTGAAAATGCAAGTGCCTGACACATATTAATATTCAGTATGTTCTGCTGTACACAACAAAGAGAGCACAGAGGACTATTGCAAAGGTTTGGGAGCAGCTGCCCAAACAAGTTGCTTTGAAGGATTTCTTGCCTTTTGCAGAATATGGAAAAATCATTACTGAATTTTTTGTTAGAATTAAACAGGTTTTTTCCCCTTTAATGCCTTTTAACAAATAGGCACTACAAATGATGCTGTTTCATCTTAAAAGCTACTGACTGTGCTTTTTGATTTGTGAGAAAAAGACAAGTTAGCTAAAGACTGATTAGATTTTTTTTATCACAATTTCATGTCCTGAGTGGACAAAAAGAACAGGAAGGAATAAGCAGTTTCTGCTGTACAGTCATAAAATCTTTGAGTTTTAGAATGAAATATGAGATGGGTAAAGAGCATTTAGGAATGTGCATAGCTTTAGAATTTGCAAAGTACAGGTATACATTTCTGAAACAGATGAATTGAACTAGCAACATTTGAGCTTCTCATTTCAGGGCCCCATTAGACAATTCTTGAAACAAATGCTCTAAAAGACAGTCAGCATATCTTCCGCTGTCTGTCTCAATCTGTAATGTAGATAGATTGATAGCTCGTTTCCTCTTGCTGTGTCTGTGAGCAGTGCTGAACCATTTTACTGTACCGCGTTCCAGTTTGGAAAATGAATGGCTTTCTTCCTTTTCTGTAATCCTGGTTCATTCATGTCTCTGTAGTGCAGGCAAAAACACAGGCCTCAGAGGAGGAAAAGGCATCACAGGGGACCAGTGCACTTACACAAAACCTACTGTACTGTTTCTTCCTGTGTACCGGCCTGCCTGTCTACCTCAGAGGAGGAAATGACCTAGGGCTGTTCATTTAAGAGAGAGCCAAACAAAGAGGAGCTTTCATTGTGTACCTACCTGTATGGCAACAGGACTTAGGAGAAAAGTTATGTATTGTATTGCATTATTTTTAAAAAGGGGGTTGGGGGTGGATAATCTATGATTTTCTTCTACACTAAATCAAGACAGAAGAATAGTAAGTGGCAATGAATAGGTTCCCCACCTCAAGTCCCAATAGGAGGAGTTTATGATCATGGAGCATGGTACTGCAGCCAAGCCAAGCCCCCTCTGGCTTGAGCTTCCTGTGGGTGTCCTGCCATGATAACATAGCACAGAAGGGCCTGTCAAAATTATATGACTGTGCTTAGGATCATGGAATGATTTTGCCCTTTTTGAGTATCCTAAGGTTGAGATACTGAAACCGTGTGTGTGGGCTCCCTGAGATGTTGTACCTACATTGTGTTGTGGAAAGTGTTACTTGCTCTGTCTGTGATTTATACTAATGTATTTCTCTCTCTATTTCTCTCTCTCTTGTTCTCTTTGCTGGTTTGTTCCAGGAAATGACCTGTTTCTGGTGGCTGTTCATGAGCTGGGCCACGCACTGGGGCTGGAGCACTCCAACAACCCCATGGCTATCATGGCCCCATTCTACCAGTGGATGGACACAGAGAACTTCCAGCTGCCAGAGGATGACCTCAGAGGGGTCCAGCAGATCTATGGTATGCTCATGTTCCAACAGAGTGCCAGAGTGCATATTGGGTGGTTTAGAACAAGCACTGCCTATGTTCATTTCTTTCATGTCACCTCATGAAGCATTTAGTGAGTGGGTCCATACTTGAAACCTCATTTTCTTTTTAAGCTCTCCAAGTTAGAAAGATCTGATGAATGTGTTAATTAACACTCTGAACTGCAGATTCTGCATAGTGGATTAATAAACGGACTGTCTGAGAACTTGGACACTGATATCCACTCACTGCAAATGACAATTGTGGTCACAGAGGAAATGGTGGTAAAAATAATAGCCCTGTGGTTAATTGCCCTCATTATTGCAGACAAATCTGCAAAAAAGTGCTTCAACAGCTGTCTTCTCAGCTACACATAGGGTATAATGTCTTTTTACGGTGTGAGCATTTCCCAGGCACTGTGTGTAGAAATAATTATGATGTAATTGGTTTTCACAGGTCCCCCAGACACCAGTCCACGTCCCACCAAATCTCTGCCGACCGTCACGCCTCGCCGTCCTGCGCAGCCCAACCCCAAACCGCCAAACCCACCCAAAACTCCTCCACGTAACCCAGATCCAGGCAAACCCCGCACCACTGATCGCCCCGACCACTATGGCCCCAACATCTGCGATGGCAATTTCGACACTGTCACCGTTCTGAGAGGAGAGATGTTTGTCTTTAAGGTAAAAGGATTTTTAAAACAGTCTCTTTGATTGTTTTTTTTTTTATCTTAATTTCCATGGAAAATGGTAAGAAAGGTAGGGAGGTGCAATCAATCCCTCCACATCCTGTAGATGTGTTCTGCTTCATTCTGCAAGGGAGTAATGGAAGAGCAGCTGCTTTGAGCTTTCAGGCAGATGTCATAGGAAATTGTCTGCTTTTTTTCAGCTACATTGCAAGCGGACATTTTTATATTTTTTGCCTCTTAAAATCTCACCTCGTTGGCCCCTTCTGAGATGAGCCAAGGATGGTTTCTGATCACTTCAAAAGTCTTCTTCTTTTTAATGCAATAATACAATCATCAGCATCTGGTCTTAATTTCCAGCAGGCTTGCTAGCACATGTCATAAGTCGTTGCACAAACATATCCTGCATATTATGTTTAGCAAGTGTTTTCCGTTTATCTAAATATAATGACCTGCCGAACGGTTTTCATTAATTCAAGCTTCTAATCCTCTAAGTTAGATGTTTTAGAAACAGCTGTTAAGATTATTTTGCTAAGTATGGATGTGGACAGTTCTCCTCTCAGGGTCACAGGAATGGACGTGTTACAAATGTAATTGTGTTTATGCTGGAGCACTGTATGCTTCCACTTCTCCTGTTGCTGCAAGCCCAATGAAGAAAATACACATCAAATGTCCCTTAGATTATTTAAAGCTCATGGAATCTCAGTATTTATGGTGTTTAGTCTTATCCATTACAGTCTGCATTTCTGATTTAATCTTTTTACCTCAGTTAATAGGCAGTTCTGTAAATGCGAATGAGTATTTTGATTTGTCTGTTTCATTTGAGTCTCTCAGGTGAGTATCTAGGCAAAGAGAGGACAATACAAGCAAGGCAGTAAAAGGAATAGATATGTGTTCAAAATGACACCCTAACAGTCATTTTATAGCTTTCCAATGTGTTTAAGTAATTTGTGGTTTGCATTCCAGTCTTGTGCACTGTACGTGCTGCCACTCAGATCCATGTCAGCTAAATAGCTTCCCAGTGCCAAATGTATTTACAGTGTGTTGCAAACTGTTTAGCTCCCAAGCCTGTGGTAATGTCATAAACTGTACATTTTAGTTTCGGCCCAGTTCAAAAATTACCACTACAAATGAGTCGGTAGCCATCAGAGCACCAAGATGTTCTGCGTCTTTGTCCTCTCTTTGTTTTCCTCAATCCTAAGAAAAAGCAGTGTGTTTCAGTGCTATGCAATCCCGGGGACGTCTCTCTGAAAGTCATTTTTGAAGTGTGCCACGTTGATAAATAAAGGGGTAGGGTGTGGGGGGGCTACAAGTGGACCATTTAAATTTAGAGGTATTGGCTGAGTTCCTGGTTCTGGTTTCAATATTGGATGGGGCTTAAGTAATATCACAGTGTGGATGGAGGCCAGGCCGTCTGTGTGTGGTGGGAAGCTGAGCGGTACTGCTGCCTAGCGGACTGTGTCAGCACTTCTACAGACCGGAGGGTCGTTCCGACTCCGGCTTTCGAGGAATATATACTTCTGTATCATGATTCATGATGGTTTTCAGTATTCAGCTGCAAAAGAAAGACACCTGACACAGATACGGACTCTTTGTTAAACAGAAAATAAATGCGTGATTTAATTAGTGAAATCGATCAATAAAAATAAAATTAAGCCATTTGATATTTGAAAGCTTAAACTGGCCCTTGTAAATGTTCAGCCTCACACATCATCTATTAAAAGAATATAATGCACAGTAAAGGGTAATGAAAGTGTACATGCGGAGCACTGACAGTTAGGGCCCTGCACAAGGGGAACTGTTTAACAGTGAGGAAGATTGAGCACAATCATGAAAACACTAAATGTGTTGAGCTGAACATTTGATTGATTTTGTTTTCCCTCTCATGTATAACTATTGAGAATAAAACTAAAACAGTTGTAATTCAGTGCTTGGGAGTGGGGATGAGGGGTGGGAGGTTGTGGTTTGTAAAACACTGTGGTACATGTGCTGTGTAAGAGTAATCTTTCATGGGGTGTAGATGTAGATGCACTTATTTTGAATTGTTCATTTCCTATGTTGTCCTGAATAGAAATCGGTAGTGCTAAAGCTGGGAGGAAGAGGAAGGAGAGGTCAGCTATAGGATAATGTGTGTCTGCTGTGTCCTGTTTAGGGGCGCTGGTTTTGGAGGGTCCGTCGTAACCGAGTTCTGGACAACTACCCCATGCCTATTGGACACTTCTGGAGAGGGCTTCCTGGAGACATTGATGCTGCCTATGAAAGGCATGATGGGAAATTTGTCTTTTTCAAAGGTAATTCAATAATGGGCC
The DNA here is from genome assembly GCF_036373705.1 of Amia ocellicauda. Lineage (NCBI taxonomy): Eukaryota > Metazoa > Chordata > Actinopteri > Amiiformes > Amiidae > Amia > Amia ocellicauda. The sequence continues at coordinate 18,823,960 of NC_089858.1, read as the reverse complement.
TTTTGGGGTAGCATTTGTTTATGTTTTTGTTTTGTTTTGGGGGGGGTTGTCTTGGGTGTTTCTTCTTTGTCTGGGTAAATTAAATAAATCTGTGTTTGCTTTTCTTCCGTTACTTCAATGCAGTGCTGCACAACTCCAGGCCTGAAGGGGCCATACCCAGCAGCTTTCTAGGTCTCATCAACAAGCTTAAGACTTGATAAAAGGTTTCAATTAGTCCAACTGAGGAAATAATTGAATATGATCTGATAAATAAAGAGCTCAAGTTGAAACACCAGGGGACCCGAGACCCTCCAGCATTGAGGCTGGGCAGCTTTGCTTTAATATAAAGTCAAACAAACAGTAGCGTCAGATGGATATATTTTTGTCACATAGCAGTGATGTTAAATGCAGTGTAAGAGTAATCTTTCATGGGGTGTAGATGCACTTGGATCTGGATTTGTTGTTCTTTTCCTTTGTAGTCCTGAAAAGAACTGATACCTAAAGTAGTGCTTAGCTTACATTATCTGTGTATTTTAATCAAATGAGTGAATGAAAAAAGCCCTATCTACTGGTTCATTTTTGTATCCACTCAGTTGTGTTAGATTTACATTCTCCCTGAGCATCCCCAGTCCTTAATTAGAAATACAGTTTTTGAGGTGAACCAGCGTGATCGTACTTCATTGTTGAGTTTGTCTGGCATCGCAGTCTTCTGTGAAGTTGACTTGGGTTAAGAAGATCTGAACAGCATTTGTGAAAGGGTCATATCTCTTTAAGACAGCTGGCTCCCCTGGCAGAAAACTTCTTTAGGACAAATTATGTCACTTGCAAAACATTCTGAAATTTGGATATCGGCCATGGAAAAAAAAAAGGGGGGGAGACAAAAAGGAAAAAAAAGAAAAATCCTGGAAAGAAACATCTGGCATATGTAAAATTATGGATTGCATCAGCCAGTGGTTTGCAGATGCTGACTGCAAAGGTTTCAGTTCTTAACAAGAATCTGGGTCAGAGGAATTATAGGGGATAATGTGGGTCTCTTAGCGGTGCCATTCTGTCTCAGTGCAGCAAGCTGGAGCGAACCATCAGCTGGGAGACTTTTACATATGTAGGTTGGAGACACCTTGCTTTGAAGCTGCACTCTTCACACGCCTCTTGCATCTTGCTCCAATCTCTGCAACTTCCAAAATGCACAAGATTGATATCTGAAAAGATCAAAGTGGTGTGGTGTGCACCAGGAAGCAGTTGAATCATGCATTGGATGATGGATGGCTGTTTAATTGAATTTGATTTTGCTTTGTTCTTAGGAAGCAAGTTCTGGCTGTATCGGGAGGCTAATCTGGAACCAGGCTACCCACAGGAGCTGACAGAGTATGGTCAGGGCATCCCATATGACAAGATAGAGACAGCTATTTGGTGGGAACCTACAGGATACACGTATTTCTTTAATGGAGACAGGTAAAAATGTGTATATTGTTATTTTTGGAGCCAGTAATAAAATATTCACCAGATGGAGACTATTTGCATTTGTGTTTACAGTGAAGCCACTTTAGAGTTTCTTTGCAGTTTTTTATTTTTTCTTATTTTATCTTATTGGATGCCCTGCTGTATTTCTGCTTTGTCATCAGTGTTATTTTCAGCAAGACTTCCCTGCAAGGTCAAATTCAGCAGAATAAATTAGATTCCATCAGCTCTTCAAAGGCTATCAGACATAGGTTGTTTACCAAAGTGCTTGCTTTTAAAAAAAAAAAAAGATTTGCATGTCCCAGAGTATTTAAGAATTAAAAAAATATATCACATCATTTATTTCCATTTGAGATGTTAAGAATAACAAGCACAGTCAAACACAGGGCAATTAGGGAGCATGCATCATCAGTACCTCAGCTGCATCAACCTTCTCCTTTCCCTGCTTTACACAGGTACTGGCGTTTTAATGAGCAATCTCGTGCTGTGGACAAGGACTATCCCAAGCCAAACAGCGTGTGGGGCGGGATCCCTCCCTCTCCCAAGGGGGCTTTCCTGAGTGATGATGGAGGTGAGATGAGGGGAGCAGGGCCAGGAAAATGCCCGTAACGTAACAAAGGGGGGGAAAAGAGAATGTGAGAGGGCAGGGAATTTGAGCCGAAAGGAAAAAATGACTTCATCTTTGACAGTATGGAGAAACAGCTTTTGATTTGGATAGGAGTTTCGTCTCTATTTTTCCAAGCTGGTCTCTCAAACATTACAATTGTTATATTTTGCGTAACGTGCAGGGACTAATTTGGCTTCCACTGGTGTGCATGATCAAGTCGTACCTTTTTGGCAGGAAATCATATAGCTTCTTCCATTTGCCAAATTTGATTATATACATTTTCCCTGAGGCAGGTGTGTATGGCTTGACAGTGGACTCCCATGCCTCATGTTCAGCCCACTTGGCTGAAACTACCCAGGCTCCCTTTTAATTTATTTTCCCTCACTTTCCTTTTTGTATCCTGAATATTCAAAAGATTTATCTGAGTGTATTACTGGATATTGTATAGTCCTTCTCCATCTGCTGTTGGTTTGGTACTTGTGTTAATGTAGAGCAGTAAACTCTCTCACAGTGTCAGCAATATCAAATAACATGTAAAACGACCATGCTGCTTAGATGTTTACTTTACCTTATTTTCTGTTCTCCGGGTGCAAGACATGTGAGTGATTAATGACCAACACTCATGCTTAAACTGAAATTTAAATGTGAAATTTGAATAATATTGTTAAAAATGCTTTTGTTTTTTTCCTCATTCGCAGCTTATACCTATTTCTACAAAGGAACCAAGTACTGGAAATTTGACAATCAGAGGATGAAGATTGAGCCTGGATATCCCAAATCTATCTTGCGGGACTTCATGGGCTGCCAAGTCAACCTTGACCCAGACCAAGACACCGACAAGGACGTGGGCCGCAAGTGGCCAGAGGTGGACCGTCCACCGTTCGACCCTGATGCAGGGCGAGACGGCACCAACGACGTGGATTACAAGGATGAGGACGTGGACGTTGTGCTTAAAATTGACGAATACACTCGTACCATGAACATCATCATGGTAACCGTGCCTCTGATCCTGGTGCTGTGCATTCTGGGACTGATTTACGCCATCATCAAGATGCAGAGGAAAGGGGCGCCTAAGGTGCTGGTCCACTGCAAACGTTCCCTGCAGGACTGGGTTTGACTTTTCACCTTTGACCCCTTCCCCCTCTCACCTCACAAACACACACATTACCCGACATGTCCCTTCCCATGGTGCTACCAATTAGTTGACTGTAGTCTATTTATATCAGAAAGTTTGCACATTTTTTTTTTTTTTTGTGATTGTTTTTTTTTTTTTTTTTTTAAGGAGGTTTTTTGGACTTCTCCTATCATTCAGTGTCTTCAGTTTCTCTTTCTGCTTCATACAAGGTGTTCTCTTAGATTCAGGGGGTGCCATCAGGGTCTGCCAATCACGGGTTATAAACAAAACAGGAAAGAAAGAAAAGACTGGAGCAGAGAATGAAGCGATAGAGCCCTTCCCCTGAATTGTGAAAACTGAAGAACTGTTTTGTGTTCAAGTGCTAAGCATCATAGGTTGAGCACTTGGATCATCATAATATCTTTGTATGGGACAGTTCGTGTTTGTAAGATTCACCCAATGCCTTTTAAGAGACCTATAAAAGATGGTAGGAGGTCTGGAGTGTTTTGAGAGGGACACTTCTGCCAGCTGACGAGGTGTTAAGCTTCCTCTATAGATGACTGTTTTGGCTTGAGGACAAAGACATTTCACTGTGGAGAGGGTGCTGATTGGGAAAGGTGACTACATGAGGTACCTTGTAAGGCTGGTTCTGTATTTTGCAGTGTTGGGGAAAAGCCCTAATCTAAACAAAATACTTATCCAAGCCAGTTTTGCTCTTTAAGCCTTGGTCCTACATATTGCCTCAGATGCCTCCAAAGTAGAACTAATTCTTAGTCCAGAACTATTTTATGGAACCTCAGTCCCCTGCCTTTTAAGAAATGGGAGTTAATCTCCATTTAAAAACAGCAGGTGTGTAAAAACATCATTCAGCCCATGGATCATCTCCCTGCTGCCTGCTTCTTGTGAAAGCTCAGTTTTAATTTGATTTGGAAGGGGGGCACACACAAAAAAGCCATCTGTATGAGTTCAAAAGGAAGAAAAGAAACCTTATCTGATAAGTATTTGGGAAGGCTTACTGTCTGTTATTATAGACCATGCCTGGGTTGCATTACACAGATGTGGATGATTTGTCTGCAGTCAAGGCTGCTTCAGACCGCCAGCAATTCCTTAGGCTGAATTAAAGTGTATTTGCTGAGGAGAGCATAACTTAGTGGGGGTTGGGGATTGAGATGCCTTTATTCAATGGGGTCCTGGTTTTGAGCCATGTGAACTAACTTTGCTAAACTCTGGATTTGTTTTTGAATTCAGAGCCTGCAGGATCTCAGTTTCTGTGAGACTGGGATTAGAAAGGTTGCCTGTGAGATGCATACTGCTTACAAGCATGTTATTCCACTGCAATGTCTCTGTTTGTGTCATGTACTTTTGGGCTGAGGTCTCTGTCTGAAGGGTATTTAATCACATATTGTCATCTGAAATCAGCTGTGTACTCTTAATTCATGTCAGCTCTCAACGATTGACCCAACCCAGGCCTCGCTCACTCAAAGGAACAGTGGCATGAGATTAACTTGCATGCAGCAGTTCTGAGTTGGCAGTGGTGATGTCTTGAATTGTCTGGACATTCATGTAGACGTAAGGGTAACGAAACTGAATGAATTATTCAAACAGTGTACCAGATAATGTTCAGAGATGAGAACAATCCCAATGAAACTGCCACTCTCCTAAAATATTTCTATGGAAAAAACACTTATGCACATTGGAGAATTAAATTGTATAGTGTTGTGCAGACATTTAAATCTGTGATGCATCAAAAGTCACTGAGTAACAAAAAGCCACTTTTAACTGTCTGAAAAGCAACAGTAGCCACAGCTGCACATGGGAGGAAAGACCAGAGGAATGCAATGGAAATGGTTTTAAAATGTGCTTTTTCATACATCCTTTTGATTTATACTCTGATCCACTTACTTTTAAGATAAAATGTAAAGGTTCCAGTATAAAGTAACAAAGGCTTTATAAATATTGACCCAGAAGAAGAATTAAAGGCCAGTACTTCACTTTGCCAATGATGGATTTTGTTCGATCCAGTTGCCAGGCAACGGCCTCCCCTATCCTCCCTCTCTCATTCCAAGAGAGGTTTGGAGCAGAGCTAATTAGAGATAAAAGCTCTTCCACGGTCTGCCTGGTGAGCTTAATGACTGGAGCACTTAAGGATGGGGCTGCAGAGTCTTTTGTTAGGTCTTCAGCTAGTATATTTATACTTTAAAAATATTAGGAACCCAGCGCTGTGTTGTTTGAGTGGCTGTAAAAATAGAATGTATCCTTTTATAAGTATGGTTGTGCTTGTCTGTGTGTTGAGGCAAATCCCCCAGCAACATCATCAATAACAACAACAACAACTACATAAAAGAAATGTCTGCTTTAAATAAAACATGGGCTTTCTTATTTTATTGCTCTGGGAATGATTCCAATACCTTTTTTTTTTTTAATACTGTCATGGAAAATTGCTAAAAGAAAAAGAGAAGAAAATCCTGCTTATGACTGACCCCAACTTAAGTGTGCTAGGAAATCTGTGTGCGTGCATGTGTGTGTTTGTATGTATGTGTGTGCGGGCGTGCGTGTGTTTGATGGATATGTTTAGGGATGAAGATGAGGTGTAGCCTCCTCTCAGCGAGTGGGTTTCATGGCATTCCTTCCTCAGTCCCTGCCCTGCTCCAATAGTCACAACACGGCCTCTGCCCCCATTCACAATGTCTATTGTTCCTTTCCCTGCTGCAGAGCCGGAAGGGAAGCATGGAGGTTGGCCAGCCTGTTACAGCAGAAACCTCTCAAAGAAAAGGCTCGTCACATTGGGGATTCCACCCACAGAATATCACACTTCCTCCACTCTGAGCTTTCCCATTTTCCTCTGAATCGGTGAAACAAATGAAAGTGGAAAATAGAGAAGAAGGAGAAAAAGTTAAAGAGGAATTGAGGCAAGTTAGGTAAATAACAGGTTTTTGAAATCAACCCACGTTGTGTTCTGCTCTGAAAAGATTTTGCTTGTTCTCTTCAGTCATTCACTGCCGGTTATTGTTTGTTTTGCAGTGGGAATTGAGGTTGATTGCTTTTGCTTGTAGGTTTTTTTTCTTTTTTTTTTTTTTAAAGGGAGTGTAACTGTGCCAAGTCACTCTGCCAAACCCCACAGTTTCCATGTGTCACATTGCACATTGGCCTTTGCTTTGCATGCCTGCTATCTGCAATGGAATCTAGTTTTATTTTGATAGTCAGCAGTGGCTTTCAAATTGTTTACATAAACACCAACTGTAGTCCAGTTTTGCCCTTTGAAGGGCCTGCTTCTAATCAGCCACTATTGAACTATTTTCTACCTGACCATTAGTTGACCTTGTGGGTAACATTTGAAAGGTGCTTTGAAACCCGCACAGCCATTGCAAGTCATATCCTTTTTATTTGCCTTTTGTCGACAGTTCTTGTCTAGAACAATGTAGTGTTGGGGTCAGGTTAGCCCTTGGGACAAGGAAGAGTTTAAATGCTCTTAAGACATAAACTCAAGCTCTTACTCCAGCCAGCAGATGACAATATTGTGTGATTTATTGAACTCATAGAAGACAAGCAATTAATTCTGACAATGTCTGTAGTGCATAAAAGGGTATCTTGTAGCAACTCTTGCTTTATCATTACCAAATGCTTTTAAATGCAAGTAACAGCAGATTTCATAGCACGTCTCTCAGTACCAGGACTGGATCAATTCCCGGGTTGGGAGATTTTCCTTGTCAGTATTATAACCACAATGTGATCGTTAACAATGAAGGTTTGTGGTTGATTTCCCCCCACCCCTTTTATTTTCCTTTTATTTTTTAATTGTATATGATTTACTTTATTGTTAATGTTTAAATGTAAATATGGACTTTGTTAAAGGAGGAAAAAAATGTTATTAGGTATGCCTTGTTAATTTGTATTTTTCTTTGTGAATAACATTCCGTTTCTGCCTTAGTTCCAGACACAGAAGATTTTATACATTGTTTTGTGTGTTCACTTCCTGTTGAGTTTTTAATGATCCATGCTGGACATGTGTAGCTCTTACACAATAAAAATGCTACAAAAATAAAACGGTCTTTCTGGTGGTCTTGGGTTTACAACATTTACAACATTTTTAATTACACAATAACTAATTAGATACCATTTTGATTTTGTGTTGGTATAGACCAGCACATTGTTTTTAAACCTGACACTAGTTAAGCTGATGCCCATTGACTGCTGAAACACTAGTTCTAACACAGGTCTCTTATATGTGGCCTAAATTAATCTTAGAAGTGTACAGTACCATACATTACTTCCTTCAGTAAACAAACAAGCCTCCAGTGGGCCCTCATCTCTCCCCGCCATGAGCCCTTGAGACCTTGACTGCACCTCCCCTTCCACAGGAAATGGGATATGTGTGTACATTGAGCCTGGAGTTTATTTATAGTCAGCCTCCATAAGAAAGAAAAAAAAAGAGAGGAGGAAACCACATTGTTAAACATTGCAGGTGTCTCGCACAGAACTGCTTAAAGGAACAAAGGAAACTTAAGTTCGGAAAGCTGGACTTGTTCATTCTAATATTCTATGATATCTGATTTTAAATTTCACCTACACTGCTGGGAGATATCAGCACTGCAAGTCTGCTGTAAGGTTACTACAAAATATTAACAAATAAGGTTCAGTGTGCCTAAAGGTGAAAGGGGAGCAGTAGACAACTGGACAGCTGGAGGTATCACCATCTTCTGTATGTATTACACATCAGCCCAGGAAAATCTGTTTGGCTGTAGAGTACCAGCTTTTTTAGGTTAGCAAATCAACATGCCCAGTTTGCGTCTCTTGCTTCCCTTGCATGGTCCTTTTGGGCCCTGCCACATGGAAAACCCTGTTTTATTTTAGATCTGTCACATTAACTGATCTCACTAGAAAACTAATTGCTTCCTGATTCTGACTGAAAGCTCAGCACCTGCACTTTGTTAAATAAACTGGGTTACTTCACTTACTTAACAGTTGTTTCTCCCCCCCTGAGGGCCATGAAATTGGTGTGTATTACAAATCTTCAATTAAAACCCACCTGTTTATTACCTGAGGTTCCAAATTAGGTTACTCGGTCTTGATGATGGATTTAGCATGTGTGAAAGGTGTAAAGTCCTGGAAACGTAATGCTGAGTGAGGGGGCACTGGGTATTACAGCGGGTGCCTACCTGCCAGCTCAACCCCTCCTGTTATGTTTTTTCATCTTAACTGCAACAAATATTTTACCAAGAGACAACAGGTCCATTTCCAACAACATCCATATTTCCATCTGATATCGTTACCATTGGCTTTCATTTAATAATGTATTCATTTTGCTTAAGGTCTTTTCTTTGCATTCACACAACAGAACAACAGACAGTGTGACGTCCATCACTCCGCTCTGTCCGCCTGCACCACACGTAGAGAAAAAGTTTATTGACATATGATATATATTGCTGCCAATTTACATGATAGAGAAGCCAGGCAGACATCTCTGCATCTCTGTTAACTTAATAACAGATTCGCATCAAAGACAGAGGGAGTCATGTTACATAGAACTTTTTTTTTAGATTATGTCAATTAAGACAAGTAAGTACTCCTGTTTTTTCCAGATTGTTTCAACAGGTTGTGCAGATTGTAGATTGTGTGTGCAATGTGAAAATCCACATCCACATTCTTCTTAAGGAAGATCTAAGAAACTTCACAGTCTTGCAAGAATACAAATACCTTGAATTGAAATCAGCACAGAATTATGCTGTGCAGTTTAATACCCAATAGAAGTTGTCTAGGACTTGTACATTTTTCATTCTCTTGGCTGTATTTCTTCAACCTTGTCACATTTGGCACGCTTCTTCCAAACCTGACTTTCCAGCACTGCAACTGCTGAGCTCTTGCATCTGTGTGCTGTTAAATAAACAAGGTGTCTTACCTTTCCCCCAGGAACCATGAAGTTGGTTTGCATTACTAATCCCAATTAAACCCCACCTGTTTATGACTTGCTGTTCCAGCCATATTTTGTTCTCCCAATTTCTGCCATAACTTCAACTCTTGAGAGAACTGCCCATGTTTGGAAAAGCAATAAGCTGAAGGACAATTGATAATGCTCTTGTATTGCACTCTCTCTTGTCGAGTGCACCAGCTTCTTTCTACAGAAGTGCGAGCCATATATATATATATATATATATATATATATATATATATATATATATATGTACATGTATACCTGCTCAGAGCACCACTCAGTTTGACCCCCACCTTGAATACCTGAACGACTACAAAGAGTAGGGCTAGGGGCTGCAAAAAGTCCAGAATGCATTCAGTTTAAATTAGTGGAATGATAGTGTTTTGGAGAGGTATGATTGTCCACGTTTAATAACAATACGTATGACTTTAGCAAAGACCATAGAGAAAAGCAGCTGTTAGTATAAGTAAGCTGAACCCTCTCAGGGCAGTTAAAAGTCAAGTGTTGACTTTCCTGTTGCCCTGAGGAAGCTCAGAGGGCTGATGTCAGCAGCTCAAGTGCATCCAGAACATGAGAAACCAGTCAGTAAACAGCTGTCCAGTGTGAAAGCATTGCCTGGAGAAGGTCGGAGGAGGTGAAGTGACCCAAGTCGTGCATTTTCCTGAGAGAACCAGCTCACCACAGCGCGACAGGCCTCAGTGGGCTGCGCAGCCTGCTTTGGTTCCCACAACCTTTCCTGCATCTCACACACAGGGCTGCAGGCCCTGGAGTATAGGGGCCCCGTCATCAGCAGCGTGTGACAGTGGCTTGTCCCAGACCATGCATCTAAAACATCCGACAGCAGTTTCATATCCGATAAGCAGTCATACCAGTTCCTGGCAATCATGCCCAGATTTGAAAATACAGCATATATTATGATAGTGGCTTAAACAGCCTAGTTCTTAATACCCTGAATCTGTTACTTTCATGTTAGCCCACATGCTCTGGTTTTGCAGATGCAGATGCTAAAAACCTTAGCTAAAATGTTGTTTTCCACGCTCCCTAACAGGAAGAGGAAGGCTTGGTCAAGCTCTCTCTCAGAGGACTCATTAAGCTCCACCTCCCCAGCCCTGAACCCCCACCCCCTCCATGCCACATCAGTACACCTCTGCGAAGACGGATTTTCATTTGCTGTGTCAAAACAAAACCGAATCATAAACACAAGCAGAACTTTTAAAATGTTCGTATCTCACACCAAACACAACACACTCAGCTCATTTGGAAAGCTTCAGATTTTCAGTGCATCTCCATTAATCAAAAAGTTGTGCATGAAAGCATGACCTAACCCGCGTCCTTAGGTGTGAGCTCCATACTCCATGCACTCTATGGACTAGTTAACTTAATTGCAATGAGGCCCTGATACATCTGCCTAGCACAGGGCTGCAGCGTTCCTATCAATAAAACAAGGTTCACTGGGTTCTATGAATTGCTTAGGGGGTCTATTAATAATACAGGACTAAGGGGGTTCTATTGCTTAGTGCCATATTAACAACACAGGTGCCCTGCAAACTCCATTAAAAACACAAGGATTTGCAATCTTTGTTGGTAATGTAAAGTGCCACGGTATGATTGAACAAGCCCCTAGTGACTCTCTTGATTTAATGTATTTATTTATTTTAATAAATAATTACTTCCCGAAGCTACGTCTAAATCGAAAGAAATACACTGGAATTGTACACAGTCTGGACTGTATTAAAACTCAGACTGTGGCATATAAGCAAAAATTATTTATATTCAAATTGACATACATTATTATTTATTAAGTCAGAACGGGTTGAACGCGGGGGGCTGGGACGGATCTCCAATGGCTTAATGGCATTTGTTGAGAAAACTACCAATCAATAATCTTATTTATCTGATTTGCGACTTATATAAACAAAGAAAGTAGGACGTATAATGCCAGCCAACCAATACCTTGTCTTAAGGACTGGCAGTAGACTTAAGGAACCATCCAAACACTCTTAAGAAAAGTAAGGTTGCGTTCTTGTGGCGCAGATTTCGCAGTTTCTGCAGATCCCATTGGTGGAGCTGCGCACATCTGCGCAGATTTGCGCTACACGAATGAGACCTATGCCCAAGAGAAAAAGCAAACAGAAAGCGACATTGAGATGCACTATGTGGTCAATAACAAGCTCAGAGTTTGATAATTTTTTGCTTCTTCATGTGGCCAATGACAATGAACACAATATGTCTTCTTACTTTAGTAAGCAAGAAGAGCAAGACAAAGAGCACTGCACTGCAGGTAAGATATACTTCGGACATTTCCAGAATTTTTAGAACTACCCTCCCAATTCCTCTATACAAGAAGAACAGACCTTAACAGTGCCATTTAAATGGTTATCTTCCTAATATTAAATATTATGTGTCTGGACTGTGAAAACAATAAATAGCTGACCATACAGTGAAGCCAGTAAAAAACAAAACATAAAACAACTGTATATATAAACGCTTTTCCTAAAAATGTTGGCATCTGTGTGTTTTCCGAAATCCGATAATTCAGAGTGATAGAAACAAACACTTGAGATTTAAACTGAGATTACTTACCCACAAACTGAATTGTTAGCATATGGACATCCTTATTGTTGTCCAGAAGTGTGTGCCTGTGTGTGTGTGTGCAGTGCAAATATTGAGTCCAGTCAGCACATGTGTTAGAGGCCTTTAAAGTCAATTAGACAGACATTCCCTGTTGATGATGTCTAGGGAGCAAACAGCTGCCTGTCAAACTCAGATCAACACCTGGGGAATAGCAACAGCTGTAGTGCATACAGGCTGATAGAACACTATTTGCAAAATAAGGAAGGCAAGAAAAAACAGAGCAGTCAGGTTTTCCGCTGAGCGCCGATGAGAAGGTGCAGCAGCAACAGTCATTTGATTTGGCCTTGTCTAATTCATTTAACGAGCAAATGGAATATATTCTCAGAGGACAGCTGAGAAGTAATGGTCAACTCTAGTTATGTACTGTAAGCCTAAAGTTAGTCTTTTCTAGTCTCTGCAGAGCCATGGGCTGTGTGTTGTTCAGTGATTTACACTCCATAGTATGTCATTCTGCCACAGAAAATGAAGTGGACCCATATTTAACTGTAGGCTCCCTGCTGGGTTGATATGATATGATATTTGCTGTGTTATCATTTATTGTGTTTAAGTAGTTTTGTGGAGTGCATGCTCTCAGTTTGTTTAAAAACTCTCCACCGTAACCCCAACCATGACGCCAGTCCTGCAGGGGCCACAGGTATATCCTCTATAAGGTAGATAAATCGGTGCGTGGAAAACATTTTTTCGACAGCCTGGATTTACCCACCAGTCCCATTAATCCATTGGAGGGGAAAAAGACAGTTTTACCATCTGAAAAGCTTTTCTCTGCTTACCGTCTCCATGAAAAAACAGGCCTGCCAGGGCGGCCTGCTTCCCTCCTGTAAGCGTGTTGCTGTCATCACATGACTGCTCTCTTTCAGTTATAATTTCATTTCTGTAATTCAGCTGGCAGGATTATCACTTGCCCACAATTGTAAGTGGTTGGAGTCATTAGAGAAAAGGGCTTTCTTTCCTCGTGAGAGAACCCTGTACAGTCTGCACTTGCATGCATTCCTTTCATGATTTGAAGCTTTTTGATTGAATGAATTCATTGTCTAAAATGTGTGTTACAAGGTTTCTCACACATGGTACTGTGTGTGTGTGTGTGTGCATGTGTGTGCGTGCACGCGCTTCTTAGAAAGACTGCACAAATGTATACTGAGAGTTCTGGCGGTTTATTTTCGTTAAGACCTGTGTTTAGAGAAAAGGAAACTGTTAGTAAACAGACAAGAGACAGAGTGCCTTATAAAAAGGCAGACTTATAAAGGTGAGGAACCATAGCACTCCGTCAGCTCATTGTATCTGGGCTTTTGTTTCAACCTTGTCTTTCATTCATTACAATAGCAGGATGAATGGAGCAGATTTGTTTTTCTTCAAGTGGGTACAATGAGCATATTATCTTTTCACATGTATTAATAAATGTATCAGGCTGCATATGCACCAAGGTGGCAATTTGTCCTATAGTTTGCTGTTACTCTCACAGCCTTTGCCTGCTCTGTCCGCTGAAACACCCAGTACTGCTGTGTTTTATGCCATGATACATACAATTCCCATTGAAAAAGCCGCAGACGTAATAGCAGGAGTATTACAATATAGACACCTCTCCTACACTCCCAAACTCCCATACTCCGACACACACACAAACTGTGGGAGCTATCCAAAACCTAAAGTTGCTCCTATTTCTGCAGCTGTGGAAACCTCTCTCTCAAGGACCAAATTAGGCCAGAAGGAAAGGAGACATGAAAGGCCGGAGAAATATAGAGATAGCTGTGTGAGAACATTGCATCATCTCTAGAAAACTTAAAAGGCATGGAGGAGGGGGAGTTGGGGATTTTGGGGGGTTTGGGGCGGGGGGAGCACAGCAAGCACTGGACTTTGTGTGCCAGGATTAGAATAAGGAGCCCACTCAGGATCAGCCTGGGGAAGCAGCAGACAAAGGAAGCAGTGTCTGCATTGTTGAGAAGCCGTCTTCATTTCCTAGAGCTGTGAGTTGAGCCCCGAGCCATTACAATGAAGGTCTCTCTATTCCCACTGCTGGTGCACGGATTAAAACTCTGCCAGCCGCACAGCTGGGCCATAGCCCTCTCCTGGGGGGGATGACATGTGACTCTGGGAATTCACACTCTGCAGTCCAGTCTGACCACCTCCTCTGCATCACCCTGCTTTCACATTTCTCTCCTTTGTGACCTCATCTCTGTGCTATGGTGAAGCCAAAAGACATGTCAGTCTGGAATGGAGACTTACCATGTCTCAAAAGGGTCAATGTGCATCATAATACATCAGTCTATTGTTTGTTTGTTTGTTTGTTTCTGGTGAGAAGGAGGAATTCATTATTTGTACAGAAGAGTCCTGATTATCCGACATTCGGTTATCCGACATTCTGCTTTATCTGGCATTGCATATGACGTGCTATTATAGTGTTGTGCTGACTGTGCATGCATACATGGATGTGGCTTCATTGTTCGTCTGCACTAGTGATTTACGTTTGTACTGTACATACAGTACTGTGATTGTGTTTTATTTTTCCAATTGCTATCACCCCTTTAATATAATTTTATTGTTTAAGGACAGTTAGGCCTTAAAGAGACTAGACCATGGTGAGTCCATGTAAAAAAATGCATCTGAATTCAGTTTGGGGCGAGTTGCAGTTGGCGACTAGGAGAGGAAAATGAATCTGTTGTTCGGTTAAGTTGATTGATATGTATTTCTTCCATAATAGTTCTGTACTCTATTCTGTTAGTTGTAGGGTAGAATAATTACTAATAAACCTGAGATCATACTTCTACTGCACTTCCAGTTAATTTACGTTTTGTTCACGATCCCCCCTCGTTTCTGCATTATCCAACATTTTCTGTAATTCGACCACTTATTGTTGCCTTTTAGGTCAGATAATCAGGACTCTACTGTATGCATAGTGAAGTTTAAGAATGAAGAATCTTCTTTAATATAAAAGGAGTCTCAAACATCCTGCAATAGACGGACACAAATCATGTAGTTACAACTCCCCTATCCAGCAGGTCTTAAAAAAAAAACATTGAAAGGAATCCCGGGGAGTTTCCTTCAGGTGTCCTACTGGGATTCATTTGCCGGAATCCATGCTGCGTTTTAGCCACAAAATTCTGTTTTGCATGATTGTCTTTTGTGTGGCCCCTTAAAGAAGTCAGTTGTAAGTGAAGAGAGAAAACTCTGCACTTTTCCTAACCCTAGCAGTACCTCTGAGTCACCCCGGGGCATCTACAGTCCTGGCCCCACAGACTGGACCACACAGCTTCGGCCCTCCCTGATCCAGCTGTTGGTCCACCAGACACAGAGCAAGAACCGTCTCTCACTTACAGGTGATTAAGATGCACACAGCAGAGGGAGCTGCCCCTTAGACATCTGTTCTGTTCTGTGTCAACTGTCTCAGACTCCTGCACCGGGAGGTCCCAGAATAAGCTCACAGTAGAATTTGGTATTTGGGACATCAAATCTTTGTCAAAGGGCTGGGGTGTCCATGTGCTGCTTTTTATACTAGTGTGTTTATTATTTTATTTTTTTACGTTGAATGCGTTGTATTGATGATGTTAATTTTTCATTCTTGAAATATTTAACTGTCTACATTTTTTTAATCGACAAAACATTTCTGAGACTATTATAATATGTTATGAAGTCATGCTATGTTTAGAATGTCCAAAATAAAGTTCAACCAGCTATCTTAATAACACGTGAGGTGGAGGTGCACAATAACCATAATAATGCAGTCATACATGTTTATTACAGCATATATACGTATAGTATATGTCACAAAACATCCATTTATGAGATAACCGAGTCTCCATTAGTGGCTGTGACACCATAAGAACGGTATGTTTTCTATGTGCCTGTGGGACTTGTACTGCTCTGATGGTTGGTCCTGAACATGTTCTACTAGAGTCCTGTTCCAAGTTCACCACAAAAACATCCCATGATAAGCAACACCGAAGAGTACTGCTTACAGCGATACCACAGAGGCTAACAAGGACAACAGCAGAGAACACCCAGGCACAGGGGGGAGGGCCGGCCAGGTGGGATGGTTTTCTGTATAACAGTTCTGCTTTAATTTCTGAAACAAATCTGGGTTTCATAGGCCTGGCGCCCCATGAGGATTATCCAAATGCCCTCGCTTTCCCCTTTCTGCTTTTCCTTAACCTCCCACCCCTGAATCTCAAGGAGTAAGTGTACACCCACACATAGGACAGCAGAGTTGGGTTGCACAACTTGAACAGAAGTTTTTTTTTTTTTTTTTTTTAAGGGCTATAAAAATCACAGAAACATGTGAACAGGTCTTTACTTCAAAGGTCTCTGTTAATGGTGCTGGCTACAAGGTTCACCAAGGGTGGGAAAAAGGGAGACCTCTTCTTAAAGAAGTATTTTAGCCTTGTTGTTGTCGCTGTTGCAGTTCTTCCAGTAGCAGTCATATTATCATGTATCATAGCTCCCATAGGTTCCCTGCTACCTTCCTTAACCCTCTCAGATCGGAGACTCCAAATCCATCAGACACACAACCTTGCTCCAAGAGAAAGATTCCTCTGCCACCTTAAAATATAGTTTGGGAATCAACAAAGCTCTATGTGGGAACCACCTCTCTTGGCTATAGCGTGCTCTACATTAATATCATCACATAATTAATGACTGAGTTGCTGGGTATATGTTTCCTATTGAGGAGAACATTTAATAAACCAGCCCGGAGACTGCAAGGACAAACGCTCATTGAATACAGGAATGTGCGTGGAGCTCGGAGAAGTAAGGTTATGATAACCTTCCATTAGGAACCTCATTAACAGAGAGCAGCTCAGAGTAATTTATTGGCACAGTGTGTTTGAAGGCAGGGAGCTTTACTGTCGGTCTGACCGCCAGAATGGGAGTCGCAATCTGTCAATGTCAGTCTCCTCAGACGGCGCTCTCTGCTGGTGAGAGGTCAGACTGAGATCAGCAGTGGAGGAAGGGGATGGGGGAGGGGAGAGATCGGTTCGTCCCGTCACAGACGTACACGGCCGATTAGAACACAAATTTGGGAACTTCATTTGTTAAAATCTGCAACTAGTGTACCTTTTGCTTCGGAAAGGGAATTGGGGTTTCAGAGGCAGAACACAAATGTAGATAATGTCAATACCTTGCCAAGTGACTCAATACACCTATGAATCAATACTCCTACCTAAGAACAATCAGTTGAGTACTTTTCCCCCAGTGACTTGAAAATGCAATGATACTTTTTATGTTCCATGTTTTGGAAGGTTGGTCAGAGCAGAACCTTGACACCAATTAGACCTTGTATTAATGAAATCCACCAATTTGGGCAGGAGCAGACCACAGGGCAGGGGCAGGGACAGTAACGAGGATTGCAGGCCTGTGGTTTTTCAGCCTGCCAGGGACAGGGGTGTCCCTTCCAATAGAAAGAGCTCCATTGTTTCATCTCCCGGCAACGGCCAATCCCAGCCCTCAAGGACAATCAAAGAAAGCCCTCATAAATAAAGAGAGGCGGACAAAAATGGAAAAATTAAATTAAAATTAAAGATGACGGCAGGGAGAGGGATGATGTCAAAGGTCACATCCTGCTACTGGCTAATTAATTAATGAATGGGTCTGCCTACTAATTGTTTGAGATTGTTACAGTATGATGTAATGCCTAGACAAGGCCAAACTGACATCTGCCAAAGAGAGCAAGGTAGTGTTCTGAGAGCCTGCAAACTCCGATTGTTTGTTTTCATTCTACGCCTAGAGTTCTCTCACATTGCTTTCCCCAGTTCATTGTAGGGATGTTTCATTACAATGCATGTACCGTTCCTAAAGATCATCTATCCTATTTTCCCCCACTTTGTTTTTTGAATGAATTTCCCTCTCTGAATACCTACCTACAGAAAGGCACTGACATTTCTAAATTATTTTTTTCCAGTTTGCAGTTCTATCCCAATGTGGATCGATTTCAAGGCCCAGATAGCATCAGTGCAGTGTAGATTTTAATCAGTCCTGTTTGATAGGGCAGGGAATCAAATACCCCAGGTTGACCATGTAGAGGACATGCCTTACATCACTGGCTTGTATGTAATATTGAGAAGTTGAAGGAGCAAACTGGCACCATGACACAACAAGCAGGTGTGTTTAAAATTCTTAATGGATTTAGTTTTTTTTGGTTAGCCTGGGAAAGCAAGGAAGTTGTGGGACGGTGACCAATTGTGATGTCATTTCTGACAGGAAGTCAGAGATGATGGTGAATCCAGAGGGCGAAGTGTGACAAGCTCCAGGTGTGGACATCCTGCCGTCCTGTCACACGTAGCACTCCAGTCGGTGGAGGGCTCCCCTGAGAGGCTGTGACAGGGACTTCAGAGAGCGTTTTCAAGACTTGGTAGGATGTTCCTTCCTTTCTCTTTTCTTCTTTTCTAGTTGTCTATCTGGACTGTATTGCTTTAAGAAAGCAACTGGCAACTTGCAGTCCCTATCCCTATATTTCTCAAACTTTGAAGGTAAATTAATCCTCGATGGCTCCTTTGTTCGCCTTCAGTGGCTGACTCCTCTTTCCTTGGTTGGGAATCTCCGCCCCTCCTGCAATTATGCTGGTCTGCTATGAAGTGAGAATTATTATTATTATGTTTTTTAACACACTTTTGACTAGTAAACTCCACATCATGAAGAAGTTAAGAACAAACTTGCCTAACATGTCTGGCATAATGACATAAACTATAACAAAATGTTCTTGTTTTTCTTTCTTCTAAATGTTATTGCAAAATAGGCCCTTCACAATTGAGCAAAAACATTAAAACAATGTTTATAGTTTACAGATCCAGGAAGTCACCTGACTTCACTTAATGAGAAGCACATACAAATAGCAGTTATTATCATGTACTTGACCCAAAGAGATATTTTGAATGTCAAGATTTAAATGTTTTTTTTTTAAAGGTTTTCAAATGGTTTTCATTGTGCCCTCTGAATTACCCAGTTTTGTCTAGCATTACGTGTCTACATTGGGTTTTAATTTTGAAATGTCAGCAGTTTCTATTTATTTTGAAAATACAGTACATTCAGCTGTCCATCTGTGTTTAAGTGGTCTCTCAGGATAATTTGGTTCTTCGAAGTCTGCAAAAGCACTTCACTCAGACTGAGGTCATCGCTTGGCAAACCCCTTTAACTCACTGTGAAATCACCCTCCCAATACCATTCCAATGGTTCAATATAGACTTCCCATATTGACACAGGCCCGGCTGCACTGCTGTGTCTCTGACAGGTCAGTGTTCCAGCACAGTAATCTAATTAACAGTATCCCCTTGTGCCCTGAAGCACTGTGCTAATACGTTCACAATGTATAAAGCAGGCCTCTGAATTGACATGTGTGCCTATTTGCTTTACTATAAACAGCATATGATACAGTTTGTGTATATCTCTGTGTCTGTGAATGTCCCGATTCCATGGATGTCTGGGAATACACAACCTTGGCAACTCCGTTCCATTGGAAGAGTTTATCCAAGGAATCCTCGATGCCTTAAGTAATCCTCAGCAGCAGAGTCAATTAAGACATCAAGAAGTGCTGGGTGGATCAAGATCATGCAGTGCAATTGAATGCATGTGCCAAGGTTGTATAAAACTAACCTACTCTGCGTGTGTGTGTGTGTGTGTGGGAGAGAGAGAGAGAGAGAGCAGGTGAATCAATAACACTACGCACAGGGGGATTTTGCTGACTATGGACATGTTTTAGCTTATCTCTCTTCTGTGGTTAAAGTATTCCAAGCATGGGCGTCACCCTCAACATATGTCGGTGGAAATGTGAAACAGAGATGAGATTAATCTAGCTTGTATCACTGACATGTTACAGACTGACACCTCCATTCCTGAGAGGTGATGAAAACAATTAAAATATAATAATTTGTAATAATAATAATAATAATAATGTTTTTGGTCTCACACCTATGGCATTTTGTACTGCTGATGCAGTCCCAGAGAATCATGAAACATGAAGTGGCGTTTAGGCATCTGCTCAATGGCTGTTTGCTGGCCTTGACATGTGATGTGCAGTGTGCCGTCTGTGCGAGCGCCTGCGTGAAACTCTGGGACCAGGAGAGGGGAATGGAATGGAATTTGTCCGGCTTCCAGATATGTGCGTAGGGGGTTCTGTCTCTGATCGACAATAGCAGCACTGTTCCACAGAGAGACCGTCTAATCTGAGATCCACACAGACATAATTCATCTCAGCTCCCGCTCATTTGTATTATAGATGGAAAGGAGGGAGAGAGGTGGTGGGGGGAGCATTGCAACATATGGAACATTATGTTTTCAAATGGCTGTTTGTAAACACCCAAACTCTTTGTGTGTCTTGTGGTCCAACCTGACATCATCCCTTCACTCCATTTACTGCTTTGCACATATTAACATTTAAAGGCCGAGTTTAGTGGTGCTTGGGTTTCGGATCGGTGGTGGGGGGTTTTCACATTCTGTTGTTGGTGTGTTGCTCTAAAGAGTGCTTGTGGGTTGACGAAGCATTTAAATGGTCCTCTTGTTTTACAGTTGTTTCTGATTCACATCAGCACAGTACAGTAGGTAGCTATTACAGCAACTCTGTGCAGGTTGCCCCCTCCTTATCTCAGACTGCATCAGGTTCGTCTTTTTGATGTGTAAAGAAACTCATTTCCCTGTGCAGGAACTCAGTTAAAGGTAGATTCGAAAGATTTTGGTATCTGTATTTAAAACTCAGTAGAAGAAAGAAAGAAAAGTCTGTGTACTGTTTTGATCTGTTTAATGTTCTACAGTATGTAAACCATTCAGTCATTGGCCTGACCTTCACGGGACCACCAGCGACACAGACCGATGATCAACAACATGATTTGGCAGTGGAGGCGGGGTGTGTGTGAGTGAGAGTTTATTATTATTATTTTTATTCTGCTTCATGCGAAACAAAAGCAGCACCTGTGTAAAGGAATGGGAGGAGCTGGTGAACATACAATGATTTAGACAATGGTTCTGGGATATTAATCACCTGGGGTTAGTAGTGTTAAAGCCAATAGTGAGCAATTTACACAGCTGAATTCAATCAGTGCACAGGGTGGGGAGGTTGGAGCAAATCTCTGCAAGTATGCTGTGCATTAATAAGTCATGATCAAATTATTAGGGCTAGGCTTTGACCTCCTTTTGACTCCTTGTTAGCCCATCATTGTGTGGCGGATGGACCAGGGATAAACGTCTTCTGACAGACACACTTTTCTGGGCCGCTTCCATTGCTGTGAACCTGGCATGGTCCCGTCAACATTAAGTTTATCAGAGGTGGCGGGGGGTCTGCGTCCGGAGGGGTGGGGCGGCAGCAAAGCAGTAAGGCAGCTCGAACAATGGACTTCCTGGCAGAAATAGTGGACACTTGTCTCATGGCCCCAGGGACACCCATTCACAGATCCTCATTTTCCTGGCAGGAAGAGATGTGGCTGACATCACTTCTCATTCCCTGCTCTTGCACAGCAATATTCACAGCAGAACAGCAACACCGCACAGTCAAAGCACAGTGGCACAATCACAAAGCACAGAAACTCTGTAACCAGTAGACTAGTTGGAGTATGCGGAGGTAGGATGTTTTTCCCAAGCCGCAGTCCGAGGTACCCGAATGGACTTTGATAAGCATGATAAGGCAGAGAACACAAACAATATGAATAAAAACAATGTAGGGGTTGGTTGGAAAGCCGACAAGAATCGAATTGGTTTGGTCAAGATTTCAATACAACATGCAAGACAATTAAGAAGTATGAAAGTGTATTGGTGAGGTCTAGAAAGAATATTTGAAAGTATGACAAAGTTAAGGCATATAAAACATTAAGGCAATATTTTTCTATGATGGGTAGCACTTTAAAATTCCTAATGAATTAATGTATACATAGCACAAGAAAAACACACAAAGATCTCTCACACTTAATCTGAGCTCTGATGTTGACCATATGTTTGTAAAATCTGTTACACCCTGTCCCTGTTATACATCAGATTATTTTCAATTAGTAATGCACATGTATCCAGAAAGGATTTGTAGTCAGCCAGAATGTTTGCATGCTGCTCATGTAATTGACTCAGAAGGTGTTGTAGGCGAAGAGATTGATTCAGGCAGTGAATTATAGCATATAATTTGAATGGCATGTATAAACCTCCTATTGAGGTAAACACAATTTATAATGATATGTAAGTAACTCATTCAACCTGAAGTCTACTATTGTTCACATGACATGCTTACCTCATAAAAACAGAAGATTACTTTAAGTACATTTTTTATAAGATATTTAACCTTTAAGTTTGTTTCCTTTGGTATGAGATATTTAAGTCATAAAAACAAAGTCTTCTGTGTTTACACGTTGACTGTTTGGTAACACTTTATATTACAGTGCCATTCATAAATGATTGGTAAATCATGTTTATTAAACAGTTAGGAACCATTTAAAATTCCATTGATAAAGGATGAATAAACATTTAATAAGACATGATTTTTACTGTATTAAATAATAATAATAAATTGATCCAAAAAGTGTTTTTGGAGTTACTAAAATACAATAAAATAAATACATTTGTATTATAAATTATGAAGCATATCTTATAAAGGTTTATTGATAATTTATAAATGTGATTATTAATGATTCCTAATTATTATAATGTCAAGTGTTACCCATTCTTTTCTGTGTGGTGCTAACACAATTCTGCAGACATTTAATAGTATATAACAACCGCAACAACTTTCTCAGAATATGGACCAGAAGTACACATTTTGTAAATATAAATACCTGTAAGTATGTAAAGACCTTTTTGAATGAGTAGTCACACTGCAGTATAAATGCAGCAGGAAAGATTATATTACATTTTTATGATCTGTGGTTTGAGAGCTCTACATATGGTATGTTTGTTATTCCGTAGAGAAAATAAATCTGTGGAAAGATGATCTTAATGTGCTCAAATTAAACAGCTAGTAGAAACCTGGTCTAGTGTTATATTAACTCGGTGCTTTGCTCACTCCTCCCAGAAACTCAACTTGTGTTTGTATTTTTTTCTCCCCAGTTTCGCTTTCTTCTTATCTGTACCTCTCGCCTTGGATCGCTGAACTCTGTACACGGTGGAGCGTGTAAATAAATATGTGAAGCAATGCTGTTAAACCCCTGTAATAAAAATACTGAACATAAAATACTAATCCTAATAGTAATTTGGGAAGTCGTTTGTTAGTTCTGTGTAATAAGATTCCAACATGCCAGCTTTGACAGCTGCTGCTCACATGTTTGTGTATTAGAACTCGTCAGCTTTGCCTAAAATGGTTGAAGAGTTTTGTCAGTGGGAGATTTCGTTCTTGCTGACTCAGCAGCGCAGGCAGAGTCAGTGACAACACTAACATTTCCAGACTCTAGCCCTACTTAGTGCTCACTTTATTTTTCCTCTTCCTGCACTTAAAACAACCTGTTGAAACTTTAATGCGGACAAAATAAGTTCCTGTCCATAATGGAATAATGGCACGTCCTCCAACCATGTGGAGGAAAGAGAAGTGGCACCAGGAATAAGGTCATTTAGGACTGAAAGACAGGGCTTGGAACCCCCAACATACACACAACACACACCTAAAACTAGAGACTTTCCAACTACAGAGATGTTTTCACCATGATTGTGATTTTGGTTGGCATTCAGTCAGCACCTATGGACACATACCTGGTTAATTTTTATTTTTATTTCTTCTTCTTTCACAGAATTTGCTCATTGGACAAAGTAACAAAACCTGACAGTGAAAACAATTACCATATCTGTATTTTATTTTATTTTTACTTTATTTCCAATGCTTTTTACTTTCATAAAACAATCATAAGTGAGAGTATATATTTATTCAGTTGTTCTCTTGTTTTCTGGTGATTTCCTTCTGGTTTTAGGTAGGACAGATGAAAAAGCCAGTGCTGACAATACTTCAGAGTAGAAGCCTGTGTGAATTTGCAAAGTCCTCTGGCAGACAATGACTGGAACCATCAGTCAGCATTTGCAGACAGTCCCCCTCCTGCCTACCCAGACACACACACACACACACACACACACACACACGCGCGGTACCACATCTCCCCGTCCCCACGCAGCCTCTCTTTATATTGGCCCTTTGTCTTTTCCTGTCGATACCGTATCATAATTGTGAGTTCCTGGGGTAAATAAGATAAGGTTTTTAATGTGATTGAGTGGCCCTTGCACGGACCGCATAGTAAAGAGCTAAATCGCAGAATCCACAGAGCCCTGGCTAATTTAATAAAAACCCCATCGCACTAATGGAACGAATCCCAACTTTACCATCCCCCCCACCCCATTCACCCACCACCCTCCCCTCTCTGTCTCTGTCAGAACCATTTCATATTCATCACACTTCTCTATTTATCAAGAGCACACTGGAGGAGAGAGAGAAGGGCAGAGACAGAGGTGTAAGGGAGAAGGACACAGGAGAAGTGATATTGAAATCTGAACCTGTTTTTTTTCTTCATATATTGCCTACATAAATCTTTTTATGTTGAACCAGATGTACAGATTTACAAGGAACTGTAAAGACGCACAATAGTATTCCAGGACCCTGATGGTCATGGAGCACTCTCATCCTCTTCATCTTCTCCAGTGTTCCTCACTTTGTCCATATAAACACAGGAAATATATATTTGATTATTTTGATTAACGATATTTATTAATCTAAATGAATATTTTTTACTGCATCTATATATATACATGATTTGTATAATTTTTCCTCATCTTCCTTTATGTCAGCATTTTTTCTTGAGTTCCTTCTCTCTGTTTGCTTAACATTTCATATTAATTCCTCCTTTATTCCTTCTTTCTCTTTGTTCTCTATATTTTGCAAGTCGCAGGTGAGGTTGACCCCTGACAACAATGATGTCTTTTCAAACGTGCCACACCCTACCCTTGGTTTGCAGTGTGGTGTTTTGTATTTTAATACACTTTGTGATTGCATTGTTGTGCTCTACATTTTGTACTTATCTGCGTTTTTTCATTCGGGGTGGAAGCAGGTGAGTGTAGTGGCCTCAATGTTTTGAAAGCGCAGCTCCCGATAGAAGCTGTGAACTGTTTATACCCAGGCTGGGTGGAGGTCTCCTTTGTTTGTATGAGTTTGCAAGCACAGGGATGGGTTAATCTTCTTGATTTCTAGCCTGGGAACATTTCTTTCCCTTGTTGTTCTTGGCCAGGAGAAGCTGGGACTGAATGAAGGAGAGAGAGAGTTTTGTTTAACACTGGTGGCTAGTTGGGAGGAGGGCTTATGAAGTCTATGGTGCTGCAGGGACGAAAGAGTCATACCAAAACAACACTCTGCTTAGGACAAGAAGGAAGCGGATAGCAACAGTAGTCTTAGTAACTGCATAGCCAGTAACAGATGGCCTGGATCATATAGAAAGCCAGTTTAAAATGCCATCAACCACAAGAACAAAAGTTGAGCAGTTGGCCTGAACATATGGAGAAATGAGGCGAGTGGCCTGCACAGTCACCAGACGCTGAGGCACTGTACTGTATGGAATCTTCCATTTAGACCTTAAGCTGCACAGGGTCCACGACAGACTGGAGGGAACCTACTCAGATCAGATTACCACAGTAACCTTGCAGCTCCTGTCTGCTTTGGAGTCTTATATTTTACAGTATCTTTTTGATGAGCTCTGCGATGCCATCCCCTCTTTTCCAATGCCCGTCTCCGGCTGATGTTGGCTCACCAGGGCTCTGACACGGTTTACTGCAGTAAATGTTTGTGAGGGAGTACGTGGCCTTGGCAACAGACTGTAACTCACTCAGGCGGGCTGGCGGCACTGTGTGCATCAGAGATAGATGATTCTTCCACTAATGGCCTTCTTACAGTTTAATTAAAGGCTAGGAGAGCCTCTCTTGCTATTGGTGTTGGACGTAAGGTTTCCCACAGTGCATAAAGAGACACAAACACACACACACACACACACACGATTATACTAATGTGCAAATCCTTGGTGATGAAGATTTACTTTCTACAGCAGTCAAGTGGGCATTACAGCTTCCCAACATTTTCATTTAACAAAACAGACATAGAAGGGTTGATCTTAAGATGGCCACTATTTATATTTGTTCAGATATTACCAATTTAAAATAAAATAAATAGACAAGGCAGCCTGTAGTGGGACTGTGTCTGAGCCTGCAGCCACACTTTGCTTTTCACAACCATCGACTCTCCGGTGGGACTGGGCCCTGTGTTGTCTTGGCTGTATCCTGACATGCCCCGCGCTCCTCTGCTTGGGGGAAACAGCCAAACTTGGAGCACGTTCTGCATTTCCCCTGCCCTGGCGTGCTTCCACTCACCCCTGGCTCGAAAGCAGAAGAAAAGCTGCAGGACGGTATTGTACTTTGTTAACAGGCGCCTCTACATTTTGCAATAAATTTAACTTGAGTGAGGACCGAGAGACAGCTTTACAATGTTACAGAAAAGCACTTTTTGAAACATCTTTATTTTGTTCTGCTCACTGTCTTATTCTACCAAATTTCCATGTCTCTTGTCTTCTCCTTTCCTGAAATGCCAGCTTGGCTTAAACACTTGGCCTCCCTGACCGTTTCCAGAAATCCCCAAGTGTTTTCCAGCAAAACAGCAATGAGGAAATGAAGGCCTGTGCCCAAGCCAAAGGTCCTTTTTATGGTCTTGTTGTCTTGATTAAATTAGCATAATCAATGCAATGATAATTCAATCTAAACAAGCAGTGATTCAAAGTCACGCTATTAATTGCATACAGTACTCTTTTCCGCATTCTCTCTCTCTCTCTCTCCCTCCCTCCTTTTCCCTCGGCAAGCTCCAATTGTATTTAGATCAAAAACATCTTTCAAAATTAAACTCATGTTTAAATCTGACATTTACAGTGCTCAGTTATAATGGCTTTAATGTTTTACTGCAGTTGTAAATGTCTTTAAAAAATAGAAAATTTGCAGGAAACAGATTGTTTCTCTTTGGATAACTATCCTCCTTTATTTACCTAATTAACAAAATGAAGTACCATGGTAATGCTTTAAAATGCCAGCACACAATTTATAATGAGAATCGTGTGGGAGACTAGCATGAGATATTGAAATAATACTGGAGTCCAGTTTTATTTAGGGCAGAACCACAAAAAAATCTGGATGATTAAAAAATAAAATCTGGCAGAAATTTCCATAGGAGTCTATTTTATATATGGCCTGGGATTAAGCACAGGAAAGAGTGCCTTTTTGACAGTGTCTTTCCAGAGCTGGGAGGTACTCCTCTGCTAGCTGATGCCTCTACATGGCTCAACACTCAACAGGCCTCTGGCTGAAATCCAAAGCAACACGTCGGGACACTGAGTTACAAAGGCATCCAAACCAGAGACTCCAGAATCAGGACAGCTCCCAGATTATACTGGCACCTCAACCAGCCTGTGTGCCAGTGGGTCAGGGGGGCGGGGTCATCTTAATTGGGCAGGAGTGTGCCTCTCACTGTGACATATAGGGGGCAGCGTTTTACAGAAAGATTAAACTGACACATACAAATAAAAAGAAACAAAGGAATTGTTTGATCCTCCTTAAATAAGTTTCATGTATGCAGTATCTGTTTCTATTATTATTATTATTATTATTATTATTATTATTATTATTATTATTATTATTATTATTATTATTCACTTGAATGTATATTAAGTTTAAAGTTTGTTTTGTATGTGATTTCTATTTAAATTAACAGCTCCCTTGTGCTTCTCTCTGCCAGTATGAAATGTTCTCTCTTGCAAGATCTTCCTTTCTTAGAAGTGCATTGTCGACACTGACGCCCTCTATAGCTGTATGGGCAAGACTGGGCCACAGATTACTGATGCATCTGGAGAGGAAACGGGATGTGGTTTCTCTGGTTTAATTTTTTGTAATAAAAAATAAAATAACATTCCCACACCTCAATTTCCTTCACCATGCTGTCCTAGTACAATGTTCTCTGTGGTATTTTACCACACCACTGCTCCTCCACATTCATTGACATGGCAGTAATTTATCAGGAGATACTGAGATGCAGCAAACAGTCTCCTGATTTCCTCCCTGCTCTCTGTCATCACTTATGGGTTTATTCAGCTTGCCCACATATGGCTTTCACACTGTCCTATCAGCTGGGGCCCAACTACAAGCAGAGGCATCCTTCAGTCAATTACAACTCGTGAACCTCTTTGTGAGAAAACTTTTCACCTTAGTTTTAGGAAAATTCACATTATGATAAAGGAAAAAAAAAAAAATGCCCACATATACCTTTAAAACTACAAAACATGACTTCAACAGTATATGAAACCTCCTTTTCTTCCCTGCTTTTGTCATTTTCTCACTTTTCGTATTAGCAGTCTAGTTCCTTTGACATGCTTTTTGCTATTCCTTTTTCTAAAGATCCCTATGGGATAGTGTTCTGCAATGCTGCCTGGGCTCTGACATCACAATATAATTTGACCAATTAGGGTGAAGGCAGGACAATGTTTAATGGGGACTCTGTTTCACAGGACACTGGGCCGATGCAATGATTAGGACAGTTTGGCCCCTGCTCTTGCTTCCCCTGGCCCAGAGCAGCATGTGTGTCCGCCCCAGGGGGGTGGGACAAGGGCATCACACTTGCTGTCTGCTTCACATTTCGGTCGTGCTGCAGCTGTTTATTTGAACACACTGCCTGGAACTGAGCTTAATTAAATTGGGCTTCATCCTGTGAAAGTGTCATTATTTGGAGATATGGATGAGTCCCAAATCCTAATAAAAATCAGCCTTTTTTTCAGCCCCCTCACCCTACTCCCTCCATTTCTATGAGATGTAGCTCCATGCAAAATTGTTTCCATGTTTAGACGGTTTCATCTGTGCTTTCATAGTGAGGCAAAGTGTTCGGCACCTACAGAACTCCACCTTTGGCAACAATTTTAGAATTAAGCTATTGGTAATTCCTGCTTTTTTGTTATTATTGTTTTTAGTTATTTTTCTGTTACGTTACATATGAATTCTGTTCTTTGTTCCAAGTTTTTTCAGTATCAAACATAAACTGGGCTCCAATTACTGTAGGCATGTGTAGCATGTGTGGTCAGTCCGCGCCCGTATTCGATCTGCCACTTGATACACAGCCCCGGCAGCGCTACAGGCCGGCTACGCCAGGCCCCTGACACAAGGGCTTCGAACATTACCAAGTCCAGAGGGAATGACATCACTACAACAGACTGATTTTCCACTCTATGAAGCCTGTTACATATGCACATGTTGACACTCCATCAGAAGTGAATCAAAACAGAGCTTACTGGAAATCAGGCTCAGTTATTTTCTAATACATGCAAGTCTGATAAGCAGTGAGCCATCACCTAGGCAGTCCTCCCTCATACCACTGCCAAAACATTTTAAAGACAAGTGTGCCTATATATGGGTGTGACTGAATTAAATATTTTGATAGATATTTTACACATGCAAACAATACAATGAGAACAGGAATGTTATGAGCTGTCAAACTACATCCAGTGTGCTCTTGAAACTATGTCAAAATATACCCTACAAATACTTACACCAGCACCAAAAAAAGCTTTTGTAATTGGTACTTATTATAGCCATCAGGGGCTTTTCTAGACTTCTAGTTTTAGGGGGGCTTCGAAAAGGTGTCCAGGATCGGGGGGGGAGGTTGTTTTTTTTTCAGGTGTAAGAGTGGGGGGGGATGCTGACGGTGTTTTTTCTGGTGTCAGAGTCGGGGGGGGGATGCTGAGTGTGTTTTTTTAGGTGTCTGAGCTAGGGGGCTGCTGAGGGTGTTTTGTGGATTTACTTCATCATTCTTTGATTCTTTTGTTGTATTTTAGGGGGGCAGACAGAAAATACAAGGGTCTGCTGACGGTGTCATGCCGGGCTGTTTGACATCGCTGTTACTTCATAATCATACTATTTTTAGGGTGGCTGAGAGACAATACAGGGAGGCTGAAGCCCCCCTAAATAGGGTCTAGTGCAGTCCCTTATAGCCATTAATATGGAGTATCATTAAAGCACAATATAAAGAAAATGAAAACAAGGTATGGTACAGGGTAAATATGTGCACAGATTTTTCTACACCCATAGACTAATGCCAAAGAGCTCTGATACACTGAACTTTCCAAACAAGAGCACCATATTCCACTACAGGTTCAAAGCGTGTATCCAAACAATTTCCTTAACATCTGAGACAGCCAGGGTGCAGTGATCTGTGCTACACAGGGAGTTTGCTGGCTTGCACAGCACATCCTTTCACAACGTCTGGTTGTCTGAAGTACAGTAATACATCCCTAATGCTCCTGGACTACATTAAGGGATCGGAGGCTCTGCAGAAAAAGCCTGTGATGTAATGGTCAGAAAGCACTGCACAGGAGTAGATTAATTGCAGGTTAATTGGAATGTAATGCTGCAGCTTCCAGAATGCACGAAGGGCCAGGCTGGCTGACTGGGCGTGGGGTTTGCCCTTAGGATGCCCATGCCTCCATGATTATCCTGAAGTCTTCTGGAATTAGAAGTGATACACTAGCAGAAAAGTGGTTTGGAAGAGTGGACTCTGCTGATTATCTATTGACTACAGATTTGGATCGCTCTTTCTCCATAAGGTTTTCAAGAGTTTCATAAATGGAGTACCAAGATTAACTGGGACCTATCCTCTCTGGCTATCTCATTGCTTGTTAGGATTCAGAATATAATTTGGAGTTTTGGTTGTGTTAAGGTTAGTTTTCCATCAGGGTTAGGGTTCCTTTATATCTGGACTACATTGTGCAGTGTAATGCTCATGTTCAAGGTTGAGAAGTTGGCCTAGGTTTTGGGTCTGGGTCAAAGTTATTTACATGAATTACCAGTGAGAAACGATGTACTGAGCATCATTCATGAATCAATTAAACCTCTTAGTGTGTTATAAAGGTCACATGTCTGGAACGGTAGCATAGCTAGCTGATTATCCTAGAGGTGGAGATGGCAAAGGTGTTTGGATTGTCTTCTCATGACACATTTGTGAGGTGTGATAGGGGAGGCCAAGTGGAGTGTGATGTCACAGTCAGCATGTGAGGACTCCAGAGGATGTGAACTCTTATCTGGGTTTATGGCTGGAATCTTGGCAACTAGTCCAGGGTCTGCATTTCAGTGCCTCAGTATGGCTCGGTTTCCTTCTCTTCCGTTTCAGTTCCTGTCAAGGTCACTGTGTTGCTGCTCTGGCCCCCCAGCCAGCTGTCCACCCACACTTCCCCTGCCCCCCACGCCCTGCCCCACCCCACATCACCTCGCCAGTTTCTGAATAATTGCGTCCTGTGGTCTCATTTATATTTTTCATCATGTGTGTCGTTTGCAGCCCAGAGGAAATCCCCACCTGTTGCCCCACCTGATCCCCTCTGATCTGAGAAGATACCGCAATGTAATTAAAGTGCTTTTATTAATACGGCCCAGCCGCCCTACCATGGAAGCCAGGGGTCACATGGTGAAACAGCGTCTGTGAACTCTTGCCTCTATTAAAAATTGAATTAAGCTATTTTTGAAAGCTGTGCACCTTGAGAAGATTATTTAAAGCTCTTGCAGAGCTGGCCTGGGCAAAACCACTGCATGCTTTTGCAATCCGAACCATGGTAATACTGTCAAAAGTTTATTTATGTTAAATACTAAAATAATTAAATACCAAAGTCAGTGGGGGTTAGCATGTCCCAAAATCATGTGCTGTTTTCCCACACATTACACATTTTTGATTTGGTGCGTGGCATATATGAACATCTCTGCTAGAACCAACACTGATAGAGTAGTCCTTTACCTATGCATTGTCGTGCACATTCAGCATGATTTTCTAGAATCGTTTTGCCACTAATATCTTATTTTGCCCCTTTCTGAAAGTCATGCTGATTGTGTCTTATTCCCTCTCTTCTAGGTCAGCTGCAGAAAGCACACAGAGGCAAAGTGACTGTTAATTTATTACTGGTTTTATGTTTGGATGCATGGGCACACAAAACAATGAACTCTGAATGGGCCTTTACAATATTCTATTCTGTTTCCTTTTTGTAGAACTTGCTTGGAGCCGGTGAAGCCAAGCAATGCCCAGTTACCTCCCCGCTGTCCAGTCCAGTGTGTTGTGTTGTGATAGGGTCTCTGAAGCACTTTGTCATCTCAGCTGGGGTATAAATCAGGGCTTCTCCACACAAGCCTCAAACACATCAAACTCCACACTGACCCTGGGACCGCTACCAAAGTTAACATTGGCCCACGTTTCTGCTTTTTTACTTTGTGCTGTCGTCAGTCCAGATATACTGGCAGTAGTATATCGTATTTTTACAAGCTGAAATAAAGCCAGATAAAAAAAAAAATAATAATTATGAGCCCCTCCCTCCGTGTGAATAGATTTTTTTCTTCACTCAGAATGCTGAAATGATTGTGTTTTGACCTCCCTTCAATCTGACATAATATACAATCACCTGTAGACAATAGCAGTCCATTTACCCTGTTGTGTCTACCTGTCTCTCCTGCTCGGATGCAGCGTATTAATCCCAGGATCACATTGAGCACATTCTTAAAATGCATACCTTTTACCATGGAGTGATTCTTGGTTCATCTTGTTTGGCCTCTTGCCCAGAGCAATGTGGTGACGATAATTGGTCACATTATTCTATGAATGAAGCCTCCCCAGAGCTTTAATCAGCTTTAGGAGGTTTAAGCATCTGCATGTTCAGTTTGTTTTTCTTTTTTTTTTTGCAGGATGTATTGAATAAAAACGCCATTCACTTCGACACAGCATAATGCATTTGCTTTAGGATGCATTAACAATGAAAATCGATGCCAATTGCATTAACAGTAACCACTGATGGTACTAATGCAATATTTCTCATGTATAGCATTCTATCAGCAGTTGTGCTTACACTGCTTAATTGCAACTTCAGCCTAATATAGGGTCTTGTCCTGGGACTTGTCTGTGTCTAGCTGATGTCTTTTATTAATCAGCTGTCTAATCTTTTTTTAATTTTTTTCCCTTTATTCCCCCCCTCTCTGTTTTGGATCACTTTGTACAAATGTCCCAAATGTTTGTAATCTCAACATGGCCCAGCAGAACTGAAAGGAAACACTTTTTCCTTTGTCTGCTTTGTTGTGTCTGATTTGCCCTGAGAGCACTGGATTTTTAAAACCAGTCCTGAATCCAGAGGCAGAGTGCGCAGTTCAGTCAATCTCCACAGTAAGGCTGGAGGCCACTGTGAATCAGATTATTTTGCCCAAGTAAAAAAAAACAAAAAAAAAGATTATACTCTTGGAAGAAATTATTGATTTTCTATCATCAAAGCATCTTTATCTCGAAACATGTAAAGACTAAGTTGATAAAAGATTCTGGCTGCTTTGAGCGAGTGCGGTTGAGGGTGTAGTGCCTTCAGTTGTGTACAGTATACTGTATGTCTAGTGGCCTGTTAGCCATGGAGTTCTTTCTGTTCTACAAAGGATGGACTGGTCAAACTCATGTTTGTGATTAACCTAATATTGTTGGCATTGTTATCACAAGATGCTTGCAAAGTACAGTGCGTCCGGAAAGTATTCACAGCGCTCCACTTTTTCCACATTTTGTTATGTTACAGCCTTATTCCAAAATGGATTAAATTCATTATTTTCCTCAAAATGCTACAAACAATACCCCATAATGACAACGTGAAAGAAGTTTGTTTGAAATCTTTGCAAATTTATTAAAAATAAAAAACAAAAAAGCACATGTACATAAGTATTCACAGCCTTTGCCATGACACTCAAAATTGAGCTAAGGTGCATCCTGTTTCCACTGATCATCCTTGAGATGTTTCTACAACTTGATTGGAGTCCACCTGTGGTAAATTCAGTTGATTGGACATGATTTGGAAAGGCACACACCTGTCTATATAAGGTCCCACAGTTAACAGTGTATGTCAGAGCACAAACCAAGCCATGAAGTCCAAGGAATTGTCTGTAGACCACCGAGACAGGATTGTATTGAGGCACAGATCTGGGGAAGGGTACAGAAAAATGTCTGCAGCATTGAAGGTCCCAATGAGCATAGTGGCCTCCATCATCCGTAAATGGAAGAAGTTTGGAACCACCAGGACTCTTCCTAGAGCTGGCTGCCCAGCCAAACTGAGTGATCGGGGGAGAAGGGCCTTTGTCAGGGAGGTGACCAAGAACCCGATGGTCACTCGGACAGAGCTCCAGCGTGTCTCTGTGGAGAGAGGAGAACCTTCCAGAAGAACAACCATCTCTGCAGCACTCCACCAATCAGGCCTGTATGGTAGAGTGGCCAAATGGAAGCCACTCCTCAGTAAAAGGCACATGACAGCCCGCCTGGAGTTTGCCAAAAGGCACCTGAAGGACTCTCAGACCATGAGAAACAAAATTCTCTGTTCTGATGAAACAAAGATTGAACTTGTGTCTGGAGGAAACCAGGCACTGCTCATCACCTGGCCAATACCATCCCTACAGTGAAGCATGGTGGTGGCAGCATCATGCTGTGGGGGTGTTTTTCAGCGGCAGGAACTGGGAGACTAGTCAGGATCGAGGGAAAGATGAATGAAGCAATGTATAGAGATATCCTTGATGAAAACCTGCTACGGGCGTTCTGGACCTTAGATTGGGGCGAAGGTTCATCTTCCAACAGGACAACGACCCTAAGCACACAGTCAAGATAACAAAGGAGTGGCTACAGGACAACTCTGTGAATGTCCTTGAGTGGCCCAGCCAGAGCCCAGACTTGAACCCGATTGAAAATCTCTGGAGAGATCTGAAAATGGCTGTGCACCGACGCTCCCCATCCAACCTGATGGAGCTTGAGAGGGCCTGCAAAGAAGAATGGGAGAAACTGCCCAAAAATAGGTGTGCCAAGCTTGTAGCATCATACTCAAAAAGACTTGAGGCTGTAATCGGTGCCAAAGGTGCTTCAACAAAGTATTGAGCAAAGGCAGTGAATACTTATGTACTGGTGCTTTTTTTGTTTTTTATTTTTAATAAATTTGCAAAGATTTCAAACAAACTTCTTTCACGTTGTCATTATGGGGTATTGTTTGTAGGAAAATAATGAATTTAATCCATTTTGGAATAAGGCTGGAACATAACAAAATGTGGAAAACGTGAAGTGCTGTGAATACTATCTGGATGCACTGTATGTGTGTGACTGTGTGCTGCTTAACCTTACCAAGAGAGAAGAAGTGGAAGTCCCCTTGTGTCCCATTGTACATAAAAAAACAAGAAATACATAAAAATGAAACTACAAATAAAATATTGAAACATGCAATAAATGTATCATTTCAGAACAACTTTGTTATTGTGTACAGGATAATTTGTATAATTTGTTCATGCATTTACATAAAAAGATAAAAAGATCTTTTTGTCTGCAGTGTAAGAAAACTTATTTTGTTTGCAATTGTCAGAAAAAAATGTTTCCCCATTGCAAGGGTGCAAGTATATGTAGTAGAAGACTGAGTTCTTGATCCTTTCTGACTTTTGTTTTGTTGTTGTTTTATGCAAGATATTTCATATATTGTTTCTGTTCAGGACTAACAGGCCGTGAAAGCACTAATGCTTGTGTGCTGCTGTTGATTTGTGTGTCAATGATAGGAAAATATTTTCAGATACGATCCCAAATTCAATGACTTAGCCATTGTGCATTGGCTCCCCCTGCTGGGGACCACAGAAAAAAACCACAAGAAAGGCAGCGTAACCACAGATACTTCATGCATTCCACTGCTTACAACTCCCAAACTGGAACAGATGTTTTTAGCAGAATTTTAAAAACATAAAGAATGGGTAATGGATTTCCATAATCCACTGATTTGCATTTATTAATTTGATTATTTGTTTGTCATTTGCACTGTGACATTTCCTGTGAATGTGAGATTATAAGGCTGTCAGGTGTAACAGTTTGCCTGCAGAGATGCTCTTGATCTAAGATTACATAACTCTTATGAACCTTTGTCTTGATAGTTGTGAACAGAAACAAATACACCCACAGGATGAAGCTGGTAGACCCTCGGTGTGGAAACCCTGAATTCTGGTAACGCCACCGTTCCTATTGAGAAGTTACAAACTACCAGATGAATGCATTAACTACACAGTTTTCTGTCCTCTTAATTGACCTGTCCAAAGAGGAGCCCAACATTAGAGCAAAGACAAGATGTGTCGTCACACAAACTAATCAAAACCTTAAAAACAGGAAGTCTGAAGCTTCAGTCAATTGAAAAGTTTGTGCATCCTCAGACACGTCCCACCACAGTATAAAGACACAGCACATGGTGTGAAAAGTGAGCTGTCCAACTGGGAGGATTTTCCTTCACATCCTATTTCACACTGAGATGTTACTCCAGCCTGGTGACCTCCCAGGGTGCAACCCACTGGCTTCCCACAGACAGTGGAGGGATAGTCGTCTGGAGTGAATTTTCCACACCTCAGCTCTCCACGACAAAGCAAATGCCACAGAGTCAAATCTCCATGTGACCAGGCACAGACCAGCTGACCTTTTGCCCCCCCCCACCACATATCTGATTGGTGTCCATGGCTTGGTGACCTCCATGGTTACGCCAATTCACAGTAAAAAGAGGATGTTTTTTTCTTGTTATTTTGTCACACCTTTCGCCCCATGCAAGGCAGCACAGCAAGTCAATGGTCTGAGAACTGAGAATGAGGGATTAACAGGAATGGGCCAGCATGTGCAGTCCTTCAGTTTACAGTACAGCACAGCTTACAGACCACACACACCTTCCTAATGCCCACGCATAAGCCAAAGACCTCAAGCCAAAAAGTTGCTCAGAAATGTTTTCAAAATAGGTGACTCAAGCCGTAATTAATGCACTGGTGTTCTACAATCAAGAGTCTTTCTTAAACAGGCCTATATCCTATCCAGGAGGGGATCAAGACACTGATGTACTGTGTATTTTTGTGTATTTCTGTATATTTCTGTGTATTACTGTGTATTACTGTTACCCTTTCCAGTCAGTCGTTCGTGTGAGAAGGACTCAAGTGACTCTGCTGCAGTTGTTTATGCACAGTTCACCCCTAGTCTTTGGATAAACATGCCTAATAAATGGATGCTAATAATAATAATAATAATAATAATAATAATAATAATAATAATAATAATATAAATTATTATTATTATTAGCATCCATGTATTAGGCATGTTTATAGTAAAGTAAATTAGTGCATAAACAACTGCGACAGAGTCACTTGAGTTCTTCACACACGAACAACTGACTGGAAATGATAACAGTAATACACAGTAATACACAGAAGTACACTGAGAAACAGAGTACATCAGTGGCTTGAGCCCTTCCTGGTTATAGGCCTGTTTTAGAAAGACCCTTGTTCCTCTAGGACCCTGACAGGCACCTCTGTTCTGCTGGGGTTGTGCCTGTTTTATACCAATCTTAATGATACTACTACTAATTAAATATTATTATTATTATTATTATTATTATTATTATTATTATTATTATTATTATTATTATTAGTAGTAGTAGTAGTAGTAGTAGTAGTAGTAGTAGTAGTATTTAATTAGTAGTAGTACCATAAACTTTACTATAAACGTTATTATTATTATTATTATTATTATTATTATTATTATTAATAATAATAATAATAATAATAATAATAATAATAATAATAATAATCATATTTAATTAGTAGTAGTAGTATAATTTAGATTGGTATCAAACAGACGCAGCCCCAGCAGAACTGAGGTGTCTGTCAGGGTCCTGCAGGAACAGGTGGATTGGCAATTTCCTAGGCCCTCCAGAGATTCCCAGCTGATTAACACGGGATCATTGAGAGCCCCTAGATCTGAGGTGGCCAGGGCAGAGCCCTCCTCCAGGCCGCGGGCTCATTGCTCCAGCAAAGGTTACAGCCCTTGCCTAAGGTGCTGACAGCAGAGTTACTGCTTAAGCAAACAGTTAGTGTTTGTTTAAAACTGTCCTTCCCTTTGTTGTCCTAAACAGCTGTGGGCACATTCAGAGTTCAGGTGCTTAGAAAGGAGTCAGCAATAAAACATAGTTATCAGGCATTTTCAGCTAAATTAAAAGCATTGAGGACTGTTTCAATTAAGCAGGGATTAATGTGTACCTTGATTAAGGCAGTCACAGCTAATGCCAAGGGTGCTTCTGTTTGAATTCTGTTTTTCCTCAGGCCTGCAACTATCAAAGATACTAAGTTTGAGAGTGCTATTTGTATTTTTAATATCATTTGTATTTTCATTTTTTTACTTAGTCATGATAAGCATGTCAGCTAACCTTTAGCAACATATCAGCAGTGTCAGTTATTTTCTCTTTGGCTGCTTTAAGTTTTCTGCAAGCATCTCTTGAGTGTTTGTGCACAAACAGAGACCCTGCTCTTACTGTATCCCACAATGCATCTG
Organism: Amia ocellicauda; assembly: GCF_036373705.1. Lineage (NCBI taxonomy): Eukaryota > Metazoa > Chordata > Actinopteri > Amiiformes > Amiidae > Amia > Amia ocellicauda. The sequence continues at coordinate 18,785,937 of NC_089858.1, read as the reverse complement.
CAAACCAAGAAGTCCTTTTAGATGATGCGCAGTCACTGGCCTTGGTCTTGATCTGAATGCAAAACACAAAAGTACAGCCAAGACAAACCGCACCCCAAAAGGTGTAATTAGATTTTCACCACGGCAAGTTAAACACATCAGCAATGTCTAGTGCGGTCGTGGGGAGCACACTGCTATAAGCCATCAGACTGAAATATGTGCCGCTGGTGTTATCCACCAACAACATGCCCAAGTTGATTTATAATAATGTACCGTGCAATTACCCTCACCAGAAAATATGAAATGTAAAACTAAAATTGAGAGGACAGCCACAGTTCTTCCTGCTCAATGCAAATGCAATTATTAACAAGGTCAAAAAATGATTGGTTGACAAATTCCGGTGGTCTGGGAGAAATTCGGAAATGGCCTTGGCCACTGAGTCTTCGGTTTTATTTCTTTCTAATACCCAATTAAGCTGTGATCTATGTAGAAATGCCCTGCACTGCTTCTGTTCCTGCTAAATTGTCATATGATTTGTTTCCATTACCATCAGCAAGGACGTCATTGTGGTATCTGTTGTAACAGTTTGCAGTGGATCTGTGCAGCTGAACTAGCTTACTCATGTTCTTCATTCTAAGAACAAAATAACAAGGTTTACAGTTTTGCTAAACATTCAGCACACTATTTATCGCACAGGAATGGAGAGCGAGTGAGTAACTGGAACAAAACCACAAATGTCAGTGTCGTCAGCCTTTGATTGCACTTTGCTTTGAACCCCCATTAAACACATAAGGCAATATGTCACACTTCTAATTGCAGGGTCTGCTAGCAACAGCACAGTGACACAATCTGGCTTCCATGGTGAAGACAGCAGAACTCTTTTATGGTCAGGTTTAAAGTTTACTGGGAAAAAACAACAGTAAGTAACACAATGGTACAGTAGTTTGCATTCTTCAGAGTTTGTGAGATCAGTTAATTATCTATGGCCTCTTTCAGTTATGATCCTCTTCAGTCTGTTGCGTCAGTTTGCTACTGCAGACTGGTAATGCAAATGTATTTAAACCCAGAAAAGACATATTTTTCCACTATAAATTGAATGTATTTTATGATGTGAGTGGCTTCAATTAACTCATCCCAGTGGGTGGCGGTTGAATCAAGGTTTATAGGAGGTCTATTGTATTGTTCTGTCTGCCTACATCTAAAGAAAGGCTAAAAGCTGACTACTGATATTCTACCACAAGCATTCAAACAGGATGTGGAGACGCGTCACAGTGCTTTTTCTAAGAATGAGAATGAGGGGCTTTTTTTTGCAAAAATAAATAATTATTTTTGTTATTGTGAAATAGATTTCTGGAAAAGGACTGTCTGTTGCTGTATCCTTTAGACATGACACCAAGCCAAGATCTGACTTCAGTGTAAGTAAATCTTCAGCAATAGGTGTGGGAGCATAATGCCCCCACTAGTCCCAGTAAATTGTTTGCTTACACAGCAATTATATTGATCAGTATTAATATTGTCATGAAAAAGTTGTGGTTTTAAAACAGGATTGTATTTCTGTTGCATTATGTATTTGGTGCAGATTCTCTGACCAGCAGCTTGTCTCTGAAGCCTCGGTATTTGCTGTCTGGAGCTGCACCGGAAGTCACTAATTAAGGCAATGCAAGCAATAGTCTCCCCTCGGGTTGTGAGCAGGGGGTGAGGAGATCAAACGTCCCCTTTTTGAAAAGACTAGAGTGCCAGGACTAGAAGACAAGAAGGCAAAGTGTATTCTCACACAGCTTTGAGATAAACTATCCAGACACATCCTAGTAGCCAGAGCCCACATCCACACAACTGGGAAAATGTGCTGAAGTCTGCAGAACTAGCTGGGTAGTATGTTTTTCCTATCAGCTCACACACACACACACACACACACACACACACACACACACACACAAACACCATCATCTGTGAAACACAGTATTCCCATCCCACAATGTAAAGAACAAAGGACATTCTAACACAGGGGCATGCTTAAATCTTTAGGCTGTCAGCTGTTCTCAAACCATTTTAAACACACAAAGAAGAAGGGGTCAGTTAGCTGAGATTAAGTTACACAATACACAGAAGAGAAAGTGACTCCATTTCCTCTGTGCCAAGCCAAGCCAATAAAATAAAAAATAAAATAATCGATGTAATTTAGACAGGATGCAACTGACACTTAAGAGATGTTGCCGTGACCTTGTTTTTCTTTTGGTTTTATCCAGTGCTCCTCCTGCTGCAGTGCACTGTAGCTTTTGTGCTTCCAGTTAAAAAGTATATTCATGACCATGAGAGATTGTGCTTTGGTTCCCTCTAATGCATGGCAGACATGGCTGAGACACAACCGAGGCGCAAGCTAGGCACGAGCAGGCCGCTCCCTTGGTGCGCAGTCCTAATCGCTGCAGGTTGCGCCTAGTCCCTACAGTAATGGGGCTGACGTCACATGCTCAGGGAAGGAGGGCTCATCCTAGGTGGAGATGTAAACAGATTCAATTGTGGCCAGTGCCGCCAGTGAACTACTGCCGAGACATTCCTGAGGTCCTGGATCCCCAAGAGGATCTTGCCACATGGTGATATGATCCATGGCGAATGCAAGAAGACGAAGATCATCGTAAAACCATCGCCAGTGTTACAGAGGACTGTAGCATGTCTAATAAAATGCAGCTCTTTCTAAACGCATCAATACATAAATGTACTGTACAGATCTAGGACTTTCACATGGGCAGTTTTTCATTCCCGACACATATCGTCATCTGTCAGAATTAGGCAGTGTAACGGGCAATCTACCTGATCCCCCCCTTTCCAGAGAGGGGAGTCCAGTGGTTGGATTACAGTGTCCAAGTGGGTATTACTTTCTTATTAATCACTGCTTATATTCATAGCATGAAACATTTATACAGAAACAAATGCTATACATTACTGTGTCTCCCACTTTAATGGTACTGAAATCAATTAGTGGGGCATCAAGTTCCAGGCAGCAACAGCTGGCCGAATGAATTGAGTGCCCAATACAAATCAATTAGGCCCTTCTCTTTCTGCCCCTCTTCATTAGCTGATGGTGATGGGGGGGGTAGGGCTAAGATGGGTTACCCAGTTCCCAGGCTGTAATCATAGACTGCTCTCTGGTTTTATGTGTGGCTTCTAAAGGTATAAAAAAAAAAAAAAAAAATGAAAAGGTGTTTGATCTCTGATCCACTTTGGAGAATCGATTTGTCACGGGGAAGGAGAGAAGCACTGCTCTTTAACCAGGTCTTGGATTAAAATATCCCTGCTCTATAAACACTGACCTTTACCTCTAAAACACAAGGTTGTAGTAGCTTTCCCAGCCATAATTAAATAGAGATGACCCACAGGACAACTGCGAAAACATCTTCCACACCAAAGCACAGAGAGCACGGCACAAGAAAACCCGGCATGGCAACATACCGAGGGAGATGGAGAACCATGCAGTCTTAAACACAGTAAAACTGATAGAGGAACACTCTCCAAGCTTTACACGCATATAGCCTCAAAAAGAGGAATATATCCTTTAGCAAATGTTTAACACACTGAAAACTAAAAATAAGTGCTTCAAGAAAAAGTTCCCAGATTTTCCAGTTCTGTAATTACAGTTCTTTAAAGATGAAACATAGACAAATCACTTGTAACATGTTTACCATCTTATGTTGGGGGTTTTTGCTGTCTTTAAAATATTCCACCAGAACTGAGAATGGATTGGTCATGAACTAAACAAATAAACAAACAAACAAACACATAACTCACCAAAACTTAGAAAGCTGCATTTTTTTGTGTGTGTGTAAATATTATTTTGAATATCTGTGATTTCCCAAAACCCATATGTTTTCTCTGGCATTGATTATACTTTGTAGGCAAAAAGAGAGAATTTCAGTGGAACCATGAAGAACCATAGATTTCTCTGGAATTATGAGTAAATAAGCAGTTTTGCTTTTGGGTCTTGAGTCTTTAGGGCTGCTGATAGGTGCACTGGCCATCGTGCAATTCTGGAACCCCCCCCGCCCCCCCTTTCCCCCTTTCCCCCAGACCGCACTTCGCCAGCAGCCACCCCCCACGAGTCCCCTGGCTGCTACATAAAGTGGATGTGATGGCAAAGGAAGTATTGATCAAGTTTTGATCAAGTTTTTGGTATCCACTGCATTGAAGAAGCCTCTCTTTTTGCTGGGCAGTTTCCCATATTCTTTTTTAGTTGGGTTTCATAGCATGTTTTTGTTACAGTCCTTTCAATCTACTCTGAAATGTTTGTCACTGTTATTGCAGATTAAACTGAATTCACATCTTCCTTGTGCAATTTCAACCACAATGCACAGAAGCACATCTTACAAAAGGAAACTCTGAACTCTGAGCTGCTGTTCCATCACTTCTCTGTAGACCTTCAGCTCCAGCACGCTTCCAGACTGCACGTCCTGTCACTTAGCTTATGGAAAACTCATCTATATTTTTTTTTTATAGACCAGAAAGATTTACAGATCCGGGCACATGGAAGTACAGCGCTAATACATTTTATGTCATGTGCGTCAGTTGATATTTCATATGGAATCGGACAGAGGTCTTGCTTAGTTCTTATGTGAGGGCTGTCTGTGCTTTCATAAATGGTCTGAGCTAAAACAAAGCACCTCTGCAGCTGGTGGTGGGTTTCCAGAAGAAAAGCAGCGAAAATGATGTGAAATTAAAGTGATGTCAGAGGGCCCTTGCTGGACTTAGGTGTGAGATGGGTTTGGGTTAAAGGAAACAATCTGACGCCTTGTCATCCTGTGAGAAATTACAAGTCCCTTGATACCAGCTTGTCAACTTTTTTTCTGCCCCCTTCTTTATGGAAGGCCCTTTTAAAAGTTCCAGTGAGTCTCCTTTTGATCTGGAAGCTTTTTGTTTTCTTCTGTTTTGCCTGTATGCCTTCAGTATTATAACTGAGGAAAATGATGTCACGCACACACAAAGAAAAATACTTGGTTAAAAGAAAACAAAAAAGTTGTGGTACTGTTACCACAGAGTTGCATCAAATTCTGAAGGGGGGGTGGTGGGATTTTTCTGTTTGCAAATGAGAAAGTACCTATATCTCATACTAAGCTACAGAGTTATTGCCCTGTGGTGAACTCATCCTCCATCTCCTTAACTTTCCAATTCTGCACCTACACAACAAAAACCCACAGCATTTTAATATCTGTCCCTTTCCTCATCTCTTTTTGAAAGCTCCCGGGAAGTTCCCTTGTTCCCTACCCTCATAGTGTCTCTGTTTCAGACTAAGCATTCCCTTACCCCTCCACCCCACCTCTTCCCTCTCCACTTGTGGTTGCATTAGGTTGCATTCCTCCGAGTCTTGTTGAAAACCACATGGTCAGGCATTATCCCCTTGAGGTCCCGTCTTGCAAAGGTCATCCTATAGTCTCTTCCTCCTGATCTTAGAGCCTCGGAGGATTAGACACTTATCTCTTAATGGGATCCACTGCCTTTTAGCTGTGCAGCTTGGACCTCCTCAAAATTATAGGACACTTGCATGAACAAGAAGGGGAAAACAAACACAGACTGATTGGAGATTTTGTTTCTTGTAGGTGGATAACAATCCCCAGCTCTCTGATCATGAAGGGATCCCTGCACCCACTTAAAAAAAAAACTTGAGAAATGTAGAATTTCTGAAAAAGATTTAGTTTTCTTTTATCTTCCTGCTTGAAACATGAAGGCAATTTTACCAACTCTGGAAAGCATTAGTCTAGACATATTGGTTCATAGAATGGATTTATTTTGTTTATATCTATATATATTATGATGTCTGTATATGGTTTTATTTGCTGAACAAAAGGAAAAAGAAAAGCATGTTTATTTGTCTTTCCTAGCACAGGCTTTTCACATATGTCAAAACCTCTTGACTATCTGTAATTTTCAATTTATGTTGTCTGTATCAACCTTTTGCTCCTTCACCACACCCCGTAATATAGACCCCAAATATGAGTATTTTCCTTTACTGTTTCTGAAATATATCTAGAAATAAGGTCTTCACTTCTATTTGATATCCATTGCTCAGAAGCTGAAGTCTTTAAAATCATTTTCCATCATGACAAGGAGAAATGGGTATTGAACAAATAAATGGTTCATTTTGAAGTGTCATCGAATTCTGTGCTGTTGTGCTGTTAGATAGCTATGTGATGTTTTAAAATTGTTGCTATTAGTGCTTTTGTGATGAAAACGAAATACACATCGTTTTATTGTAAGGAAAGTTATCTGTATTAATGTACCAGATTCCTGAAAAAATATATATTATCTGGTTTCATAAGTTTCACATTATTTTACATTATGTTATGGGCTGAAATCTGAAACCATCCACTAATTCTGCCTAATGTGGAAAATCTTGAGTTAGCCTTCCAAGTACCTCTGAGTTTCTGCCTTCGCTCTGCAGTGGAATACTGAAAGACCATTAGAGAAGTTGGACTCAGATGAGAATGTGGCCTTTCTCACCTCACTTTAACACAGGTATTTATGTTCCAAAAGAAAAAAAATAGTTGAACTGAAAGCTGAGCTACTACTGCGACTGGCACAGACACTGCGGTAAGAGGGAATCCACCAGAAATGTGTCCTGACTGCAAGAAAAAGGCAGTACTGACTTTAAAGGAAAGACAAAAACTTGCTGATTGACACCTTAACTGAGTGAGTTCCCTGTGCTCTTCCTTCCACGGAGATTAAGGGAAGAGATTGATAGCTAAAGGAGTGCAATGAACCATTGTAAACCTGGCATTTCGGGGAGGCAGGGAGTGTCAGATTCACAGTTATTTCCTTAGTGATTGGGAGTGCACAGTAAGAACACCTTGTTTGTGTACCTGTCCGGTCCACTGAGCTGTGGAGATGGTGACAATGCGGAGGAGACAGGCAAGGAAAATCCTCTCTTTTGCTGACGTTGGAATTAGATTTGTTAGCTCCTAATCCCCAGGCCATATTAACAGCTTTAATGTGCTTAGAGGACACCCCCCATGCCAAAACAGGGTGTGACAGAAGGTGCCAGATTTAAAAAGTTGGGGGATATGATGCGGGGGTGGGTTGGGGTGGGGGGTTGTGAAAGCAGCCATGCCGTGGGATGGTTTTATAGATATTAATTAGAGAAGACACTGCTCTAATACAGATCTAATTCCTTGTGCACATATGAATGGAGCCACACATTTGACTTGCTATGAGGCACAGGGGCACACACATTGAACTGGACCTGAATTACATATTTCTTTCCTTCTGCAATAGTTACACCCTTTCTTCCCCAAATATATTACATCTCTGAGATCTGCAAGCTTGGGTGGGCATGGCAACATGGCCTCAATGGCATATAAAAACGATTGTGAGCACCAATTTGAGTGTATACATCTGTTCTTTATTGTAAGTATATATTACACTCAGTATTTACATACATTTAAATATTCTACCCAGTACCTTCATATACATTCATGGAATATTTGCCAATAAAAGGGGGGAAACCTGTTGTGTACAGTATGTGTGTCTCCAGCTTTTCCTTGTTGTTGTTCACTAATCTGTTTGCTCTGCATAGAAGGTCAACCAGGCCTTAAGCTGAGAATATAGATGGCCAGTTGCATATGCTGCAGCCTCATTTGCCTCCTCTGCTGGGAATACTTCACTGGCTTTCAGTGACACAGGAAAACCAACATCCGCTTCAAGTGCCAGGAATGAAGCAGGAGCTCTTTGATTTGCCAGATACTGTGCCGTCTTTGTTTGGCTATCTTTCCCAAATGTTTTCAGCTGTGTCCTTCTTTCAGAACAAGAAGAAAGAAAAAAAAGTGGAGGGGATAAAAATGAAAACTGAAAGACTAAAATTCAGAGGAACACATTGCAACCCATTTACAGTAATAGCATGCAATTAGTAAAACCTTTAGTGGTACCAAACTTGTCAAGAGACACGATCCCCACTTGAGCTCTTCCACAAACAAGAGTTCCAGGAAATCAGCATCCCAGAATTCCCTCATACAGCATCTGTTCTGGGAATAAGTCGAAATAGAGAGAGTGGGGATTTTGATCATGTCTACAGTTTTTATAAGTGTATTGACAAAGACAAAGTAAAGACAAAATATTAACCCCACTCCCCCCGACTCCTATTTTGCTAGTGTAAGGTATGTTTGAAAAAAGAAATCTTTCCAGCTTTGGGGGTTATGTAGTGTGTGTGTGTGTGTATGTATAGGTGTATGTATGTGTGTGTGTGTGTCTATACATATATATGCACCATGTGTGTCAAATTAGACCCCATGGCACGTCTTCAGGCCTTGGCACCAGGCCTTCAGACCATATTGAAAGGCTTCTTCCATCACGGGCAATTACCACACCGTGTGAGATACCAGGCATACAGGGGACAGATTTACTGAGCTTTAATAGTAATCACATTACAAAGGGCACCTTCCATTTATTTTATTTTAGTTTCGGTATTACATTAAAATTTAACACAGTTATTATCAGATCAATAAGCTGGCACGGTGGTCAGGCACGGCCACTGATTGGCTGACAGCCTGGGGGAGTTGAGCTGGGGGGGAGGAGAGTCGGAGGTCCGAGCAACTGGAAGGAGCAGTGAGAGTAAAGAGGGGCTGAGTGAAAGCTGGGTTTTATTGTGACTGCATGCAGCACCTGGGAGGGGATTAGAAAAAACTCGAGGACCACTCTGCTAGCCGCCTGTCAGCCAGTATCCCAGCTTTAAATAATGAAAACAGCAGGTGGCAAAGGCAAGGTTTCCACGAGTGCTGGCCGGCTGGCGGTACCTGCAGTCACACATGGCGAATGAAACGGGGGGGGTCGTGGTTTTAGGTTCTGCTCAGAGGAATTTCAAAGGCACACGAACATGATGCGTATCCACATATTGCTTCCACATGTGGTGCTATCAGCCTTTAAAGTGCACATGACCTAGTCTGTTGAAAGGTGTTAGTGAAAGCCTCAAATCATCAGACCTCACCTTTTTTTGGGTGTGGTTGTTTTTGTACCAGACAGACGTTTTGAGAATGGGAGTTGTTCCATTGCCCTGCTCTAAAGTTACAGACTGGGGCAGACTGATAAAAGGGAATCTCCAGTTGGTTTCCTATTGATGTAACAAGTAGTGCAAAATCATACTGGAGTTCACAGCTAATGCCACCCCTTTTATCTGCAGCACATCATTAGCCTCATGAACATCATGTCCAGTGCTCCGGTAGATGAGCAGTATTGTACACATTGTACCAGTGCAGTGGGCATTCTGAAAGAAGGGAGCCACTTTAAAATACAGTATTGTAGCATGCTGTGAATTTGTTTGGAATTATTGCATCAAGAGCCTACATTAATATTATCTAGTGATGTAACTAGAACAATTAAAATGACTATCAATGTGAAAGTAGTTTGTCTTGCCTCTTTCACAGACTTAAAAGAAGCCCTCCCTGTGGAGGATTTCAATGTAGAAGCCTAAAGTAGGACGAAACCCTGTGGAACCACATTCTTTTGAGGAGACCGTGCCATGCCCTCTCCCATGCTGGCTGGCAGCGAGGGGGGGCACTGGTATGAAGGCTCTTTCTCAGAGTTTGTTTCTGTTCCACAGTGTGTCTAATCTAGCAGGCCCCTCCTCAGTGCCAGGTCCTATCCTTCAGTCTATAATCCCGTTAGCAGAGTTGCAGATTGCGCTAATCTGCCCAGACAGGTAGTCAATCACAAAACCTCCGCTGGGCTGGAACGAGTGGCATGCAGTACCTTTTATACTGACGCAGGTAAATGGTTTTTTTTTTAATTACAACTAATTTATTTAAAATTGTTTCCACAGCTGTTTGTATGATGTATTTTGAAAGATGTAATATTGATAGAGTTTGGGGGGCACATTTCAATTTTTAAATTAGGTAATCAGAAAAATTGTTTAAATGAGGCTCTGGGTTTGGTTGGTTTGGTGGGTTGGTTTGTGACCGAATATTTTGGAGCAGGGCTTTAAATGGACCGAGATCTTTGGAAATTATCCACAGAAACACTTTGAAAAAGCATTAAAGAGAAAACATAAAAAGGCAAACTGAAAATGTGTAAAACGCACTTTCCAAAGTTAAATACAGCTAATGTTGACTTAACTGGCTGAGAAGGTGAAATCATATTCTAGTGCAGTTCCCAATACTCTCACTTTGAAATGTATTGTATACGTGTATTTTTTTCCCTTTTTAGTTACTTAGTTAGAGATCCAGTTGTATAAATGTCACAGATTTGCAATGTAAATTGTAGGAATGTGTACAGGAAGCTGTAATAATTTCCTCCAAGAATTCATCTTTATTTTCCAAGGTGGGATGAAAACCCCAGGCGCATTTGAACACTCAACACCCTGAATTAGGGATCAAGATGCAAAGTGTGTTTATACAGCTTTGTATATGTAAAGTTTGAGAACACTATTGAAGAATCCATAAATCATTTCATTTGCATAAATACTTTGTCAAAGGGTGGCTCCCCTGGGCATCCCCCTAGTCAGTCAGTCTGTCTGACCCATACATGTTTATGTGGGGAGTTTTAGCAGGCTGGAATAGAAGTATATTAGCGCACTGACTGTTCAGTCCATCTCATCTGATCCCTGTCTTAAATGGTTATGCTAATGCAATGCTCTTTCAAGTAAGGGTGCTGTTCAAGTTTGAAATCTATTCCCTGTCAGTGTATATATTCTGATTTACTGAATTCTGTGCAGTTATCTAAAAAGCTTGTCTGGTTGTTCTATTGCATTGGAAGGCTCCTCGAGTGGTTGTGACTGCAGAGAACCTTTAAGAAAGCGATATGTTTACAAGGGAGATTAACTGGATTTATTTGCTATAAAGTCTTGTTTGCAAAGTGTGTTAAGTGGTTGCCCAGACCTTATGACTGTGCTCGTTGTCTAGTAAAATCACATCCAGTGGTCATGTGCAATGTAGGGGATGGCTTTTCTGAAGAACATTAAACACATAAGAAAGTTTACAAATGAGAGGGGGACATTCGACCCACCGTGCTCATTTGGTGTATATTAATAACTAAGTGATCCAAGGATCCTATACAGTCTGTTTGTACATGTTCCCAAATTTTCAGCTTCAACCACATCGCTGGGGAGTTTGTTCCAGATTGTGAGGACTCTCTGTGTGAAGAAGTGTCTCCTGTTTTCCGTCTTGAATGCCTTGAAGCCCATTTTCCATTTGTGTGCGTGTGTCCCTGCTGATCTGGAAAAGCTCCTCTGGTTTGATGTGGTCGATGCCTTTGATGATTTTGAAGACTTGGATCAAGTCCCCACATAGTCTCCTCTGTTCCAGGGTGAAAAGGTTCAGTTCCCTCAGTCTCTCAGTAGGACATTCCCTTCAGACCTGGAATAAGTCTGGTTGCTCTCCTCTGAACTGCCTCTAGAGCAGCGATATCTTTCTTGAAGTGTGGAGCCCAGAACTGTCCACAGTATCCAGATGAGCTCTAACTAGTGCATTGTACAGTCTGAACATTACTGCCCTTGATTTCAATTCTGCACTTTTGACAATATACCCTAACATTCTGTTTGACTTTTTTATTGCTTCCCCACATTGTTTGGATGGAGAAAGTGATGAGTCCACATAGACTCCTAGGTCTTTCTCATGCGTTACTTCATCTAGTTCTATTCCTCCCATAGTGTAATTAATGTGGACATTTCTGTTACCTGCATGTAATATCTTGCACTTGTCCACATTGAATTTCATCTACCAGGTGTCGGCCCACAACTGAATATTATCTAAGCTCCTTTGAATAGCCTGTGCTGCCAAGATTGTATCTGCTGAGCCACCTATTTTAGTGTCATCTGCAAATTTGACAAGTTTGCTAACTATAACAATGTCCAGATCATTAATATAGATTAGAAAAAGAAAAGGCCCTAGTACTGATCCCTGTGGAACTCCACTAACAACCTCACTCCAGTTAGAAGCGACTCCTCTAATCGACACCCTCTGTTTCCTATACATCAACCAGTTCATAATCCATCTACTTACATTACCCTGAATGCCTACAGCTTCCAATTTGAGGATCATTGTGGCAGTGTGCATTGTGACATTTTAGACCATGATGATTCTTCAGCATTGACATGATTACACAATGAGGAAGCTCTAACAACACAATAATGCACCCTATCAAAACCAACTGGGTGTGTGTTTTGTGTGTGTGTGTGTGTGTGTGTGTGTGTGTCTGTGTGTGTGCGTGTGTGCATGCGTGTATGTGTGTGTGTGCGTGCGTGTGTGTGTGTGCATGCGTGTGTGCGTGTGTGTGTTTGCATGTGTGTGAAGGATCCTTTCCAGTTTCAGGATCTGTAGACCACTGTGATGCTGAGATTGGGTTTATGTGAATCTATGGTGTCTCAGTAGCATCGCCATAATGACAGATCGTCTCTGAACCATTTCAGGATGTTTAGCTGGGTGGTGAAAGTGGTTCCCCAGCCCCCTGAACCCCCTAAGCCCCTGGGACAGGAAGACCAGGCTGAGCCCACACCCCTTGCTTCAGAGCCAGTAAGACATCACATTCACACATTTACACTCTCCTCGGGACCATGTCCCTATGATCACAGTTATCGCTGCCTTGATTTACTTGAAATAATGTTTCCTTTATAGATAGTGTAGCAAGTATTAAAATGTGTTCTAATATATTGTCAGTCATTTTGTATTTTAACAAAATAGCAGGACATACAAAGATTGAAGGCCCTTTTGCTGTGTTACTCTTGTGATATTCAAGCAACAATCACAATAAATAACAATAGAAGGAGCAGATACATGCAGATGCTGCAATTCCGGCCAAGACCACAAGCAGCGCACAAGAGCCTCTGATTAATGGTCACTGAAAAGAAATATCCCAAAACACTTTACAGCTTTTCAGAAAACATGATCATGTCTTTTTTTCTTTTCTCATTCTCTTTTATAGATGCCATCTAATATTAACCCTTTTTTTCCAACAGGAAAAGAAAGTGAAAGTGAAAGCGAAGGAAAAAGACCTTCCACCAAAGGAAGGTATGGATGAGGTGTCTTAGAACCTTTACAGCTTAGTTAGAGCAGGACTCGACCAAGACTGCATTTCTCAGTTTCTGTGAAAACAGTATCCAGACCCACTCTGAACACACCCTGTTTTCCTAATCAGCAGAGATCCACACCATTAACACCAGTAATCCAAAAATGTGAATCATTTGACCATTTACAATGAACACAATGCCAGTGACAAGACAAATACATACATTCTATTTCCTGTTTAGCAATTACCAAAGATCTGACCATCGCCAGCGTATCTTCATATAGTCATTTAAGGTAAAATGCAATAATATATTCCCTTCAAACTGAGAGTAATGCTAGTTGTTATGTTATTTCCAGAATCTTGACGGAGGTCCAGGACAGTAATGACATACTCCAGTGGATAGGCCATTGAAAACATAATTCCTTTACATGTAGGTTTTTAATGTTTTTCTTGTTTTGATTAGTGCCCAAGCCAGAGCCCGAAAAGTCAAAAGAGCTTCAAGAGACTGCAGAGGACAACAGGTGGGTGCCTGACAGCTTGCCTCTCTGTTTCACCGGCTCCGGCCCTGGCTGTTCAGGTGGATGTGAGCAGGCACTGATCTTGGGGTGTCAGATATACAGAACACCCTGAGAAAAATAAAGTATATCCTCTTGGCCACTTTATCCTCTTTAAATGTGACACGGATGTTTTGGTAAAATACTGTTTATTGGGTTGAGTATTTTACATTTTACATAAATAAAAACAATTCCATTTTTAATGCTTATGATTAAAATCATTTAAAATATCAGTCCTTAAAATCACTTAAATTTTTTTAAAATCTGTGATTTAACAAAGAACAAAACAATTAACTTAAAAAAACGTGCCCAAAACAACAAAACAAACGTGATAAAAGCAAAAAACTGCTCACCAAAAAAGAGTCAAATACATTGAAAATAACTGAAAATGCATTAAACAAATTAAAGAAACAATTAAAAAGTAAAAATAAAAAACAAACAAAAAAGGTCTAATGCATTTTAAATTAAACCCAAAACGGTCAATGTATTTGACAACAAAATATAACAAAACTATACCAATAAAAACCCTGAACAATGTGATTTAAAAACAACTAAATCTTTAAAAACAATTAAGATTCGTTTTTTAAAATCTTTTTTAAAAACAATCATCCTTAAAATCTTTAAAAGATCTTGGACTCGGGCTCCAGCAGGGGCACGGATGTTTTGTTGTGTGCTAATGCATTTTTACACCGGCTTATTACAGCATTTGTTTGTACCTTGCTCCAGATCGCTATATTCATGCCCCTTGCATCTTCTGGGGTGTCTAAGCTCTCTCTCTCTATCTCTCTCTCTCTCTCTCTCTCAGTACCCAGTCTGGTGTGTTGACCTGGATCTCTCAGGGTTTTGTCAATGTCCTTCCCAAGCCAGTGGGGACCTCTGGGGATAAGGTAGGCTTTGGGGCTGCTGGTTTTCACTATTTTATTTGCATATATACTCACTGATATACCTTATTGCTTATCTCAGGATGTCTATGTGAAAGCTAAAAGGCATAGACCCACCAGACCCTGGAAATATAGTATAGGTATGTTAGCTGCATAAGTCTGTGGAAAACTACAGGAACCATGCAAGTCTCTGCGCTAACTACCTTTCAAGAAAACTATGTTTCCCTTTTTCTTTCAATGTCACCGACTGCCCCTCACTAACACTAACTTCTGTCCCCTGTGCTTTTCTTTGTCTGCAATCTTAGAAGGAGGAGCTGAAAGCAGGTGTGTCTGTAGTTCTCTTCCCTATCAGACTAGCCAGACTGTTTGAAACACTGATTAAGTACGGGCTCCTGTGTGTATCTCTGAGCACTGGAGACAGCTGTGGTGCAGATCTGCTGTAAATTAGTTCAAGTTTCTGTAAGAGCAAAAAAATAACAGTTTAAGATGAATATACCTGTTTTTCTGTCTTTATAGAAAGCAAGGTGAAGGAGATCGAAACGGCCTCTCAGGCTGCCAGGTAGTGTGTGGAGAACCATTCACTGTTAATGATGTTATTTCACTGAAAATGATAATTTTATATGTTGGTTCTTATTTGTTTTGTGGTTTTAATTTGCATTCAACATAAATAACAAACAAATTAAATATATATACTCCCGATACGTAAATCTTTGCAATATATATGTATGTATGTGATATATTAAATATATTTACATATGTATTTATTTTGTGGTATTAGCTTGTGAGAAAAGCCCTGTGTGGTTAATCTGACATCTGTTTTCTGATGTGCTGTGTCCTCTGTGTCTCCTGTAACGGACGGCAGTAAGCCTGAGGAAGAGTGAGTACACTCTGCAGAGTTCAGTCCAATCCTCTGGCTCTTGTCAAGTCTCCAACACTGTGTTGGGTCGAAAGTAAACGAAGCATCAATTGTGTGCAAAGTTTCTGTCCACAGACAGAAGTAGCAAATGCAATTAAGTGCTTCAATCCTTAAAATGTGCAGGGTATAATATACTATTATTGTTGTGTTTTGAGTCATGTGACAAATCTTATATAATAAAAGTTGTGTTACTCTACGCTACAATATATATCACAGTGGTTTGCTAAAGCCATGACCTTAAAAAAGTCAATGTCTCAGAACAGAGATAATTCTATTCTATTATGCTGTGATCTCAAGATAACAGAAGGGTAATGTCAAGAACCTAAGATTAATGACAAAACCAGACTAACATCGAAGGCAATACTGGAAATAAACACTGTGGAATGGCTCAAGTGTACCCCCTACTGGTAGCAAAATTAAATTAGGAAACTAAAAACTACTGATCCAGAATTGGAAGACAACAGATCATTTCTAAATAAACAAGGTTAGTGACTGCACATTAAATGAAAAAAAAAGAGATACTGCATGGAGTTCCTGGAGATTTGAAAAGAGCACAGAGGTGTCTGCAGCTTTCACTGAGCACAAACAGGGCTCTACCAACCTGCCCCTGCACAGGGCAATAGAGGGGTCTTCAGCATTTTGCCCAGTCCTTTGCTTCTGCATCGCTGCTGCAGCCAGCCAGGCTTCTCCCACCCCAGTCTGCCAAGACACAGACATGCTGACCCTGACACCCTGTCTCCAGCCATATTCAGGGACTGTACTGAATATTTGACCGCATGTTCTGTTTTGTTCATAGTATTCCGAACGCCACATACTTCTGTGTTTTTTTTATTATTTTTTGAATAATTTATGTATAAACTTTAATAATGTATTCCATGTAGTGGTACATGGTACAAACTAGTCAATGAATGAAAAAGATGGAGAGAAATCATTATAAACTGATGTCACATTCAAAGTATTGCTTTAGCCCTGCCAATGTCAATGACAATTGTCAAAGGAGTCCAGTCAGCCGCACTGTAGCACAACGCTTATGCACAGACTAGGACTGCAGTTTTGCATTCTCCTTTACACCTGTAAAATGCCAGTGCACAAAGAAACTCACCTGGTCCACCTCCTTACAGGCAGGGAGGTGGAGTCATCAGCTGGTTTGTGCAGGGACTGGGCAAAGTCGTTCCCCAGCCAGAGGACAAATACAAAGCAGTTGCCCTGGAAGAAGATAACAAAACACAGGTGGGCAAAAGTGTATTGCAATACGCAGGTCATACCTTAGTGATAAGCATTGCTTACACAGTTTGCACTTGCAGACTATTGATCAGGCCTGACAGTCACTTTTGACTGATCAATAGTCTGCAAGTGCAAACAGTGTAAGCAATGCTTATTATCTCTGCATTCTTATTATTCTTAGAACCACATATTTCTTCCATATTTATACCTGATTTTACCATATATTACATCATTGTAGACCTCACTACATTTTTACTATATTATTACTATGGTAAACTATACTTTCCCACATGTTTACCATGCCACACCACACCACATCTTACTGTATTTTTTACCAAAGTAAACAGCATTACAGTTCACTATTGAAATGGACAGAAGTGTCACAGTGTCTAATTTGGCCCATGGTCCCATGTGACATTTCTTATTCCCTTGTGACACTTTTAATCTGCCTTCTACCACACGTTGTCTTTTACATATTGGGTTCTAATTTGCATATTATAAAGGGGTTTACAATGTAAAAACAGCTTAATGACTCTAAGGGCTATTTCCATTGTATGTTCAATAATAATAATTTACTTACATATACTGTACTTAAAGTAATTTACATGCTATCATGAATATACCTGCTATTATGCTACTGCTACTAACCTACATTTACATACTATTACTGATGCATTCTACTACTAACCTACATTATACTCTTACTACTGTGATTATGAACTATCAATGATCTTAACCTGCATACTACCATAAAATAATACATATCCAAAATTATATCATGCAGGAAGTACTGTCGCATCCACACAAATAATCTTCAGATACTTAAGTCCAGTTCTTGTTGATCTCTCTTCACAGGGTAAGGAAGAGGCTTGTGCTCCAGTGCCAGGCAAGTACAGACGCATTTCAATTTGCAATGAAATAGAAATCTCAATCATCTCAGCCCTGATTGAAGTATTTTCCAGTTGATTGTGGCAGATTGGTTGTGTTTCCCGGGCTACACTCAGCTTTAATACAGTCTTGACCTAAACTGGGATCTGCTTGATCACTGACAATTGAGGGTGGTAACACAAACATTACCCATCACACATTGCTCACATATTCATTTTTTGTATTATTCTTGTCTTCCAGAATCTCAAACCGAGATTAAAATAGTGGAGCTGGAATCCGTCAGCTCACAAGAACCCGCCTCCGAAATCGACAACACAGTCCAGAGCCACCCATTGGCCACTCCCAGTAAAGCCAGGTGACCCCACTGTCTCCTCATCTCCTGCGACACCGAGTATAACCTTTACCATTAGCTTCTGACTCCAGTGGAGCTTTGATATGGTTACTGTGCACAGTTATGATATTATCTAGTCTCTGTCTGTCCACCTGTCTGCCTTTAAGTCTGTCTGTCTGATAGAAACCCCACCTCTTGTTCTGCAGGGTGATTGAATGGCTGAAACATGGTCTGGAGAAAGTGGTTCCCAAGCCAGCAGAACTCCCTGCCCCTCTCAATACAGCTCCGCAAAACACGGTAACTCACATTTCATTACCATCGATTGGATATTGCTCATTTGGTTTGTGGTAGTTTAGTACCTCCCCCAGTGACCCAAGAATCTTAGTATATAACTGAATGGCAAACTCATTAAATAAGAAGGATGCAAAATGGCTTAAATACTTTCATGCTTAACTGAACTCTGTGATTTATGTTTCTCTTTTTGTGTCTTCTTCTAGTACTTAGGACGTGCCTTTCTGCTATTTCAATTTCTGTGCAGGATACTAGATACAGACTTGACACCTTTGATTAAAAAAGGTGTCCAAACAGCAGAAGATGATCTGAATGTCAGAAAGTTTTCCTCAGCATTGCCACTCCCAACACATAGCACAAGACATGGGTTTTATCTTCTGTGAATGAAGTAGTGTTACTAAATATTATGCCACATCTGATTAGAACTGGAACTTTTGCACTATAGAAAGCAGAGAAGAAGAAGGAAGAAGCCCCAAAGAAAGAAGTCGTGAAGGAGACTCCTGCTCCTGTTCCTGCTCCTAAAGGTAAGACTATGCTCTAGGTCTAGAATTAAGGGCTGTTGTAGGCCTAAGAATTCAGTATAACTATTCAGTTTGTTTGTTTCAGGGACCGTGTTGGTTTTAGTGTTAGGGATAGGTTTGGTATGTTTAAAGCCATGGTTTGGAATTACTTTAGCTTTGAGATTGGATTAGGGTTGTCATTAGATATGGAATTGTGTTTATCACCAAGGTTAGCACAGGGACCGAGCCATACATTTTGGATATTGGTCATAAATCTAGCAGCCAGCTCTGTGTCTCTCCATGCTCTCTTTAATGTGTCTGTGCCTGTCTGTAGATTACTTTAATCCTGAGAGGCCCGTGGAAGAAATATGTCTATTTCTCCCACAGCACCAGCACCAGCACCAGCACCAGCGTCTGCTGAGCCTGTGAGTGCCCGCGAGGAGGCCACCAAACCTGCCAGGTAACCATTTTAGCACTAAAATACACCTTCAAGGAGAGGGTCAGGCTAACCGTTTTGTAATTTCGTCATCCTGCAGTGCCCTCAAATCTGCCACTGTTGATTCATCACTGATTTGTCATGCAAGCAAGGAGAAGCAGACAAAGTATGTGGCATCTCAGTTGGCTTCTGGCTGTATGTAGTGCTCTGACTGTACAGCTCAACAGCTCACAGAGATATCATAAAAAAGACACCATTAGCAAAAGGATTGTGATGTTTTTATTATTATTTTGTATTTTCCTCATCACGTTCTTATTGACTGTTTGCTTTCTACTGCTTTTCAGTCACCTTGCATTTTTCTTTGCTCGTGTTGCCCTTAAGGTAAAGATTACCTGTTTTAAAGACCTTACCAAAGTCTGGCTGGTTAAAATATACACAAGGCATAGAGCTGTAGACAAGAAGGAGAAAAGGACAATAGCCAAACAAAAGCATGTCATGACAGAGGGGAATATTGTCCTAACAATGTCAGCATGGTGCAGTGCAGCATTTCTGAAGCGTGCCTCTCGGTGCTGTTCTTGCAGTATGGTGGGCTGGTTCGTGCAGGGACTGGAGAAGATGGTTCCACAGCCGGTGACAAAACCCAAAGCAGATGGGACAGGGGTGAGATACCACTGTACTTCCACTAGTAGAGCATTGGCCTTCATCTCTGGTCCTCAGGGGCTCTCAGCAGGCCAAGTTTTTATTTAGTTGTACAAACCAACAAATAATTTATTAAAAACAGTCACCAATACTGTTTTAAATGGCACGTCAGCTGTCAAATGCCCTAGATTCCAGTTGATTGGTGATTGGTGTAGTTTTCAAAATAAGTGATCAGGTTCTTGAAGGCTCAGAAGCCTGGCCTGTTCCCGGGTCCCAAACAGACACAGAATGTGATTTTGTCATTGAAAGCTTCCATTGTTTGTTCTGTTGATCGGCTATATGAATCGCCTAAATTTGACCTGGGCCCTGACTACTACATCAACTCATGGAAGAGCATAACTCACTCTTCTGTTCTGTGTTTTTAATCACTGTTGTTGTCACAGCTGACTAGATTTATTTATACAACAGCATCCCTCCCTTATATTTAATTATATTTGTAGATCTGTGTTAGATTCTAAAAACATGTGACTGAAGCCATATGGTAAGTGAGAGATGATAATTTGGACCAAAATCAAGACTTTTTCTGTTGTTGTTTTTTCCAGGAGGAAGCAGGTGCATCTGTAGTGCAAGAAAGTAAGTACTCAAAAACTCATACACTTTTGTTTTATTTTACAGATTATATCAAATCATTTCAATCAGTTTTAGCAATGCAAAATTGCAGTAAGAATAATAACAAATGTACAAACGTAATAACATCAATTTTAAAATGCATGATTTCATGCTGCAGAAGTACATTTCCAGATCATTGTTATTATTATTCATATCTATGCCATGCTGTAAGTATTTTGAGTTGCATGTTGCTACATAATGTGCACAATGTAATGGACAGTTTCTGTTACTGTTACAAAACTACACCCAGAGGATCTTTCTCATTTATAGTATCATTCCCCAAATCTATTTTTATCAAATTGTTATAATCACGAACTGGAAAACACACACCAGCATATTTGATTGTATTGTTTTTTTTCTCATAAAACATGAAAAGTATTTACCCTTTAAATGAGGCCACAGTGGATGGAGCAATCCCTGTAGGATTACAAGCACAAACTTGAACTCTTCGCTTTCGTCATCTCACTAATAGACTTCCAAAGTAGGAGGATGAGATGAATCAAAGTAGAAGGAAAAGGAAATGCACATTTATTAAGCACAGGCACCTTCTGAATGGTGTGTGGATATGTAATGATTTCTTTGGAGACATAAAGCTTGAATATTGACAGTCCACGCCCAATAAGGCAAACAGTTGGGATGGAAATAAGACCCCATTGCCGAGTGGTTTGATCCACAAGCTGCAGCCTGTGGAGTAGTCATCTGCCTCACAGGAACAGCTTCTGCAGGAGAAATGTCTCCCTCTGCGATACAATGGAGAAGCTAGTGTCCATCCCAAGAAGAGCAGTAAGTTTGCACTCATCCACTCAGGACTTCAAGCTGCATGCATGTCTGATCAGTCCAGCTCTCAGGTCCCTGTGTGTTTCCAGTTCATACAGATATAGGTTCTGTTGCACGAGGAGGTCCGTGTTAACCAGCCACACTCGATCTGAAGCATTGTCCACCTCTGACTCCAGATCCCACAGATCCCCGCTGTGTTCTGCACCTAGAAGCAGGGCTACAGTGATCAAACAGACCCTAATCCAGCTCCTCTTGTCCTTTTGTTTCAGGGGGGAAGGCGGTGACAGCCTCTGAAACAAAAGGAAAATGAAGACTGGGGAAGACAGTCTTAGCACAGACTAAGACAGACTGACTGACAGACAGAACAGGCATCAGGCATTACGTTACACGGTGTCTCGCTTTCTTAGACTAAACAGGCAGCTTCACTTTCGGCCTCCAATCTGCTGACCCACCTCCTCCGTCTACTTTCGCTCTGTCCTGGAGTGCCAGACACTTTGTGTCTGAATTCGAGATAGCAAAGTCCAGATTTGGAAAGCTAGCCTGTTAGCTGGTGTTTTTAATAGCTGTCAGCTTATTTTACTTAGATACAGCTGTCTGATTCTGTTACAAATGTAAGGCACACTGCTTGTATCTTCTTTAAAAGTGGACAATAGGGCTTTCACATACAGTGGCTTTTTATTCTTGATTTATTTTCTACACAAATCAAGGTGCAGCTCAGTGTCTTAGATCATTTATCTACCAGAAATATTGTTCTAACAGGTATATGGGTTATATGTTCATTTTCTCTTAGTAATATATTAAAAGCTGGTGTGTGCAATTAATGAACTTCAGTTTGGTCTTCTTTATTAGTATAGTGCAATAGTACAATAATTGTTATGGCCACTAGATGGACCCCCTTCATTGACAATAGAGCTTTGCTGTTCTTATTTGCTGTCCATTATATGTGCTAGAAACTCAACTGGGTTTTTAAATTAAAAAAACAAAACAAATCAATTCACCTGCCACAAAGTACAGCCGTTGTACAGTATTGCGTGCTTAAGCTGGCATCAGGACACTG
Source organism: Amia ocellicauda (assembly GCF_036373705.1). Taxonomy (NCBI): domain Eukaryota; kingdom Metazoa; phylum Chordata; class Actinopteri; order Amiiformes; family Amiidae; genus Amia; species Amia ocellicauda. The sequence goes on along the minus strand of NC_089858.1, from coordinate 18,763,823 downwards.
TTTGTTAAATATCAATGAAAACCTGTAAATGTCTATATATTATATTTTTTTGGAAAAATATGTTCCTTGGGCAGACTTGGCAGCTAGCATGTCTCTGTCTGTGTGTGTGAGTAGAGTAATTTTAACTTCAATAAAGCATTGCTTTAAAAAAATAAGAATCCAAGCAAGTTATTTCCTTTGTGGTTTCGCGTGTCACAGAGGTATCATGTGCGATATACTGAATTCTGTATTATAAAACATACAGGGTTCAATTGAGTGTTATTCCTCACTTTGACATGATTAGGCTTTGTACCTGTCAAGTCCAACTTGCATAAAATCAGAAGATATGAAAAAATGTCCACAGCAGTGAGGCACAGCCAATCCCAGATGTGAAAGAAACCTGAACTACTGGGCATACATTGCTAAAGCATTTTATTAAGCTTTCTATGTACCGCATGACTGTAATGGTAAACCCTGCAATTGTTTCTGATCACATCTGAGTTGAACATATTTCCCTGGGCCTCTAACCTATATGTGTAACCTAGCCTAGGGCATCGTTTACCACTCTTTCCAGCCAAAGTCACATAACAACATAATTGTATTTGTCGCACACCAAAAGCAATCCACACACACTCTGTAAATTATCTGTGATGCTGGTGATGCTCCTTCCAAAAAAGAGTATTGAAACAGAGGAACAATCTCCCACATAGATTTAAGCTCCTCTTCAAAATAGTGTATTATCTGAGGCCCACTGCATTATAAACCTGAAAACACATACTGACCTTCATCGAGAAGACTGACCTTCTCATGAAGTATTATTAATATCATTATCTCTGTGTCATTTCCCAAATTCCACAGCACACCCAAAATGACAGAATTTCTAAATGGAAAGTTTCACTAAGGGCCAGGTAACCTATTGCCCAAGCTCTGTCTTGTCGATTGCATTACAGAGTTCAGATTCTAAATATTCTTTAGCGTTAGGCTAATTATTTGCGGTATTTGTAAGCAATGAAGATTGGTATGCTTTAGAACAGAGGAACACTTAAAAATCAGACATTTAAAATTGTGACCAAGATAAGCTTAAATCGGTGATACAGATGAAGGCAGGAATGGTGCAGCATTTACATTTAGATTGTGTGAGTAATGTATGTTAATGATGCACTAAAATGAAGTTTAGTGATTAAATTAGTGTTGCATTTTGGTCAACCTTGGCTTTCGTTAAGGTTGGGGCTCTACTGACTTAACCTGAATCTTTACTTACACTGACACTCTTCACAGCTGGCTGTCAGGGCTAACCTGAGTGGTGCTGTTGTGTTCCCAGTCTCCATCCTGCCAGAGCCAGTCGCTGTGGACATGATCTTGGAGGAAGTGGAGTCAGACTGGGAGAATGAGCCAGGGGCCCAGGCTGAGACTCTGGAGATGCTCCCTGCCCCACGGGAGCCCCCTTCCCACCCTCGGCTCCGCGCCGTGCTGCTGGAGGACGCAGAGACCCAGACAGAGCGCTGGACACCCATTCTACACCTGACTCCACCAGAGACAGACGGGTCAGTCTTTCACAACTCTCTCAAATTTGAAATAAATGTGATATTGACATTTATTTGTCAAAAGAAAAATAACAAAACACATTCACACACTCAGGCCTGTAGTGATGAGATTCATGTGTTTGTTTCTAGAGTCAGGCAAGATCCAAAGGCAGTCGAAGAGCCAGTGCAAGAAACAGCGGAGGAGCCACTTGAGGAAGTGACAGAAAACCTGGATGATGGAGAAGAGTAAGTTGTTCAGATTTGTAAATTAAGGGTTCATTTTGCAGTGCTGTGAGGTTTGCGCTGCAACCCCTCCCAGAACAATGTATTTGTGTGTGCTTGTTAGGCTGTTCATCAAAATAAGAATAATGTGAAGAACATATCCTGTTGTGCCACCTTGTGTTGTTTAAAACATGTTTTAGAGAATTGATAAGATTGAAACTTGTATGTGGGTTTTTTCGGTGATTTGAATTGACTGTTATGCAATATTTGGTGTTCAGTCTGTACTGGGATGTTCTGGTGGGATCATTAGTTGTGATAAAAAGCGCTATATAGACAAGCCAGGTATAGTTCTCTATTTCTCCCCTTTCAGCCATGTAAGTATGGTTAGTCCCCTCTAAAAGCAGATGTGCACTAATTGTGTATCATTGCTTTAATGAACTACTCACTGTTTGTTTCGTAAAGATTGCACAATATCCAGGAGGAAGAGAATGAAGAAGATCCAGAGTAAGTTCAACTTTTTTTGTATGTGTGTATATTTCTTTTGTATTATTTGTTTATTTTTGTCCCCATTGATTTGTTTCACAAAGGTCCCACAAGCCAGATGTGCTGATTCAAATACATCACATCATTGTCCAGAGCAGGAAGCCAGGGTTATACTGCGGACAGTGCTGTGTGCTTTTACTGGCTGAATGAAAACTTGGAGTGGGTGCTAATGTTACATTTACTGTTATTCGTACAAAAAATTAGTACATGTGTTGGATGCTTGTGCTGATTGAGCCAGCTGACCAGTTAAAAAAAAAAAAAGCCTGAAAGTGTGACAGTCTTATCCACCCTGTGCTGTGCAGGTTACGATTGATACAGGAAGAAAGTGAGGAGGCGGAGGAGGAGGAGAATAAGTTCACCGAGTAAGACCTTTCTTCTGTTCACGCTGTTCTGCAGCTGCCCAATAGGCTGCTGATGCCCATACTAAACACCTCCGCACCTCAGCACCTCCACATTGCTTACACAAGATATGGGGTAGTACCATGTGGGATTACAATGATACATTACACGTCTCTGCTTTATTAAAACAGAAAAGGGGAAAATACAGCATTCCTGTATGGGTGTCCAGCGCATGCTTGTAACCCATTATGCTTTATTAAAACAACAACTACTACAAACATCACATAGGCCTATACATCCTAAGCAAATGCAAGACACAGCATCTGTAGATTTACTTTACATAGACCCTTGATTTCCTCAAAGAGAAAATACCGGGGATCCTATTAAGAATTGGTTTTGTACAGCACTACCAGTTTTTGATGGTTACACTGATGCTGAAAAATAAATGTTTCAGGAAGTGAGCACTGAGAGGCAAAATTAAATTAAAAGTTAACGAAACAGTTTAAGCAACTTGTGATGATTTCGGAATTGTATTTATTTTTATATATATAAATAAAAAAATAGATATGTATATGATCCCCTGTTGTTTGCTCTGTAAGGCACGCATAGATTTGAGTTAACATTGAGGTGGCATCCTGCTCTATCGCAGATATAAACTGGAAGCATAGTGTACGCTAGCATGAGCTGAGAATAACAGAAGGCTTCTTCTTGCAAGTGATTTTGTCACAACCTTTGCCATATCAACATGTCTTCTGCAAACCTATGAAAATAAAAAAATCCAGTATGTTATGGGGTTTTATTTAAATTTCCACTGCTTGTAGGAGTGGCAGCTGATATCATGAACTTGTTTGTGCTGTATTTATGTAAAAGAACAATCTTATTCAGTGTTTGAGCAGGCAGTGGTTTCAATACACATGCTGAGACCCTGAGAGCTAATCTAGCTGATGATTTTGCTGCACGACTGATTAGGTTGCTGGCTTTCTTTACAAGGTGATGGATTTCTTTATGAAATAATTTTGTGTTGCACCTCCCCTAAAAAAAAAAAAACTCAACAAAATGCAGAGCTGAGATGATTAAAAGGTATGTTGATCACCGTTTTACTTGGAAAATACCAATCATTTTACATTTCTTGTTTCAGTTTAAATGTATTCAGTATAAATGTAAAAAAAAAAGATTTGTTTACACAGCTCAGAAATGCCACAATCTCTTCTGATTTAACTAAGCTAACATTTTTACTTTGCTAACTCGCTTGAATACGTCTGTATGCTGAACACATCTTGAATAATGACTCCACGCTGTAAATCGTGCAAAACATCAGTCTGTCAGTTATGATGTAGGAGAAATTTCTAGTGATTTCCCATCTCACTTAAGCATGATTGCTAATTAGTCCCAGCGTTACAGCAGCATCCCCTTCCGCTCTAGCAACAGCTGCGCGTCTCCTGGCAACCAGTTCCATCTTACCCGTCGCCCTAGTAACCTGTCCCGGGTCTGGATGCGACGGAAGCCGCGGGTTTAGCGGATTTCCTATGAAATCCGATTATTTCCACGCATCATTTACATTTGATACGTTTGAGAGTATAAACCAAGACACTAAATGTCGAGAAGAGATTTTGTACTTGCGAGTACCTGCTTAGGACTGAAATAAAGCGGACGCACATATCATTGAATCAGCCTGCATACTGTTTTGAATAACTTGGACGGATTTCGCCATTTATAATAATTATGATGGGAATAATCAACGTGAGGAGAGTGGTCATTAAATAAGTGAGTAAATAAGATTTGAGTCTGCTGATGCTAGCTCTATATGCCAGAAGTGTATTGATTTCGACATTAACTTGTTTTATCTGTGCATCATACTGCATTGTGGACTATTGCATAGCAGCAACATTTCGTGGTGATGGGCAGATATTAATTGTTGTCGTTGTCATTGCTGCTCAGTTTTGTTTCTTCTTTCTTTATAAACAGATCCAAATGTCTAATGTATATACAGAATAATACAGTAGCTAAATGTTGATTTCAGTTTATAATATAATGTGAGCAAACATAAAGTACCGCTTTTCACAAACTTTTAAAACAGGGATCAAACTTGTTTAAACGTAGACTGCTGTTTATTGCCACTCAGATCTTGACCATGTTCCTGGTTTTGGCAAAGTTCCTGTCACTGTCGGTCCTACTACTAGTACCAAATCCTCCTTTTAAAGATGTCACTAGTATTAAGAAGACGAGAGTAGATTCTCTCCTAGAAACAATCATGAAATCTATAGCTTCAGGATATCAAGGCAACTAAAAAATGTCACTGTTGTGTGAAGGGTAACTGCACCTGATTTTTTTTTTTTTTTTTTTTTTTTCATAATTCCCCATTAGCGAGAATGTGTTCTGTTCACGCTTGGCAGGGTCCTGTTGTGGCCTTATTTCTTGAGTCCCAAGGCAGTATTGCCAACAGCTACCAAGTGTGAAACAGTTGTGATGGGGGAAATGGTACAGTTTAGTCTCTGTGTGCAGAGGCATTGCTAGGATTACAATATATTCGGAGCTTAGCCCAGAGTCCATACCCAAAGTAGAGGGGTCTGGGGGCATTCTTCCCCGTAAAAAAAAAAAAAAGTTTTTGAATAGCTATATGTTTTAATCTGGTGCATTTTTTAATGAGTATTAATAAAATAAAATTTAAAAAAAAAATGAACTAAGAAGTTGAATGAAAAAGGAAAGAAAAAATGATCTGGAAAAAATTCCAGCCAGCAGTAACATTAGCTAGGTAGCTAGCTAGACTTATACATAGTCAATCAGACATCAACTCTTTAGCTGTACTTCTGATATTGTTCTTGGAATATTTTCATTAAATCATAAATATCTAGCTTAGCTATAAGCACTCACATTGTGCGGAGAAAACACCCTAATGTCTACCTTATGTCTCTTTGCTGGTTTCATCTTGATGCTTAGAAACAAATTGTCTCACTAGCTGGCTACCTCGCCACATTCAGCATCGTTAGCTGGCATAGGCAGTCTCACTACCGCTGGCAGTACTGAAGTAAACAGACCGCGAAAGTTTTCTAGCAGCAAGCAACATTAAACATTAAACTATTTGTTTTATAATTATTATTTTTGTAAAAAAAATAAAAAATAATAATAACTGAGATCCGGGGCTATTCATAAAACATTCGGGGCTGTAGCCCCGGACACCCAGGCCTAATGATGCCACTCTTTGTGTGTGTGTGTGTGTATGTGTGTGCGTGTGTGTGTGCGTGTGTGTGAATGATCTTGCCTCTAATCCTTTTATAAATGCCAATCTCACTGGGATTAATCTAGGAACAAAACCAGGGGGGGGACAGTCATAATCATTCTGTTCACCCTTTATGTTTTATCCACCGTGTGCTTCAAATTGGTTTTCACAAATTCTCAGTGGTTCTCTGAGTTAACACTTCTTCTGGTCCCTCCCGCAGGTGCCTTGTGGACGTGTGTCCTGCAGGGGGCTTCCCCAGCCCCCCCCCGCCTGAGTCAGTAGAGGAGGAGAAAGCTGCAGCAGGAGAACAGACCCACCCACAGCTGGGACCAGAGGCACGGGTGGAGGGGGATCCAGACGGAGGAGTGCAGAAGACAGGAGAGGTGAGCCCAGATCAAGGGCAGTCAGCAGTCAAAGAGGATTCACCTGTCAGGGTGTCCGAAGCAGCGGAACAACCGTCGCCTGTGGAGGAGGAGCCACAGGAAGTCAAGCAAGAGTCCCCAGTGAAAGAGCCATCCCCTGGCCAGGATCCTGAACCACAACCACAGCCAGAACCAGAACCAGTTCAGGAAGCAGAAGCAGTCAAGGAACTTGTGCCAGTGAGAGAGGAGTCCCCAGTGAAGGAGGTGCAACCCACACCGGCCGAGAAAGGCGTGGCAGCTTGTGAGCCACAGCCTGTCACACAGCAGCCAAAGAGATCAGAGGAGGTGTCGCCCACTGCGTCTGTCAACCAGGTAACACACCACAGCTCTGTGCCACTGAATGGGTGTCCATGTGAATGGGGCTGCAACTGGTTAGTCCAATATGGGTTTCAATCAAAAGGTTTTGTGTAAAGTCACGTGTTTATTTATGAATGTTAGATAAAAACCCCAAAGAGGCTGCTGTTTCACTATCACTTCTTTTGGTTATTTTTGAAGGAGGAGGAGACTGAAGCGGTTGAAGAAAATTGCGGAGGTGAGTGAGCATCGAGTGAAAGAAGTCTAATGAAAAATGTACAAATGCAACAGTGCACTAAAAATAAAGACCTCCCTTTAAAACAATATAAGACGTCTGCAGAGAATGAGATCTCCAGCTGGCATGGTGTGCATGTATAACATGGTATGCTGTACATGACTGTCCAGTGCCGGTATGAGTGGTTTACTGCAGCCTCAAAGGAGATTTTGTGAGGGAAACCTGTAAGCTACAGACCTAATGCTCTCTCTCTCCCCCCCACCTTCTGCTCCTAGTCTCAGTGAGCTGTGCGCCTCTCAAACGCTGGCTGCTGGGCATCCCCTGGCCTACCGCCCCACAGTGCCTGGCCGACCTGAGTCACGTTGCCGATCGGACCCTCCTGAGCTTGCGGAGCGGCCTCAGCTGCCTCACCAACCCCAGCTGCCACAGCAACCTCACCTTGCCCAGCTGTCCCAGCCTGTCTACTTGCCCCCACCTCACCTGCCCCACTCTTCCCAGCTGCTCCCATCTCCGCAGCAAACTCACTTGCTCCACTCTCCCCAGCTGTCCCCACCTCCTCAGCTACCTCAACTGTCCCAGTGCCCTCAACTGTCTGAACCGCCAGTAATATGCCTAAGCAGCAGAACCCAGACCTGGAGTTAGACCACCTAGTCCGTGATGCACCCCTGCCCCCTGAGAATCTCCCCTCCCCTACCTCCTCCAGCAGCGCGCTAGAGCTCCCCAATGTTCCCAGCTATTCCCGCCTGCCCCCCATCGGGCTCAACAGACAACTGTCAGGGCTCTCCAACCCCGGCTTCAGCACCAAGGAGGGCGAACCCCACACCCCGCCCCCAGGTGAACAGCTCTTGTGGGTGCTTTGCAGTAGTTGTTTGCTTTCAGTTTCTGTTGTGTGTGACGTTTTGCAAATGTTATGAATTTGTGTCACTGGTGTTATTTGTTTTATATTCAGTTACATTTCCATCCTTGTGTGTTCTGTGTCAAGAGCCTCCCAGTGGACATATCTTCAGGGTTTGACACAGAGGGTTTGTGTGGCCCTTTGCTAGCATAGGTCTGCCTATTAAAACTGTATGAAGTACGATCTTTTTTGATGTTGTGAAAATTAAACCGTACCACATTAGTAAGAAGTGAATGGTGCGTGGAGCTGCCTGTCACATGCTCTGGGTCTAAAGTGCCCGTCTGCTCCTCAGAAGGTTCCAGAGTGAATGTACACCCTGCTGTCAATGTGGAAGATGTGGATTCAGACAAAGATTCCAGCGACAGTCCCAGGAAACTGCCTCTCGTCCTGCCCCCTCAGTCCCCCTACACCAGCAAGACCCTAACTGTGCCAGGGGTGTCTGTGGCATCCCGGAGGTGAGTTGCATTTTGGGTTTTATCTAACCCTCAGTTTAAAAAAAAACCTCAGTGTTTGAGTTGTTGAGTGCAGCAATCTTGTTTACTTAAAATAATTAAAAAGATAGTTGTAATTGGTGTTTCTGTGTCTGAACTACATGAGGGAGCCAACAGTCTTCTCCAAATGAAATGAGTTAAGTTCAAAAGAACCAGCTAGACAGAAAAACAAATGTTGTGATCATCTTCTTTGTTTCTTTCCTGTTTTTTTCTCCCATTTAATTAAATACGCAGCCGATCCCTGGAAATAGAGTAAGAATTGTGAACTCCCCTGAGATTACAAGTGGATAGCTGCCAATTCATTGAAATAAATGAGAAATATATATGTAAAATAGTGATTCCCCACCTCATCATCCTAGATTTTGCTGATTTGTTTGGCATTTATGTAAGCCTTTGTAACTTTTTATGTCTGCGCAGCCTACTAATTCTTTCCAGCTGCAGTTATGGCAAAAATTGGAAGCTGTTTAAATCTAAAGGGCTGCACCACTGCACTCATGAATTGAATCTGTGCACATTTCATTAGAAGAACATATTAACGTTGCCGTCAATTAGCAAAATCGAAGTAAAATGTGCAATGCCTTGTTAAGTCTACCCTATGTCCTGTGCCATTATAGACTGATAGCTACCAAACTGCCCAGAATTATGTTTTTTGATGGGGTGGATCAGCGTATAGAGATATATCCTTGCAGATTTTCCTCTGTTCTTTGTCTCCAGTACCTGTCTTGTAGTTGTCTGTGTTGTGTGTCCACCTACTGAGTTCGATGTTTTGTCCTACCGTTGTGAATGAAATAAATGAATGAGTAACAATCTTTCAGCACGTTAAGTGTTTCTTCTGCTTCTAGAATTCAGCTCTTTGGAAGATTTGTAGTCTAAATACTGACTGAAGATAGGACTGTACAATGTGATAAAGTAAATTGAAAAAGTAGATAATCTACACAGTTTCCAGACTGTGTTCCCTCACATGTTGAACAGAATAAGGGTGCATTCCACAAATCGACACCCATTGCATGCTATTCGGCTGTGTTACACTGGTTGAAATCCTCATGATACGCAAACTCACATCATCAGTTGCTACAGTACCCTTTGTCTTGTTGTATTTAGTGCACATAATGAACCTGCACCTTGCTGCTCTAGATTGGTAAGATGGTGTTCTCCCACCTTACACCAGTAGTTTGTTCTTTGTATTAGAGACTTGATCAGGAATTGGTGCTTACAAGGTAACATACAAGGTAAGCATGTAAGCATGTAAGCTTTGGGTCATATAAATGTTACATTTATATGCTCACTTACTACTGTATGCACTCTTCAACACTAAGCTGAATTTTGTCCATTGCTGAAATAAGGTTTATGGATATTATATGTTCCAAAATACAATAAATGACCTACATGCTGCGACATTGTTGTCAATAGGAGTTGGTTACTTGTTCTCAAACAGCATGGTACATCGTGGCTCTGGTTTTATTGAGATTTATTGAGACTGTGTTTGCGTCATGGCACTTCTTTTACCTTAGAAGATACCCCCTCTCTCACTCTCTCTCTCTCTCTCTCTCTCCATCTCGGTTCTCCCTCTCTCTCACACACCCCCTCTCCCTACCCTCACACCTGTCACTCTCCGTCTGCGTGGATGGACATGCGGGATGCTCTAGAGAACAAAGGTTGCACAATTTCTGGACTAAGATGTAAGATGCATTCCTCCCAAAATGTGACGCAATTGATAAAACATAAATCATTTAAAGCACGTTTGTCCTCATCACCCTCAAAAGCACTCCCACTATGTCCTCCATATGCTCCCCACTCTCAGAGCTCTACCCATCCTGCTGTCCTGCATGACTGTGCCCATGCATGTGTTTTATGGGACATCCAATTCAAGCTACTTAAAGCATGTCAAGCTGAAAAACGTTAGTTGTGTTCATCCTGATGGAATGCTACCATTCATTTTTTCCTGCACTGAAGATAGGATTGATCGCGGGAAGCTTCCTGTGCTTTTGCCTGGAAGCCTATAGGCGCATGCTCACTGACATTGCAGTGGCCTAGCCCAATCAGGTTAGGGGGTGTAGCTTTTTTCAAACATAACTGAAGGTGCTTCAGTATTTTCTCACGGACGGTTTCAAATTCAGATCTGCACGTGGCAGGGGTTACCGTGGTTTTTTGATAACAAAAGGAATACCATTATTCTGTACACTAATTAAATATGTTTCTTTCTTAAATATATTTAGATAAGAAGATACATATATTGTCTCTCTCTCTCACTCACTCTCTCTCTCCATCTCGGTTCTCCCTCTCTCTCACACACCCCCTCTCCCTACCCTCACACCTGTCTCTCTCCATTTTTTGATAACAAAAGGAATACCATTGTTCTGTACACTAATTAAATATGTGTTTATTTCTTAAATATATTTAGAAGATACACATATTGTCCTCATATTCGATTCTCTATGATTTATAACGGAATAGTTATTTCAGGATTCAATAATGCTTCATGTACCAAAACCAATATATACTCTATATAGAAAATGTTCTTATTCATTAAATTGAAGACACAACCATTGCTAGTTTGTATAAACTAGTTTGAAAGCGAAACCCTGACTTGCAAATTCTCAGTCGAAAAAATGTTGCAATCTGCCTGACTGCAGGCCCTGCTATAATTCCATTGATCACTTTATCATGGTCACCTGTTGCTTTGGTCTGTCCTTGTTTCGTTTCACTCCTTGATGTTTTGGATTCCACCTGTGCAGGCTCTGCCCTCACTTGTCTTGTCTGTTTTGCACTGGTCAGAAAGAAGCTGTACAACCAGGAGGACAGTGTGGAGGAGACTGAGACCACAGTCAGGGCCTGGCCCAGTCAGAGCAGTCTGCTTATGGAGGATGGGTGAGTCGTCATCAGACCCAGATGGCAACACCACAGACTGCATTGATCCTTAATTATTAATGATGATATTACTAGTAAAGGGGCCTGTAAATCTATACATCAAGCACCATGTTTATATATATATATGTGAGGGAAAAAAGTATTTGATCCCCTGCTGATTTTGTACGTTTGCCCACTGACAAAGAAATGATCAGTCTATAATTTTAATGGTAGGTGTATTTTAACAGTGAGAGACAGAATAACAAACAAAATAATCCAGAAAAACGCATTTCAAAAAAGTTATAAATTGATTTGCATGTTAATGAGGGAAATAAGTATTTGACCCCTTTGACTTAGTACTTGGTGGCAAAACCCTTGTTGGCAATCACAGAGGTCAGACGTTTCTTGTAGTTGGCCACCAGGGTTGCAGGAGGGATTTTGTCCCACTCCTCTTTGTAGATCCTCTCCAAGTCATTAAGGTTTCGAGGCTGACGTTTGGCAACTCGAACCTTCAGCTCCCTCCACAGATTTTCTATGGGATTAAGGTCTGGAGACTGGCTAGGCCACTCCAGGACCTTAATGTGCTTCTTCTTGAGCCACTCCTTTGTTGCCTTGGCTGTGTGTTTTGGGTCATTGTCATGCTGGAATACCCATCCACGACCCATTTTCAATGCCCTGGCTGAGGGAAGGAGGTTCTCACCCAAGATTTGACGGTACATGGCCCCGTCCATCATCCCTTTGATGCGGTGCAGTTGTCCTGTCCCCTTAGCAGAAAAACACCCCAAAAGCATAATGTATCCACCTCCATGTTTGACGGTGGGGATGGTGTTCTTGGGGTCATTCCTCCTCCTCCAAACACGGCGAGTTGAGTTGATGCCAAAGAGCTCGATTTTGGTCTCATCTGACCACAACACTTTCACCCAGTTCTCCTCTGAATCATTCAGATGTTGGCAAACTTCAGACGGGCCTGTACATGTTCTTTCTTGAGCAGGGGTACCTTTGCGGGCGCTGCAGGATTTCAGTCCTTCATGGCGTAGTGTGTTACCAATTGTTTTCTTGGTGACGATGGTCCCAGCTGCCTTGAGATCATTAACAAGATCCTCCCGTGTAGTTCTGGGCTGATTCCTCACCGTTCTCATTATCATTGAAACTCCACGAGGTGAGATCTTGCATGGAGCCCCAGACCGAGGGAGACTGACAGTTATTTTGTGTTTCTTCAATTTGCGAATAATCGCACCAACTGTTGTCACCTTCTCACCAAGCTGCTTGGCCATGGTCTTGTAGCCCATTCCAGCCTTGTGTAGGTCTACAGTCTTGTCCCCGACATCCTTGGACAGCTCTTTGGTCTTGGCCATGGTGGAGAGTTTGGAATGTGATTGATTGATTGCTTCTGTGGACAGGTGTCTTTTGTACAGGTAACGAGCTGAGATTAGGAGCTCTCCCTTTAAGAGAGTGCTCCTAATCGCAGCTCGTTACCTGTATAAAAGACACCTGGGAGCCAGAAATCTTGCTGATTGATAGGGGATCAAATACTTATTTACCTCATTAACATGCAAATCAATTTATAACTTTTTTGAAATGCGTTTTTCTGGATATTTTTGTTGTTATTCTGTCTCTCACTGTTAAAATACACCTACCATTAAAATTATAGACTGATCATTTCTTCAGCAGGGGATCAAATACTTTCTTCCCTCACTGTATATATATATATATATAACATTTGTCACACTAAACTCTTTTAGCATGTGTTTGTGAAATATTTCTAGGTTCAGTGTATTCTTTTTAGCAATCAATGTGTGAACTCCTGGCAGGGGGAGAGAGAGGCCGGCCTCAGTCACCAGCCAGACCAGCGCCATTGTGAATGAACGGCTGCAGGAGCTTGTGAAGATGTTTAAGGCACGGACAGAGCGAGTGAAGGAGAAGCTCGTCGACCCAGATGACTCTGATGAAGAGAGCGCCACCTCCTGTGAGTCCCAGATACACTCCGGCCTCTATGATGCACCCGCCACACTCCGCTCCCCCCCGACGTGCACTCACATTGGCCCCTCACTACAACAAATAAAGGATCCTCTGAATTGTAGCAGCAGGGTTGTTATTTGTTGTGAGAGTAATTCCTGTTCTGTATTTCCTCCTACCATCTTGTACTCCTCACACATAGGAGGTGCACAAACACAGAGTTGAAGACACACACATTCACAGAGCCACAGGCACCTAAACAGGAAAACAGACACAAGTTCTCTTTCGCAACAGAAAAACACAGATATACACAAACACTTGTTACACTGGGAAACAAAGAGACTGCAGAAAACTTTCCGCTGTATTTTGAATTGCAGTAGTTTTAAGCTTATATTTGTACTTTATTGTGCAAGGCAAATATATACCACAGGTGCAGTGAACTTGTGCTGTTGTGGGCCTGTTGTGTTCTGCAAGTTTGACCAGAGAGCTTTTGTTTCACTGGCAGCCCCAGTAAAGAAAGCCGCACCCCCTCCCCCTCCCCCTCCCCCTCCCCCAGAGGAGAAAGCGGAGCCTGAGAAGAAAGAGGAGGAGGAGCACTACTGCGACATGCTGTGCTGCAAGTTCAAAACCATGCCCTGGATGAGGCAGCTGAAGCGGTACCACTTCCCAAAGAGCATCGACCCCTTCACCAGTGAGGCTCTAAACTCCCTTCTCTCATTTTGTAATGCCCAGGTATCAGGACCAGATGTCCTGTAGGCGGAGAGCTTTGATTGTGGCGTAGGCTCTGTCTCTGTGTGTAGCCCAGCCCAGCTGCAACCTGGGACCCATAGGATTACTTACACTTTGTTGTTTAGAGTGCAGTGCAGATATCATTAGGGCTCCATCCCTGTCTGCTCTCGCAAATCCCCCGACCTGTCCGACCAGTGGAGTGAGTCATGGCTGCTTCCCCCAGTAATGGGGAGACCAGTGGGTTGGCAGTGGTTAGAAATTAAGATATAATGGGATATGTTATATATATTGGAATTTCTAAAATGCACCAGAGTCCTATTCCTTCATAAAATGTCCAGGGTGGGCCTACCCATGAAAATTTGCAGTGCATTTTTTCCCTCACTCCTCCCAAACCTTTGCTCTTCCTTCTTAGCCAGTAGTTAACACAGGACATACCTTGTCCTGCTCTTCGCCCCAGATCTGATCTACGTGCTGTGGCTGTTCTTCGTCACCCTGGCTTGGAACTGGAATGTGTGGCTGATCCCGGTGCGCTGGGCCTTCCCCTACCAGACCCCTGACAACATTCACCTCTGGCTGCTCACTGACTACCTGTGTGACACCATCTACATCCTGGACATCCTGGTCTTTCAGCCCCGTCTGCAGTTTGTCCGAGGCGGGGACATCGTGGTGAGTGTTCAGAATCTCAATATGCATATTCAGGCAGCATAAACAGAGCAGTTATGGATTAGGGTGTGATTTTCTCAGAATTTAAACGCCTCTTTACTTGGGATGCTTATGGTTGACTCTTATGTAGGCTTCCATGCTGTGCACATGTTGACCCAATAGCAAATGGTTTATTTGATTGGATTATACTATTATTAAAAAAATTGATATTGACAGCATTACATTAGATCTGGTAGGTATAATTTGTGAATTTAGAATAGAATGTGATATATGATCGCTAATAACAGTTATTACAGACAATAGCATGTGCTACAATACCAACGACTGTAATAAGCCAGTTCCTTCTATGGTGTACTATGGTGCCGTAGATCACTATGACTTTTGTTTAAACTTGGAGTTACTGACTGTATTGATTTGAAGTTCCCAAGTATACAGGAGGATGACCCTTTTTGTAAACATCTTCTTTTTAGGCCCAACAAAAAACAAAAGGTGGTTCAAGAATGAGTAAGGTGTTGGACTAATGCGAACCTGCAAATGTATCTTGTTTCTTTTGTTTCAGTGCGACAAAAAGGATATGAGAGAAAACTATATGAAAACTCTGCGCTTCAAGGTGAGAGCAACTAGAATGTTGTATCTAATTTTAGATTATTTTTTATGTTTTTTCACTTAGTGAACGTTATATCCATTAAATACATGAGAACAAACAGAGTTTCTTTATTCAAGAAATGGCTGGTGGTGTTATCAGGGTTTCTTCTATGTTAATCTTCTCTCCATCATCTCCCTTCAGATGGACCTCATTAGCCTTTTCCCTCTGGATTTGCTGTACATAAAAGTTGGTGTGAATTCCCTCCTGAGATTCCCTCGTTTATTGAAGGTACTAGCAATTTTTTGTGTCAGCAACCATATTTGTCTTTGGAGGGGGCAGCCTTGATGGCTCTATGTAGCCACAGAGAGATCAGTGAAAGTTGTGCTTGTTTCCTGGGGGACTCGCCCTCAAGGAATCCTCCATGCTCATCTTACTCTCTTTTGCCCCACAGTACATGTCTTTCTTTGAATTCAATGAACGTCTGGAAGCAATCCTGAGCAAAGCCTACATCTACAGGTATGAGCACCAAGTTTGACTCTTTGCACTTTGCTCTTGGCACCTCGCAGCACAGACCTGGCTATAATAATCCAAAGAGCTGACAGCGTTAAGCTTGCTTAGTTCGATAAACACACATAATTCTAACTACTGACCTTTGATTGATGGTTATTTCTTTTCTGCACACAATGAACCTGGGTGATGAGTTTGTGATGTAGTGTTATACTCTCTCTCTCTCTCTCATTCGCTCTCTCTGTATCTGTTTTCAGAGTCATCAGAACAACAGCTTACCTGCTCTACTCCCTACACTGCAACTCCTGCCTCTTCTACTGGGCGTCTGACTATGAAGGACTCGGTTCCACAAAATGGGTGTATGATGGCATCGGCAACAGGTAATGGTCTGCCCCTTCCTGGTTATGAAGAGATTTTGCTTGGTCCATGCCACAGCCCCAGCCTGATGAGGTTTCTTGGGGGACTCAGCATTTACATTCCACTGTCTAATGTTGTTATCTTGCTTTATGTCAAGATTTATAATTGTTTTCTTAGACTATTTTGAAGATCAATGGCTTTTTCTCCCTTTCTTTCCCCTCCAGTTATATCCGCTGCTACTACTTTGCAGTGAAGACCCTCATCACCATTGGGGGGCTGCCAGACCCTACCACCCTGTTCGAAATTATCTTCCAGCTGGTCAACTACTTTGTGGGAGTCTTTGCCTTCTCCATCATGATCGGGCAGGTGGGCTGGTCCTTTACTGGTGCCTACAGCTTGACTCCCAAGCTGATTCTGCAACCTAACTTCCTGTTCACACAGAAGTATGATTCTCTTTGTGCTACCTGTTTCAGATGAGAGATGTTGTGGGAGCCGCCACTGCGGGCCAGACATACTACCGGGCCTGCATGGATAGCACCATCAAGTACATGACTTCCTATCGCATCCCCCGCGACGTCCAGAACCGAGTTAAGACCTGGTACGACTATACCTGGCAGTCTCAGGGCATGTTGGGTAAGTAATATTGACCTTCCTGTCCTTTGCTTGACCTAGCTGCTTTTTTGCTGATTGATCTGTAGTTACAAAAAGCTAAATGTGCGCTTCACTTTTTTTTTAACTTCCAGATGAGCAGGAGTTGCTGGTCCAGCTCCCAGATAAGATGAGACTTGACATTGCTGTGGATGTCAATTACTCCATTGTCAGCAAGGTGGCACTCTTTGAAGTAAGTCTCCCGAGGAGGTTGCTTCCTATTATTGTGCTGCAGTAAAGAGCTTTTGGGACTAACAGTCACTCCCCCTCCCACCTCTCTATTTCTCTGCTGTCAGGGCTGTGATAGACAGATGATTTATGACATGCTGAAGAGGCTGAAATCTGTGGTGTACCTGCCAGGGGATTACGTCTGTAAAAAGGTAGATTACTGTACACCAACCTGCTGCTGTATCCATGTGTCAGAGCTAGTACGATGATAAAAAACCCATAACTCAGCGAGTCTATAGCTTGGCTTTTCTTTAAAAAGCACAATGGTGATTATTCAGTCTCATTATCAATTCTCACAGTTCTGCTGTTGAAATAACTAATCCCAAATTCTTAAACTCATTTTATATAATGTCATAGTAATATATTCACTTCTGGCAACATTTTGCTTTAGAATTTGACTTCAGGAGTTAGACTTCGAGGTGGGGTTGCATTTCCACTCAATTAAAGTTCCAGTTTGGGTATAGTTGGATAATAATGAGCTTTTGGAGTAGAGTTGAGGATGGACTTGGATTATGACTAAATTTATATTGGGTAACAGGTAAAGGCAGGAAGAGTCTTACAACTATATTTAAGGTTGTTTATAAGATGCATTTTCTGCTAGGATGGAGATTAGGGTTGAGACAAGGGTTTTGGCTCTAACCAGAGACTAGTTCAAGAGTACCTCTGGAGGTGTAAATCAATGGCACTACAGATGTGAACGGGTCCTCTTGTTTTCCAGGGGGAGATAGGGCGGGAGATGTACATTATTAAGGCTGGGGAGGTTCAGGTGCTGGGCGGTCCTGACGGGAAGACTGTCTTTGTGACGCTGCGAGCTGGGTCTGTCTTTGGGGAAATCAGGTGGGCTTCTACTCTTCCAGGCATGCTTTGATCTTCTTTAATTAATACATGTGTTTTTTTTGCCATTGAAGAGGAAATAAAATGTAATCAGGTTTATATGTTTTGAAAATCTGCATAGATTGTAAGTGTAGAATAACCAACATATCCCATGTCCTACCTCGTAAAAAGCTAAAACTAGGAGCCCTCAAGTGTTGTGTATCAAAGACAGTCTAACAATATGGCTATCAAAATAAATATGTATTAAAAAAACAAGTACCACAGTGGGCACCTGAAATACACAGTACGAGGAGTGAAAGAGTCCCGGTTTATGCCGTGAGAGTCACTTCGAGCTAACCACTGCCTCTGTCGTGTCTTTTCCCGGACAGCCTTCTGGCCGTGGGAGGAGGGAACCGACGCACAGCCAACGTGGTGGCTCACGGGTTTGCCAACCTCTTCATTCTGGACAAGAAGGACCTGTCTGAGATCCTGGTGCACTACCCCGAGTCCCAGAAACTGCTACGCAAGAAGGCCAAGTCAGTGCCAGGAACGGCGGGAGGCAGCCTTTTCTCACATAGCGCTTTTTATCACAGCTTAGGATCCCTGACTGGTGTGTGCAATGCAGCGTATAAGACACACCCAGGGTGCCGCAACGGCCCACGCCCCCTGGACCAGTGGGAAAGGGGAACAGGGCTGCAAAAAAGGCTTTAGCCAACTTTTCAATCAGGGTGGGGGGTTAACACAGTTAATACAGTGTTTTCTGTACTATACTAAGCTAACATTGACACCCTTGCCTCCCTTAAGGGTTGAGAATTACAGGCACAGCTGTAAGCGGTTTGGAAGGTGACCTTTCTCCGTGAAGCCCCGACCTGCCATTCACCAGTGGCTTCTCAGGTTAACCATTTCCCTTAAAAACAGGGAAAGAAATGGTTTCCCCAGGTGTTTCATTTTGTAAGCCTTGTACATTACCTTTCCACCAGTGAACCTCATTGTTTAGCTCATTGTTTCTGTGTGTTAATACATTCCCCCTTCCACTCCTTCCAGAACCATGCCTTTGCCTGAGTGATATAGGGGCTTCTTTTGTGCTCTACCTTTATACAAGAAAACAAAAGAAAGCTCAGCCACAACATGAAAATAATATTGTTTTTTTTCCAGGTTATTTTACATGACCAATTTAGTGTTCTGATATAGGGTATAATATATATCATCACCATCACCATCAGCCTATATCAATCCACTGCTGGATGAAGGCCTCCCCAAGATGTTTCCACTTGCTTCGATCTACAGCTTCTCTTTTCCATGTCACACTTGCAAAGTTTATGATTTCATCTTCCCATCTTTTATCTGTTTATCTTTTTTCATCTCTTGGTATCCACTCAATAGCTTCCTTTGTCCTTCTTTCATCCGTTCTTGCAGTGCGTTAACATTTTTACTCTTTCAATGATGTCACATATTTTAGTTTGTTCTCGGATACATTAATTTCTCTCTTCATGTTATTCCAAGCCTATATCAATGTTGCTTGACACCATTGCTCTTCTTTTTACCTTTCAGGAAAATGCTGAGCAAAGACAAGAAGCCCCAAGGTGAGAAGCCGACCAGCACACAGGTCATCCCTCCGCGCCCAGGGACACCCAAGCTGTTCCAGGCAGCCCTGCAGGCCACAGAGAAGTCGGGCATGAAGGGAACCTTCTCCACACTGAAGCAGATGGCGCACACGTCCAGCTCAGATGAGGTACCTCACGCACCACACCATCTCCTTTCCCCTGCATCTCACTGGCCTCAAGGGCAGAAACTAGCTAATCTGCTGTCAGTTTTGGGGTTGAGCGATTGTGGTAGACGTCCACCCATTCTTCCCAGGTTCTCTCTCTTTCCAGGTGCTGTTGTGTTTACAGAAGCCCATTGCATTTGGTTAACCAAAACAGTACGAATGAGTAAAAGGCATGATTGATTTTTAACTTGTTTTCAGTCTGATGAGCTTGAAGTCAGAATACTGTGGCTGCATTTTGTTAGTGCTCAAGTGTTGAAGTTGGAGCACTGAGAAGGGTTTTTAAAACAATTACACACACACACACACACGCACACACACAGCCCCAACCTTGTGTGACCAGGCCCTGCTGTCTCCATAGCCCTCCAGCTCCATGCCCATTCCTCCCGGCTCCCCAGTGCACCGCCGTTCCCCAGTCCCACGTGAGCTGCCGGAGGAGGACGAGGAGGAGGATGTGGTGTCTGAGGCCTCTGACAGCTCCATGCTAATCCGCATGACCCCCGCCCATGACGGCCATGAAGAGCTCCTGTCCGTAGAGATGCCCCATACAGAGGAGGAGGAGCCCAAGGAGTAACCACCTCCCCCTCGGAGCAGGAGACGGGAAGATGCACTCTCCTACCCTTTTGATTGTTGTGGTGACACACAGCCGAGGGCTCATTGCCATTGTGTGGACAGAGTTCAGTCCCAAATGTGGGAAGCAAACCACGGTGTTGGAAACCTGCAGGTTAAGTGCACTGTGTGGTATGGTTACAAGCACTAGAGCTGCCACTCTCCAGGACAATGCAGCTGGCTTGTAATTGTCTGTGCATGGATTCTTACTGCAGCTTCCCACAATGACCGCTTACTGTACTCCCCATCTCCCTAATCACTGTGAACCTGTAGATGTGCTACTAGGAATGTCCTTACTAACATTGTTGAGCTGTGCATTGTGTAATTGTTTCTTGCTTCTTCTTTTTTTTAATTCTGCAAAGCGATGTCTGCTGGGAGAGGCAAGACAGGTGTAGCTGCCACCTGTCACAGCCTCCTCCAGTGGAAAACTCACTCAGTGTGAGTTTTCCCCAAGTCTGGTGTTCAGCCCCTCTTGTGCTTTTTTGTGTGGTACCAAGGACAAACCAATGCCAATGCTGGCCTTAGCCCCAGTCCCAGTCATGCAGCACTAAAGCACAGTCCTTCAGGACACAGCTCCCTTTTCTGATGACATCTCTTCTGGTCAAGCACTTGAATATAACTCCTTTTTAGTATTTATTTTCCTATGTAGTCTATGGGAGCTGTCTTTGGTGCATGTCTCTGAGGACGCACTGGCTACATGGGTCTTAAACACCCAAGCTAATGTCCTCTGTCAGACGCTGTTACTAGCAGTTGTAGATCGTTGCTCAAACTTTTGCACATGAGTAAAAATTGTGTTAAAGTGGAGCCAAGGCCCAGACCAAATCACAAGTCACAAATGGCAATCATGTACCCTTCAGTTTGTAGGATTAGTAGAAATTGGCCTCTCACAATAAAATAAATCTGATAAGGTGTGAGTTTCTAATTTGTGATATGCAGGCAGGTCAATTTGGTCTAGGCCTCAGTGTAGTTTTGCATGCCGTTGCCAGAGAAGTAGCCCCGCAAGTTGCCTTTTTTTCACAACTAGAATAACAATAACTGTGATAAATGTTGTAGTGCTTTTGAGACACGGGTAACTATTTAAGAAGTGAGTTTGCTTGTTTCCTTTCAGTGCCAGTAATGACTGTGTCAGAATTTACACACTTCGCATTAGGACTGAGTGCACTGTGTTTCTACCTGCTACCCAAACCAAGAGCGAAGTGATTTGTTTGACATCACCAGTTTCTTTCCGATTAAGTTGTAAAACTGGCCAAATGGGAATGGAATATTAATCAATTTAAGTATGATTACAGAGGGAATCAACTATTTGCTTATGGTAAATGTTGGCAAAATGAACATTCAAGCATTTTCTATTCTAGTCCCTGCTAGGACATGATGGCAGGACAGATATAGTCAACCAAGCTCAATCTCGAGCAGATAGAAACATGGCATTATTGCCCAATGTAGAAGAGACTGACATACAAGACAGACAGTGTCCTAAGAGAGCCTGTAAAATAAATTAACACTGATACCTTACCCTAACAGTGCAATACATCCATTCAAACAGGGCGTAATAATTTATGTTGAAATCTAGTTTTACATTGTCATTAAAACCTGTGTCTCTATGAATTCTAGTGTCTTTGGAAATTAATAATTGTGCATGCATTTACAAAGAAAACAAAGTTTATTCCTCAAACGTCCGGGATCTGAAAGTTAGGAATCCCCTCGCTGATGCATGTTACAGCGTGCATGCTCACAGTGGGGAGCAATCCTGGCTGTGGCTATTCTGTAGAGAAGACAAGCTAATGGAATAAGCACCTGACACAATATTGTTTTGATAAGCCAGTTTATTTAACTGTGCAATACACTTGGTGAAGTACTGCTCTGTTTACATTAAAAAATACTGATCAGTGCCAGGAATCCGGTGAATTAACCACAGTCCTTTCCTCGTAAACATCACCAGCCACGTGTGCCCTGCTGATTGTAGACGCCTGGCAGCTGTCCAGGAGTAGACTGCTATGGATTCAGAGCTGGAAGTCTCACAGCATTTCTAAATAGTCACCTTAAGAGTCATTAGTAGCATTTAGACAGCAAAAGCTTCACATATCGGATTTTTCTTATCTTTGTCTCCATTGGTTTGTTTTAGGCTAAAATGTGAATGTCCTAAAATCCAACTGGCTATTACCAGGCATTGACATTCAGCAATGTGGCTTTTTTTTTTTTTTTTGTCGTTGCTCTCGCTTTAGAAATTAACGTGTTCCACCGGAAGGAGGAAAGGATGTGAGTACAGATTTGCATTGTTTGCAGGAAGGAGAAATGAAGGGAACTAGTGGGACCTGAAACAATAGTGACCAAAAGTACCACGTGGAAAGGCAATGTTCTGCCTTAATGTATAAGCTGCTCTGCCCTGGTCTTCAGCTTGACTTTAGGCTGCTTTTCAATGTATGCTTTAACAGGCATACAGCATCCAGTGCGTCTGCTGTGACATAAAATATATGAATCTCTTGGTGCAGAGTAGCGACACATCTTGGTGGCTAAAATGAAACCTTTTCACAGGTCCTACTTACTCTATATACACTAAACCACAGCACAATGTCCTTGAAATTGAATTTGACTTTGCAATGTCATGAAGGGAAACACATAACTAAGCATGTCACATCAGGGCCAATCTTAGAAGCTGTAGACACTACATTTTGATAAGAGACTTAATAAGAGAAAACACCACATCAGTTGTACAATTAAAAAGGCAATCCTAAATGAATACGTTACTCAACATTTCTGGAAATCAATACATTGGAGTGTTTGAGATTGTTGTTTTAACCTTAGAACTCTGGTTGAGTCTTTTGACATTAAATTGTGCAAATCACTCAAACGCAGTTTAATTTCCAACAATCTATGGTGAGATGCTGAGATTTATTTATTTTTCCAGCAGACTATAAATTCTTCATAATCATCAGCTGTAATTTGTACTGTGAATGCAGAATTTAGGAAAGACGTTTTTACATAGTTCACAAGTAATGTATACAATACAAGCTTTAGGATTCTCTTTCAACACACAATGTATAACCAGACATATGAGATGTGTTACTATTTCTGTGCTTGTAAACATGTCCCCATGGCAAAAAAGTATAACAACCAAATTTATACTGTGAAACAACACGAGTGCATCTAATATATGTTTTGTTGTTTTTAGATTGTTTTCGTATATTTAATGGACAAAAAATATGAGAGTTATATTTAGTGGAATACATAATGATTTTGTACATTTTGCATCGATCTGTAGAAGATTCAATTGTCTGAGAACCAGCTTCTGATGCTGCCAGATAGGCTGTCCATGCAGGCACACACTTTTAATGAACATGTGTTTCATTTTTTAGTTTATGTGGATGTACAACAAATGCTTTTTTATTATTATTATCAGAACTTGTTTATAGAATGCTGATTTATGTTCTGTTTACTGTTAAAAAAACATCTGTAATGCATTTGAACATGCTTTTTGTATCCCGCTGCCTGTAAATAAAATATATTAGAATAATAAAATATTATAATGGAGACTTATTTCATAGGAGTTTTAAATAAGTTTTTACTGCATTTTGCATAAACGTTGGCACTTTTATATTTGTTTCTTTGTAAACTTAAAAGGAAAAATTGTACAGTGGGGTTCTGGAAACTTAACAGAAGAAATCGTACGTCACATTGTTACTGCATTTCCAATGTATTACTGTCATATATTATTTGTTTGTTTACAGATTAATACTAAGTGATTTATAATGCTTAATGGAAAACATGTATTTACAATTCATATTTTGGGGAAGCAAGAACACACTTATAAAAGAAGCATAATTACTAGTTAGCTCCGGGAAAAAATGAGATAAAAAATAATATTGTGAGATGCTGCCTGCTTGAAATCTACTTGCCAGATAACTGGGGACTCTTATGTTGAGGACAAAACATTCTTTGGTGTCTCTTCAGTATTTTCCTGTGACTTAAATTCTCTCTCATTAATTTAGAGAGAGACAAAATAAGCTTAGAAAATGTAGTTTTCCTGTTTCCAGTTAAGAATACACACAGCCTTTATCCAGTAATTAATGTTATCTAATGGTTGCTTTTTAGACGATTGTAGAATTTCATTAGAAATGTACAGCAATAACCTTTTTTAAATTACATTACCCTGTATCATTGCCAGCATACATTGCTTTAAGATACTGGATGGCTTCCCAGTTTTTTGTATTATTATTATTTAATGTCATTTGTATATGAAGTTATACATTTCTGCGTGTGCTGCTGTCTGCACGTTGAAACATGACATTTAGGTCTTTATAGCAATTTTTTTCCAGTTGTATTTTCTTGCATACCACATCCAAGAGTCTTGTCTTTAAATCACAGCTGGGAAGTGCGTCATCAGCTGGCCGGCTCCGCGTCCTCCCGAACCGGACTGTGATTGGCTAACAGAAGTTGCGGCTTTATGGGGAAGAGCGTGTTTTTTTAAAGTTTGTCAAAGTTTTTAAGCCGAAACACACAGCTTGCAAAGACCAGTCAAGGATCAATTTTAAACAGCAACAAATATAAGTGACACTTTGACCGGATCATTATAAAGCACAGACGAAGCGTCGGTGGTTAAGACAGTGTGAGTTTGATCTTTTAAAGCAAACAGCGGGACCTGCAGCTGCTCCGGTAAGTGCGTGCCTGTGCAGTTGGCGCAAGTTCACTAGGATTAATGAGCGTTTGCGTCAAACGGAATAAAGCGCCGGGGATCCTGGACGTTGCGATTGATTGTGAATGGAATATTATTATTTAATTGTTTTTAAGTCGTTTCCTAGTTCAGTTTGTAAACTGCCAACCCGAGTACAGCGTGGATATCAAATATGACCGACTGTGTGTCGTTTGGTTAGTATATTGTATTCTGTCTGGCAGGCTTATTTTTCATCTTACATTGCAAATATACACATCATTTCGGACAGTGCTGCTCCCGAAATCAAAATAGAGGTGGAAATGTCCGCCTTTCAAGCATTCTCCCTCCAGACAACGTTTTACATGTCCTGCTAGGTTAAACACATGCCATAGAGTATACCCAGGTTTAGAAGTCCTAGAAACGTCATTGTATTAGTGTTTAAACGTAACTGTTTCATTTGGTCTTTTCTTTGGTGTTTATATAAGTGCTGATGCAGGCACCTCACTCTCTGCCTTACCATAGAGCGCAATTAGCTGCGGGTTGGCTGGGGTGTGCCTGCCCGGCCGCACTGCACCGTTATTTAACGTGTGGAGAAACAGGGCGGACTGCAGTGAGACTGGCATGGAAAATGCTTTCCTTACAGAGTCACTGTGCTGGGATTGCGAAGTGTTCAATCACGTGAAAGGAAGCAGGACTGGCTAATGATAATGTGTAACTGAACGCAAGGCATCTTATTTGCCTGCTCCTCCAGAGAGAGAGAGAGAGAGAGAGCAAAAACTGGGTGGACTTCTGGATCCCTTAGAATAGTAATTTGTGTCTGGTTTGGTTAAGCATGATGGTGCTATTCTTGTCTAGTCCTGTACTGTCTCTCCTCGGATGATACTATACAAACAAAAATAAGTTTTATAAGTGGAAAAGCAAAATTGATGGATTTTCATGGTAGATCTTTGCAAGCGCTTATTGTTGGAGGAAACCAAAATCAATCGGCTTGTATTCGTTTGGAGAGGCTGTGGAAGTGTGTACTGGGGTGCTGTCTTGTTTTGACAGCAGTGATGGTCAGTTAATCCCAGGTGTGAGTTCGGTTACATACACAACTGCTGAATATACACAGCCCTTGTCTGGAGCTAGTTGTTCCAGGTGTTCCTTTCAGGCCTGCTCCAGATATGCATGCTGGGACTAGTTTGTTTTTGTCCAGAGGATTGTTTGTGAAGTTGTTTGTTAATGTTTTACATTATAGCTACTTGTCTTGGTAGAGGCTGTGGCAGGTGCAGGCTCAGTTCGGCTGGCATTTTACAAGTAGGTCCTTCACTCTGTCCTGCAGTGTAGCGAAATCAACATGATTTGAGAGGGGGGGTTCACTCTTGACAGGCTTTAAACTGACAGCTTCCAGGCGATGTATGACACATGCAGTATCACCAATATTACATTGCAATTAGTGATGCAAATGAGGGTAGGCTGGACCTGATGGTTACAGTAATTTTAGTAAATTGTGCACTAAATTGATTTTGGTGATGAAATAAGGGTTTGATTTCGGTACAGTCCTTGGTAAAGTTTGGGTTTCATTAGGCTTAGGCTTGTATTTCTCACGGTCAAGATAACCGAATTGAGTGTTGATTTGTATGGTTCAAACTTGAAATGTGTGCAGTTCAAATGTGTATAGTCTCGAGTACCGTATTGTTCTTATGCTGAACGTTATTGGTAAATGCAATTATCCATATACACCAATAAAGTGATTAAATTATTTAAAAGTACATTTTGGATTTGTAAAGCAATTCACTTTGTTTTGCAGCAGATTATATTTTGAGTTGCCAAATTGCTATACAAATTCTATCCTTGAAAATGGCACATTTATTGGGACATTTTTTGTGTTGTCATGTGACAGTCAAAATTGTAATGATTTTATTATTATTGTACTAAAACCACAGCTGTTTCTATCCTTTCACCCCATCCTGCATTCCTCGCTGGGAGTGTCTTCAATGTCAACGAAAGAATAAGCAAAAAGGCAAAGTGACCCCTCTGATCTCAGCATTGGCCTGCTGACCATGTGACTGCAAGGCATTTTCAAAGCTGCTCCATGTGATCTCTACACTTCATTCAGAATTGTGGGAGTTCGTTGAGCACAAGTGCTGTTCTGTTTGCCTCCCATTACAATCAATCAAATGGCATTCTTACGAACACAATAAATCACACAGGCTCCTTTAAATCTCCTTTTATTGGTGGCAAATCCTGTCAATCAAGTTAAATGTTATAAGATGTTATCAGCCACTTCAGGATTATATAGCTGCTTCATTCCCAGTTACCTCCTTTTCAAGCAGGGGTGGATAAACTCCAGGCAGTTCTAGAATACTATTTTCTGAGAACATGCTGTAGAAGGAGTCACAAGCTCTGTGAAACGGTACAGTGGGTTTTTGTTTATACTACACTTCTTTTCCAGTAGTAAAAACAAATTCAGCGACTACAGCAATCAGGCTATTTTTGGAGGATGTTGTGGCTAGATGTATGTAGCCTGGAGCCACACAATCCCAACCCTGCCCCCTCCTGCTTCCTCCTCCATACACTGTCTCCTTCAAGAGTTTATTAACTGACATATCAAGGAGTCAACACTTTTTAGCATAAGCTTCAAGAAAACCTCCATATTCATGTGTACATTTTCAGAGGTTACCAGTAGGGGGCAATATCCCCACTGTCTTGACTCTTTAGATACAAAATAAGAGCTATCTGTAACAAATTACAGTCAGACATTAACTGGTAAATATAAACAATTGGGTTAAAAACAAAACATTAGCTAATAATTCAGAAACAGATTTCAACCTTGTTTACTTTATGACCATTTGCTAAACACAATGCAAAGATGCTAAAGTGGATGATAAAATTATAAGATATGCAAATCGGTTCTCTGATATGCTACACTTAGCTCAGTCATCTTGAGAGCAATTTTCTCTATTTATTTCAGTCATGCACCAGATTATAAGTGCCATAAATAATTAAAATCTCTATTCAAAAATTAACAGTAGTGTATATGCTACATTTAACTGCCTCGTACCAATTGCTGTTCCATTACCACTTAATAGGCAAAGCTACAGCTGAATGTATGCAATTACAGCGTGTAAGAAATTAAATTAAATTAGCTTTGCCAGTATGTCTAACAACACGGAGTTCTAATTTCACCAGTGCTCACTTTCTGTAATGGGTAGCTGTGAGTCTTAATGCCTCCTGCAGAGAGGAGCAGAAGATTTAATTCAACATTTTATATTGTCTGCAGTTTTCTGTTCATTAGCTTCTAATTAGCACAGGTGTTATCTCCATATTATCTCCACTTTAAGATGGCAGGGCTTTGTCAGTTATGGATTATGTCCAGTCCTCCTGTTGTCATTGCAGTTTGGCCTGTCCTGCATCTGCCTGAGTAGAGACCCTCAACTATGGAGGCACTGCATGATGTGAAATGGGGAGTCGTGGGTAAACGGGGGGGGGGGGTTACGGGAAGTAGAAACTCCAGAAGCTCTTATGTGATGTGTACATTAAAAAAAAAAAAAATGCAGTGTGGCAGGGCAGCAGTGGGACCCAGCCTCCACCTCTGTGATCTGTGTGGCAGCTAGGAAACACAATCACTGCCTCTGTGACTTGGGTTTCCAGTTTGTCCCCTGATGCGGTCCATGCTGTTCCGCTCTGAAACCCACATTTGGAAAGCAGAGATGCAATCTAGTCTATGATTCATTTATTCACTTCTTATTTGTTCCCCTGTCCAAACACTCTATGTAATTTGCCCAAAATAGCTCGCCATGGAAGAGGAAGGCGTGTGCAGCTTGGGAAGGGTAGTGAAACGTTGCAGAAAGCTACGGCAATAAAAACCTGCTCTTCCTGCTAACTGTTGAAGCAGCCCCTGGGCTGACAGCTACAGTGATGTTTTTTTTATTTTTTTTATTCTCTTCAGTTGTTTAGCAGGCACTTCGGTTCAGCTGAGATTTGGGCCATGGCATGTTCTGGTCACCTGATGCAGAAGTCCTCTTTCAGAAGGTTTGCATTACATATGATTAAGTGAAAGGGAATGCTTGACAATTGCCTGTTGGAATGATCATAGCCTTGGTTTGCTTTATCTCATTTGCCTGCTGCCAGAATCTGCCCTACATTTGACTTTTACCTAACCAGAAAGGTCTGAGATTATCATCTGTTTTACAAGGAATATCTTGGTGGGGTGCAGGTGGGGTAGGAAACAGACTTTCAGCAGGATTTCTACAAGGCTTACAGCTTTTATAAACTGTTTTTTAATTGTATGATGATAATCAGTATATCTTGGAAAGGTGAGAAAATGCTTCTGCAGGTTGTAAGTTTTTTGTGTGTGTGTGTGGTATGTTTTGTATTAGGCTGCTTAGTTCCTGGGGTTTAAGCTTCTTAGTGTCTCAGGGTTTTGTCCAAACTTGTTGAGGATTTATGTGGGTGGTGGAAAAGTGATTGTCCTGAATCGATTGATTGATCTAGGGAGAAGGCTGTCAGCTATTTATTTTTATTGCCACCCCTTCACACACACACACACACACACACACACACACACACACACACACACACACACACACACACACACACACTGGCAGGAAGCCCACGAGCATGTTGTCTTGCAGCCTTTGCATCTGTTTTTATGGTTTAGAAAATAGGCCACTTTTGCAGCCCCTGGACATTAAAGCAAATTAGGGGGAACAACAAAATTCAATATCATTCTGTTGGCCACTAACAAGTCTTTCTGAAGTTCCTTATTGGTTGGATTTATTTTCCCCTTTTAAAGAGTTTAATCAAAGGAATAGTGTAATGTAATGTGCATTACATGGAAGCTGCCTAAATGTTTTAATTACAGATCAGAAACATGATTTAGTAGTTTCCCTGGCAGTTGGTATGGCCTCTGTGGTACTTGCAGATCCCCCCCCCCCCCCATCTGCCTGAGTCCCTGTTGTTCTGCGGGTTGGCTGAACGGCTGCCCCATGCTGCATTGACCCTCTGCATCTGCAACCTTGAACACAATGAATGAGGTCGTTCCTCTGGCACCGACCAATCACAGCCCTCCTCCTGGCTTTAGTCTTTGAATTTAGACGAGAAGCCATGGCCAGGGTTTCTTTGTGTGTGTGTGTGTGTGTGTGTTGCACATGCAGATAAATAAATGACATCAGTGTTCGCAGCCCTATCCCAGTGCTTATCCCTGTGACGGGAGTGGCAGATGGACAGCGGGCTTAGCAGAAAGAAGTGTTGGGATTCAGAACCAGGAAGAGATGCTTTCATTCGCCTGGGATACTAGCAGACCAGTAGGGTTCACTCGGAGGCAGATTAGGCAAAGCAGAGCTAGGAGTTGAGGTGAGGCTAGGGCAGGGGTTGCATTCAACAGTTGAGGACAGTAGTTGACTGGTTGTGAAACTTACTGGGTGAGTTTGATCTCCGCTAAATGGTAGGTGAAGGCCAGTATTGCAGAATGGGTATGTTCTGATTGTTTTTAGAATGAAAGACCTATAGGTTGGTGTAGGGAAAATAGTTCTGCAATTTTAATATTGAAGAATATTATTTATACTTTAGTCTTTTATTTCCTTAAACTTTATTTTGCCATCTCTGGGGCGATAGTAAATAGGCTATAAAAAATTGCAAAAACTGAGAGAGATTTACTTTTTAAGGTGTTGGTGATCATGTTGATAAGTACAGCAGACAAAACCTGACTTAGAGTTCAGGTAACGTTTTTCTGCCCTTGTCACCATGCTCTTATCTTATCAGTAGAGAACATTCTTTATGACTGTGTTTATTTGAGGAACCCAATCAAAACAGTTAATAATATCCTGAGCATAACAAATCCCTAATCTGAAGTGAGAGTCTCCAGGGCTGGCACCAAATGAGTCACCAAGCTGGATTGTCTGGAGGACTTTCTACATTGACATCTCCATTGATCGCTGGAAAACGCAGTATGCCAGGAGCTGCTGTTAGACTTCACTGTATTTCCTGTGTGTCAAGAGTCACGTCCGACACAGATTGAGCCCTGCAGGTTCCAGAACTCCCACTTGATCATTCCGGGACCTGACTGAAGCCACATTGGTGGGATTACAGTTCTAAACTCTTCAATGACAAGCGTTTGTTAACTTTGCCTTTGAAATAAGCTATAGACAGCACAGAGACTGGATTGTGATTCAAATACTTTGCATGTGATGTGTCAGCAGGCTCACTCATTTGTAGATTAATTTCAGATTCAGATGTTGAGCAAATTAGATTTATAATTGATTTGTTTTTTTAATGGGGGAAAAAAGCAAAAAAACACTGAAGTGAAATCTACCTGTTGATTTGATGTGCCTGTTTATTACCTTATATAAAGCACTTTCCCTGAATCACTTCCTGCTGATTTGTTTGTGCTATGAGTGGGATGTGCCAAATAGACTTTGAGTTTAACATGCAAATTGAGGGCAGAGCATTAATGTTGCTACGTGCACAGCCCTGGACTTCTTATTGTGAGGACAGCGAAGATCACGTACATTGAAGACCTGAAGGCATGTTCTTAAAGTTGCAAAGAAGCAAGTTACCAAGAGGCTACTTGGAAAGATCAGCTTTGCACTGTTGCCAC
The DNA here is from genome assembly GCF_036373705.1 of Amia ocellicauda. Taxonomy (NCBI): domain Eukaryota; kingdom Metazoa; phylum Chordata; class Actinopteri; order Amiiformes; family Amiidae; genus Amia; species Amia ocellicauda. Next base: position 18,732,727 of record NC_089858.1, on the reverse strand, counting down.
TGGAATTAAAGCCAACAGATCTACACTACTTATGGATTGCAGAGTCTGAGTGATACCTTTTCAGAGCTTCCTCTTAGCTACAGCTCTTGGGAGACACTGTGAGGTTCCAGTGAGAGACAAGAACCCAGAGCACAAACTTGAGCTTCTGCATAAGGGAACTTGGACACTCCTTAGAAACTCTCTCCCACCAGCAAACCGCCTTCCTTCATTCCCTCTCAGTAAACAATGTGCTTCCAGATGATTTCACTTCACAGGATCAGCACCAGTGACTTTTTAGTGGCCTGATCTGAGTGGGGTGAAGTGTTATCAGAGTGTGGGGTCCACAGGGGCACGATGTACGTCTTGTGTACTTTGGTGGTGCTGTCTCTTCACAGCCTATTCAGGGGCCAGAAAAAGGTCTCGGAGTTGGAGGACTCTGAGAAAAATCCTGTTGTAAAAAAGAAAGAAGCCCCCAACTGCATGGACAGTCGCCGCTGCCCAGAGTACAACCCAAATGGCTCACGTAAAGAGAGCTACAGGACCAGGCAGAAAATTGGCCCAGACTGCTGCTACAGCATCTGGAAACAGGTGAGAACGTTGCTTTTACCCCCCCCCCTCCGGCTATGTACCCTGCAGAACATGGCTGCTGTAGAGGTTGCTGTGGATTAGTCTGTTTTTCACTGCACTGGCGTAGTGTCTGGTTCCATGCCTTGTATTTATCTGTTCTGTATCCCTTTATGGATAAAGTTTTGCCCAACAATTTTTTTTCTATGAATTTGACTCAGTTCACTTTCATTCGTGCCTCAGTATATTGGGGGAATAATAAAATGTTCTACATAAAAAAAAATGAATATTTATTGTAGCGGTAGAAATGCATCTAGAGGGATATGGGAAAGGGAAATGATTGCAAGCACTGACGATTAGTTTAAAAAGGACACCAGGTTAAGTTGTATGAATCCTTTGGTACTCTGAGGAAGAGCAAGTTTGGATAGTTTCTGAAATGAGAGGCAAAGGTTTACATTCATAGATACTTTACAATTGCCCTGTAGGATGCACATTTTCATAAAATGATCAAATTGTAGACCATTATTTAAGTTGACCTAATAAAATATATAAAAAAAAGATATATATATGGTATTGATGAGTTTATATGCCTCCCTTACTGGATGCAACTAAGATGTTTTAAGCATTAAATGGTTGTTAAAATGTAGCCTACAATTGAGAGAGAAGACTGGGGTCAAGAAATAATTTATGAAGAGCTTTTTGGGTTTGACATGGAATCAGCAATATGAAGTCCAAGTCTGAGCTAAAGCCGGATGAGTGCGCAAGAACGAATGCAACTTTTCCATCAAATTGTGTCACATTGCCCAAGCTGCTGTTAGGAAGTGTGTCCACAGGCCTTCAGCCTCGCCATCCACATGCTCCGAGCACAGCTGCATGTGCCTGCAGATTTGAGAAGCTTTTTTTTGCCCCTGCTTTTGCCGACTAAATTAAAATTAAAATCCTGTAGAGAAATGATATGAGAGTTTAATATTTGTCCTTTGTAAATGTCTGGGATTAACTGTGATGCAAGGGTTATATAATAATCTGCTGGTCAAGTCCTCAGTAGTTACTTGGGGGGAGAAGTCTGAAATTTTAAAGATGTTTATTTACAAGAATGCATTTATTTTTACATTATTGTGTATACTATTAATTTCTGAAGTAGCACAGGCTTTTAGTTAACGGAAAGATACTTGTAAAAGTATTTTATGACTTTCTCTGAGCAGCCGTCATGATGCAGGACTGACTAACTTCACAGTCTTTAATAAATAAATAATTACGTGCTGCAGCACCTGCCAAGCGATGAATTGACTCAAGATTAACAATTCATGTGAAGCCAGGCTTTGTTTACACTAGACCTGGATTATAATTGCCCTTTCATATATACAGTAACAAAAATACCACATACATGGTGTGCACACATAGACACCCTGACACATTATCAAAAAACAACTGTCAGGCAGTGCGAGAATAGTGACTGCTGTTTACTTGGGGAATGTCCAACATGCACACTGTGCTGCTGTGCATGCTTTCATTACTAGACAGGGGCCAGATTTTCAAATGGGAATGCTCTTTTTGGAGTAATAGATCCTACCTCTTCATATCCTGGGGGGGGTGCTTAAAATGTCATGTAAACTGCTTTCTCTCATGGACTAGTTTTGTTGTGCTTTATTCCCTCTATGAATTGCATGATGGGAGTGTTAGATTTTAACACAGCAGGCTCTTAAATCTGAGAGGTGTACATTTTCTAGGGTATGTTGGGTTTCTGAACTATGACAACCTCTGTTCAGCAAACAGTCTCTGGGGCTCCTGCAAAGACCCAATAATAACAGAGGGATAGCTTCAGTCTCCTGAGCTCTCCTGCTTCACGGCACGGCAGCTTTTGTATAGTATGTCACAGTGTGTTTGGGTTTCACGGCAGCTCTGAATTTAGAGGAGCAATAAACTCCTTTTACTAAATATTTCAGATTCTGTGAGGGAAGGATAGGAGAGCAGGGGCTTCATTTGGCAATTAAATATTAATCTAGAGCATTGAGGGGTGGCACTGGGGGTGGGGTGGCTTTTCCTGAGGGGAGCTGGGATACTGGCTTAGATTTCCTTGTTACTAAGTAACAGGCGTAAAAGCAGAGCGTGCAGGAGCTGGTGAGGTGGGAGCGCTGCCTTTTTGTCAGAAGGCTGTTTTGCAGTTTGTGCTTTCTGTGCTGGGCGAGGGGCTGGCAGGAGATGTGGGCATGAGGAGGGACGTGGCACCGCGAGGACGGAGGTAGGTCACTGCCTGACACACTGGCCTGTTCACTGCTGTCAGTGAGAGGAATGAGATGGAGAGAAGAGAGAGACAGGTGGAAAAAAAACAAAACAAAGCAGGATGTTTTCCATTTTCTCCCCCTCCGTTTCAAAGCCACTGGCATGGTTTTGTGTTCTTTTGTGCCTGATGCAAATTGAGGCTTCAGTGTTTTCAGTAGTTAATCCAGGCCAGTGATTTTCTTGTCTGTCCAGTAGTGTAGAATTTGTGTGCCAATTAAATCCTACTTTGCATGCCAATCTGTGAGGATTGTTTTATATTTTTCCATGTTTGGGGAGCCCTGGGTCAGCTGGTTTACGGTCAGCATTAGTCAGTGAGAAGCAGGAGCACTTTGTTTTGCATCCCATTCTGAAACTGAATTGTGGATATCGGTCATATTGATTTGGTAAAGTTTTAATAAACCCCCCCAAAAACAAACAATTCTTGGCATTATGTATTTTACTTCATAAGAAAGCATGTCTGTTTTGCTTTAATCTTCCAATCACTAAGTGTTATTCCAGATCTTTCCGTTTTGGTAGAATCTGGAGAATGACTTCATTATTAACCTTCCCTGCTCGTCCCCTCAAAGCCCCAGTGACATGCAGAAGAGAGACATCCTTTAGTCTCTGAGAAAACGCAGGCGGTTAAGGGGTTAAAGTGTGTTAATTTCTGCATTCTTGGTGTCTTTTACAGGATCTGAAGTGTTTGAAGATGCAGAGTAGTTTTAGCATGTTCTTCCATTATGTGCTGATTCTGACAGACAAACCTTCCCTCACTCTCAATCCCTGTCCACAGTGCATGAGACATTTCTTCCTTGCCATATGTCTCATCCATTTACAGGTCTTAAAAGCAGTGGCTCCACAGCTTAATTGATTTTCAAATCGTTGCTGTCCTCCTTTATTTTATTTTCAATCTGGTGTTACAGCTTTGGATTTGAAATGGATGCCAAGTGATTCCTTGAGAAATTAAGGAATTTGAAACCGGGGGGGGAAGATGTAAATGAAGCTTGACTGAATGCACTTAATAATAATCAAGTCTTGAATTGAATCTGTTTGATATGCTACTGTTGAGGAAAAAGCAACACGACAGTGGTTTCGAGTGTAGGAATAAAGGATCGTGAGATTCCATTCTGACTTGAGTGGTCCATTGTGTGTCGCTGCATGTGGCGGCCAATTTTGAGATCTTGCATGGGTGTCACCTGTGGCTGGGGAGAGGACAGGTTATGAGCAGTTCATACTGGAGTTCTGCTGAAGTTGCCTTTCAGTGCTGGTAGAGTGTGATCTAGTGTACAGGCACAGCATGCAGGTGGCAGACAGGGACACCACAGATACTACATTTATACTTACTGTGTAAACTGTATTTTGCTCTGGATAAGGACGTCTGCTAATAAATAAACAATTATCATTATAATAATTGCAGCCTTAGCATTTAATGGGGAATATGTTTTAAATCTGCTAGAATGATCCATGCTTGAATTTCACCAGTGAGTGATGCTAGTGTCTGTGTGTCTGTTGGTGTCATCCTGTCATTTCATTCAGATGAGAACTGGAGATCCTGACGTTTCATCTATGGTTACAGGGCATGGTGCCCAGTGAGAAGTCCTAGAATGTTTTCCGAGGCATTCCTGGGTCAGACTGCTCGTGGATACTGTGTTTATTTACACACTCGGCATTCAATGTCTGGCTCCCCGCCCCGAGTCCCAGAGAATGAAAGGAGTGCCTGATTCTTATCACTAGGATGATAGAGAGTGAAAGAGGTGAGAGAGAGAGAGGGTGAGGAAAAAGAGTAGAGGGAGTGTCTGCAGGAATGAAGAGTGTTGAAACCCTTTTGTGAATTGCCAAAGATCAGGGCTGTTTGGCAAGATGCACTCACTCGCCCTTTGTGTACCTGTTTGAGTCATTCTTGAATTTGAACTTTTAACAACCACCCTCCCTTGTCTCCCCTGCACTCTAGAGTTTTCCTGATTTGCGGTACCGCCCATTCCACCCTGGGATCTCGATTTCTGCTAATCTCGTACTTGGATATAGTGTAACCAGTATGACTCTCAGAGGGCATTGATCAGGACTCAGTACTTAATCTGAAGAAACGGCTTTAGAAGCAATTAACATGAGTCATCTAAACAAAATACCAGAAAATAAATAACTCTTCTGAATAAAGCTAAAGCCAGTGCCAGGTGTGATTTCAGGTTTTTCAGCATATCCATGAATTAATCCCCTTATGCGCACTGTTTCAATCCAGCCTTTCTCTGATCGGTTGTCCCTTTTGTGACAGAGGGAGGTATGTCCCCTACAGAAGGGCAAAGCTAAGATTCTGATTTGAAACAGTTGTTCCACCTTTGGCAGTGTAGCAAGGTGTATTCTCCTGTGCTTAGTTGGCCAACGAAGTTCTGCGATCTAGTACGCCACTCACTTGCATTTCATGTCTGCGGTGGAAGTGTGCAGTCAGGAGTGTGTCAATTTACAGACACTATCATTCAGAATTACTGAGACAAAGCACATTGAGACCTTGCATTAGCTTGTGTCCCAGTCATGCTGAACACTGTATGGTGTGTGTGTATATAGCTGGTCAGTAGGAAAGCAGGAATCTAATATTTGTGGATGTCTGTCTGTGAAAGCATGTGACAATCATGTCTCATGTCTATAATCAATACCCTACCAGAATAGCTCATAAAGTACACACTGTTTAATGTATGGAAAGTAAATGTGCACTAGAGATACAGCCTTTTCATGGGTTCTGAGAGCTGGAGGAGCTTTGAGCAGGGAGAACTGGGCTAATGAGATGCACACTGGCATGCTGGGGATGGGCTCTGCAAAGATATGTACACTGTAAGGCATTTAGAAGGTTTTATTAGGGAAAAGAGCTGGCTCTGGTTTTATTGGAAATTTTTCTGTGCGTCACTGTCTGATAAGCTCTTATGAAATGAATATGAGAATACTCTGTTTATGATATCAATTTTCTTGTGTTGAGGATTATTTATATTATGAATGTTCATTTTATTTTCCTTTAGTTAGCTTGTACGAGACATTGGTAGGTTTTCCCTGTTGTATTTTGTGGGGTTTTATTTTTGCTCTGTCCCACAAAGTGTCGTTCAGAACTCTTGGCGGGTCAGTTTTCCCGACTCTCCACCTTTAATGCAGAACAGTAAATACTAAAATAAATGAAAAGTGACATAACAGGCAGTTCCATGTGTGTCATACGGTAAACACATGCAACCATTTCCTTATCTTTGCCAAAAACAGAATCCCGGTTGCATCTGTAATCGCTTTTATTTTGAAAATTGTGCTACACCCAAGTTTACACATTGGGCAAGTCCATGTCTATAATTGGATAATTAGGCTATGTGTCAACCTCCATGTCTGCCTTTCTTATCACATATTTCCATTCCTAATACAGTACTTTAATGCCTTCAAGTCTTTTGAAGGTAAGGGTCACTAATTTTATAATTGCCATGAAGATAACTTAGGTGTGACCTTCCTCATACTTCTACTTGCAAATTTTGATGGATTGTGACATTTTGGATTATTAGGGTATGTAAAATCGGGCATGTTTTCACCCTGTCATTGAAATATCCAGCTTTCACATTAAAGCAAAAAGTTATTTTGCTTACCTGAAAAAAAAACAAATAATTATCACTGTTGCTTAAAATAGCGCAGTCCATTAAACCAGTGATGTTTTCTCGTTAGCGGTTACTGAATCAGCAGTGCAAACTGGGGAAAGTGTTGAAACCTTCTGCTTTGAAAAGCTCCCTCTCACGTCAGGCAGCACAGCGCCCTGGAGACGAGCTCCAGATCAGATGGAAGGAGACTGTTTGTGTTGATAAGATGAGTAAGGTCCTAAATGCTTCATAAACACTGTGATTACATCCCTGTGCTGCTAGAACAAGGATTGGCATAATTCTTTACAATCTCCTCAGGGACGTACTAAGATCACAGAGATTTGCCCTGATTGTATTTTGTCTCTCATTTTTCTTTTAGTTATTTGTTTTTATGTTGGGTCTCACCTACATAACCATCCCACTGTTAAGTCATTTGCTTGGACCTGCTTTAGTCCTTGAAACTGAGAAAAAAATCTTAAGAATGAAAACTTTACCTTATGCAAGCAGTTACATCAGCACATAGTCATCTGCTTAAAGGATTATCAGCACCTGAGCTCTTCAGAGGGCCTTCTCTGGGCCAGTAGGAGGGATTGGGCTGGGCGAGGTGAGGTAGTCATGTTCTTGTCTGGCCAGTGGAGAACTAGCATGGTCTTCCCACTCTGAGAAATTTCCTCTTTGGCCAGAGTTTACCGCGTGGGGTTAGCATGCTGGGGTGGATGGGCTTGCTAATAAATAGAGGCTGGCTTGACCATGATTTTAACAAACCTAGGACTGCGAGAAGGCCTGACCGGATGAGCTATAGATTCCAGGTAGGAGAGGGGTAGTTCTGCGGCTTTTAGGATTACCTGTCTACGACTGTGAGCTCCAGGAATCTGTATATACGGAAGACTAAGCTACCAACTACTGCAGGCTATACTGCTGCCAAAATGGCTATCGTGATATGACTGTAAACTCGGTGGACAAGGCTTAGCTCTTAGGAAAGCTATCCTTTCCATTCAGCGTGAACAACTGCGGCGTCCCTCTTAAATTAATGAATGGAATTGCTCAGATCGGAGCTCTACAGCTGGTTACTGGGGTTAAGTCTGTGTTTTGAAGATTATTCCCCTCCACTATAAATATAGTTTAGCAGCTGGCGCTTCCCCGTGTGTACGTGAGGGACATCACGCTGTGTTTGTGTCGGCGTAACAAACAATCGCACTCCACTAGATCTATGCCTTATCAGAGGGGTGTGTCAGTTTTTCACTGCACTCAACTTTGCCCTATGGTAAATGTAGAACTGCTGAGATTTGTTTGCCTCAGATTCCATAGAAATATCCATTTGCTCTGCTGAACAAAGGCACTCACTGTCTTGGGGAGAGACACATCTATAAAACCCTGTTTATCAGACATAACATTCATCCTATCGCACATTACCTGCAATATAGAGGGAGTGTCTGCAGGAATACATTTTTTATATCCTTCATATTTTACATAACCCATAAAGATCCTGTTTGGCACAGGTCCGAGATGAACCTTCTACACTGTGAAGTGTAAATCTATAAAAAATAAATCTAATCTAAAATAATATTCCTATCTGCACCCCTTGTAGACTTTGTTTTATATTTATCGTAAAAAAATATTATTGTGGTGTGGGTTCTTTCCCCAGTGGAGTTTACACTACACTCCTGTCTCCTTGTGTTTGCAGTTGGTCAGGAAACAAAGGGGTCAGTACTTGGGGGGACTTGCACCTTCCCTGTGACATTTGTAAGCAAGATTCTTAGGATTTCAATTTAGCCCCCCTATCTGCACTGTAGTCCTGAAATGATTTGTATATCTCTGTAGCTGTGTGGTCCATCAGTCTCTAACAATGTTGACCCTCCAACTGCATCATAAGGGCGTCAGACAATAGCCCTGTCTGCCTTTTAATCTGCTTGAGCTAACCCTGAGTCCTGTAGCCACAAACCTTGACAGGCGCTGGGTGGCTGGATTATTTAGGCTAAAGCAGAGGGGCTCTGCTCTGGGAAGGCTACAGAGAGAGGTCAGCCCATCCTGTAGGAAAAAGGGAATGTGCTGTGGTTGTCGTCTGTGACTTTCAGGGGGCCAGTCCTTGTGCCTTTGGTAAACTCTCTTGTACTTTGATCTACGTCTCCACATTCACACCGAGCCCTCCGCTGTTGAAGAGTGTAAATTCTGTTAAATCATGGTGACGATCTCCTTAATGTACGACATCGCTTATATTCCCCCCCCCCCCCCCCCCCCATGTAGTAATGTTAAGGACCATTACCTCCTGACCTGTGTTTACCTGTTTGTGCAATCAGTCTTTTATTGATCTGCATCTTACACAGATCAGAGCAGTGAGCACTGAAATAATTCAAGCACATAGCTCCCTCTTGTGGACTGTGCATGCTATAGAGGATACATTAATATTCTTTCCAGTATGATTGGTGACAGGCTGTAAATTTAATATTTCCTCTGTTTTTACACTGCAAATGTCAACCTGTACAAGGCCAGCTGCTCCAGGCTTTTGTTGAAACATTATGACACTGTGGAAACTTTAAGAGCCATCGACATCTTAGTCTGGGGAAAGAGATCAGTAGCCAAGGCCTGGACCTTACACAGTAAATAAAGGAGTCAATTATTTTACTCCAAACATGTGCTCTTAAAGAACAGGGAAGTGTCTTATTACATTTATAGTTAGGGAGCCGATAATGATGATTGAGAAGGAAGTCTGGTGCAAAATTGGGGTTGTCCCCCTCCCAAATTTGTTTAAAACTCTATTTCTTGTGTGAAAAGTCTGGTTAGTGTCAGTGTTGTTAAACTTGCCACTCTTGTATTTTGAAGTGTTGCGTATTTATGAAGTAAATAACTGTCACGTGATTCATGTGTTCATTAGTGCAGTGTACTTGCCATTGATAAATATTGGTACAGAATGGGCACTTTTTTTCCATCTTGGTGGAAAAAGTATGTTTTTGTTTGTTAGTTTTAAATTTGATTAGGTCAAAGTTATATCTCGGATCAAATCGTTGTCGGTCTGTGGTGCATCTTGATGGTTTAATATTCAATATGGGTTGTCCAGCTTGACCCCAGCCTGGCTGTGCACATTCCTCAAAGCTCTTACCCCCCACCCCCTCTTGTTATCTTCTTCCTAGGTGGCCCAGCGGCCCAGCGCTCTCCTCAGCCCTGCGGTCATGTTCAGCACACGCAAGACCTGGGATCTCGGCCACACCCACAGTCTGCAGGAGCTCTGGAAGAAAGACGTCTCATTGGACGGTGAGTGTCATGTGACGCAGGTGAAACTAGTGTGGCAGCATTTTTCAGATTACTGTGATTTCACACAGGTGGGAAAAGGTAGTGTACTCTGGCTGAAGACGAAACTTCAGCAGCATGCTTGAGAGGTAGATCGTTTCACTTTGCTTTCTTTGAAATGTGCCAGTCCTTCACTGGTGTTATGAGGGTAATGTCTTTTTGTAAAACATTTGCTTGTATCGCTTTGTCTTTGAGCGAATGTACAGTTTCTGCTTGAGATGAAGAGGCTGATTGTATTCTGAGCTGTGGAGAAAGTGTTGTGCTCAGGAGTTTCCTGGCGCCGTAATCAGATTCAGTTAATCTCAGGGTACAGTCAGGAGCTGTTGTGGCAGGTTTATATTAACTCCATCTCTCTCATTTAACTGCCTGCTTTCTTTGTTCTTATCTACTGTGTAATTGTGCACTTCAGGCAGGCAACTTGAGTGAATAACTGGAACTGTGCTTGGAGATTCTCAACTACATCTGTTAAGCAATAACTGCTTCATAGCCACTGGATGATGTTAAATATTTCCCTATGGAATCGTGTATTTTTGGAAAGAATCATTCACTTCAGAGAAGCAGTTTTTGTCTATGCAATCGATGAAGAAATTGAGCTGAAGTTTCCAGTAATGTGTTGTGAAATTCAGGAGGGCTTATCCGACTTTTACTGATTTCGCAGACCGTTCTGTACTGAGCATTGTGAGCTGTGTGTAACTCCAGTTTGTTTGCATTCTCCAAATGCTGTTAGAAGGAGGTAAACTGTGCATTTGTGTGTCTTCTTTTTATAAAACCTTATTAAAGCATTTATTTACAGATAAGAGAATCAGAATCCATTGTGGTTTAGTAATCAGCCCACTCAGCACCCTTCTGTCTTGTGAAAATGTCATGATTCCTAGCCATTCTGTTTGGCGCATTCAAATGTATTTTGTCATTGTACCTTGGAGCGTTTATCTAGTAAAATGGTGAAAATACCTGTTCCTCACATGCAGATAAAGCCGAAACTCCCCAGCGACCCCCCTCCCCTTGCTGTATCTTTTGCTCTAGATAAGTGCCTGTAGGTTAAGCCAACAAACCCACTCTACCTGCTGTTTTAATCTGTTAACCATTAATCCTAATGGAAGGGATTGGAGATCAAGTATTGTGCACCTTTTAACTTGCTGTATTGTTATCCATCAAGGACATTCTGTGTTTGACAGGTAATAAAGACTGTACTTCTCCCCGTGCTAAATTCACCTTTATGATTTGACGTGTACACTTTATTTTCTAGTTTCAGCCTCTCTTTTCCTTAATCTAATGTTTTATAACCTCAAGCAATTACATGGTACCCCCTTGCAAGGGTAAATGTGTCGCAGACCCCGGCTCTGTGCTCGCCTGTCTGAGCCTTTCTGCTGTGCCCCCCTGTACCTCTTCAGGAAGCGCTGTGGATTTCCTGATGAGTGACTGCGAGGAGGACCGCTCGTTCATCCCACTGCAGTCCTCCGTCTTCCCCTGCAGGAGCATGACCTCTGACCCGCCTGAGCCCAGCTCCGCCCACGACCAACAACTACTTGTACAGGTGAGCCACAACGTACGTCTGGTCATCTGCAGGGTCATGGGTCACCAGGTTTTGGGTCGGAGGGCTGTTTTAGATCTAGCAGGGGATTGGTAGAAAGTGAAGTGCGACTGAAGATGCCACTACTCTCCAGCACATGATTTCCTGTACACTAAACCCCTAAGGAGGTCTGTTTCTTTTCTCCAAGTTTTGGTGAAACTCTATAATCGTGTTAGTAATCATCCTGGCCCACATTCCTGGGAGCTGTGGTCACACCAGGTTTAGACATCCTAGCCATTACCTGGGAGCCTGCTGAGTACTGCATTTGCCCCAGCCAGCGTGCCGAGACCTGAAGCTGTCTGCCTGCGGGACCAGACTCACTCATTGGCTGTGTGAACAAGCAGAAGTGTAATTTCATGATGTCTGCTTGTCCCACATTTAAAATGATTGCTGACGTTGCAGTCAGAAGATGCAGGATCCCACTGCTGAGTGTAATGCTATCAGTTTTGATAACACAGTAGTGAGCTCAGCAGTTGTTTTTGTACTTCTGTTGTTGTTTCTGTTGACTTGCTCTGTGTTCAGGGGAGTCAGAGTTTCAATGGCATTTGAGCATCAGAGCTACCTTGCCTCATGGGGATCTATTTAAGTAGTTTTCTTTTTCCTGTACCTTTTCTTTTGCACTCCTCTCCTCCCTCATGTCTCGACATGTATGTGAGTACATGGTGTGAGGAGGCATTCACACGCATTATGAATCATAGTGCAGCTTGCAAACTAATCCAAACTGCATGAAAAGTTATGAGTTTTTTCAGTTGGCTTTTCCAATATTGAAATACTTAATTATTATAAACGCACACACCCAAAATACAGTCTTAGGTTTGTTTTGGATTTCTTTGTTATGAGATTTTACATCTTCAAAGCACAGTTACCTAAAGCTATTTTCCTTAATTTATGGTCTGGCAATAACACCATAGAAAATTACAGTTGACTATAATACTCAAAGTATTACAGTTTTCATTCTATCTTCTTCAAGCTCTGTCTTGAATTTTAGGCCTATCTACTGGCGCATTCTCATACAGGCTCAAAGGGATGTCACCCATGCTGTTTGTTTCTCAGGAGCCTTCAATGCCACAAAGACTTGCATTGATCTTTATGTATTTTTTGGGGGGTGGAGGGCAACTCTGGTTGACTCTAATGGAGATTACCATGTCCAGGCTGGAGAAGGGCCTATGGAGTGATATAATGCTAGGTTCATTTCTCCTCCTTGTGTGTCTTTCCATCTCCCTTTTTCTCATTCTTTCTATCTTCTATCTGCACTGTCTTCAGGAAGTCACCTGGTCCTGTTCCTGGACATCTACATCATATGTAATTCTCACTGTGTTTATCAGTGTTTTATTTATTTTCTTTCATAATTAGTTTATGAAAAGTTGTGTGGTAGAGACAGCCTTCACTCCAAGGTCATGACATTAGTTAGGGAGTACACTAGGTCTAGAATGCCTTCCCTTCAATCCATAGCTTATAGTGTGTGTGTGTGTGTGTATATATCCTTTTCCAGTCTTTTCTCTAGGTGTCCTAGTTCTTCACTTGCATTTTTCCTTGAGTTCTAATTGGGATTGTGAGTGCTTCTAAACATGCTTTCTATCATCGCCATTTTCTCTTCAAGCTAAGTGATTGCAGTAGAGAGAGAAGAAACTCAAACATGAGTCCCTGTGGAATGGCTCTGTTGCAGAGATACTCCCTGTGTTTGTTCCAGCAGAGTAATTACAGTAAATGAAGCTCAAACATATAAATCCCTTAACAGCACTGTATCCAGTACACTTGGGCCCCTGTGTTGATGTTGTCATTGTCAGATGCTGTCAGTCAGTAAACACTGTTAGAACAGTGATTCAGTGCCTGTAGTCATATCTACTGGCAGATGTCTAGACCTCAGGAAATTAGGTAAAATAATTAGTAATGCTTCAACAATTTGATTTTCCTAGAGGCATTTCCGGCCAGAAATCCATGGGAGGAGGGTTACAAATAAAGGAGTACAAATTATAGGCAGTTTAATTGTTTCCATAAAAATCTATCCTTTCAGTACTGTTTTAAGATTGTACCCTAAATTGTTGATTTGGTTTTGGATGATGAGCAACCCATGTGTGAATGGAGGGAGCAGTGTGTGAGTGGAGGGTGCAGTGTGTGACTGTGTGATCGCTGTTTCCCCGTCTCTGACTGCTTCATCGTGTCTGACTGTTTCCGTGTCTGTCTCTCGGCCCCCCAGTCGCTGCAGGAGAAGGTGTGTGAGTTCCAGGCACGCCTGCGCAGCGAAGAGGCCACGCGGAAGCTGCAGCTGCAGCGCCTGAGGCAGAGTCATGAGCAGCATGTCCACGAAAAACTCTCCCTCATCCGCAGCCTGCAGGAGGTGGTCCGGGAGCAGGAGGCCCAGCTACACAAGGGAGAGGCTTCGGGTAGGTGGTGGGGTCCCAGGTTTTCAGTTAATTGTGCCTCGTTTGACTGAGATACGATAAGGACTCTTTTATTGAAGGAGCTGATAGGAATTTGACATTCAGTTCTCCCATGTCCCAGTACTGCAGCCTCTAAGGTGACATCAGTGACCCATAAAAAGAAAAGGGAATCAGAGAATGAGATGTCAGTGACGTTGCAAAATATATTGCGATATGTATATCTCTATCTATCTCCAGATATCACTAAATGTACCTCTAGTTGGTATTAATGGACTGGTTAAGCATGCAGGAGGAGAGGGTCATTGTCTAGGCTGTGCAGCCCCCTTCCCTGCGCTGTGCCTAACCCCTGCTCTGGGACTGACTGGTGCTGTGTGTGCTGTGCTGTGTTGTGTGCAGGGGGGCGGCGCTCCAGCTTGGGCAGCAGGCCGGGGCCCTCGGTGCAGAGACTGGTGGAGTCCCTGAACTCAGTGCAGGAGGAGAGGAGCCAACTGCAAGAGGAGCTGTATCTCACCCAGGACCGGCTGTGCTGCCGGGAGAGCGAGCAGCAGGCCGTTATTGGCAGACTGCGTTCTCAGGTATGCCAGGAGCCGGGGGCACCAGCAAGGGACCTGGCAAATGGGCAAGGTGGTGGTGGGGACTGCCATTTGGTATTGCTAAGCCCTCAGTGCTTTCAGTCCTGTTTTGTGGGTGTCCTCATTCCCTGCTCAATAGGCAGAACAAAAAGGACATACAAAAAACACGTTTAAACAGGAGAATTTAAAGCACATGAAGGGGAATACCACAAGACCTTATTTTTCTAGGTCTGGAGTTTTTGACCCCCATGGCTTGATACTGAAAAGGGGTAATGGGAACTTGGTAAGCTCCTGGACGGGGGTTAGTAGCTTGGGGAATGCTGGACTGTGGCCTGGAACCTGGAACACATGCTCCTGTCATTGAGTCTCTTTAAAACGTAACAAATACAATTGAAAAATAGGTGCATCATGAGAGGTGGAGCAGTGGCTTCTCTCATATTGGCATCTAAAGAAATGCACTGTGCAGCCACAGTCGCTCTAGCTTCTTCACCCCTCCACCATTTTATCACCCTGACCAGCCTGGGGGCCCGGGGAACCTGTTCTCCTGCTTTGTGTCAACTGACAGTCTCCTCCCTGCTGCGAAGAGCGGGAGCCTGAGGCAGATGCCCACAGCCAGCGAGGCAGGTGCAAACTGACTGTGTGGCCATCGCTGATCTGACTGTTCCGTTTGATCTGACAACGTGCTGTCTGTGATGCTTCCGCAGGTGGAGGATCTGAAGGAAAAGCTCCTGGACCAGGCACAGGAAGTGAACAGGCTGCGGTCTGAGCTGGTGAGTTCCCATTGGCTGGTGGCTTGGGAAAGTGGGTGGAGCTGTGAGAGACCAAGATCAGAATCTACAAGAAACTTATTTTTTCTTTTCCCCCAACTTTCCCAGGCACTGGTTTATTTAACATTTACTTAATGTGTGCCTTTAATACATGACAAGTTTAACTTAATTTGAAAGACAAATAAGCCCTGAGACTACACTATGTAAACTATGGCTGTACATTTGACTGTATTAAAAAGTCCTTTTGCCTGTGGGACAAGAAGCTCACATAGGATAAGTTATGAAGTGCTGTATGTTAAAAAAAACTATTCAGTGACATGTTTTTCCCCTCAGGGAGCAACAGACCTGGAAAAGCATCTGGAGATCCTGGTTTCAGAAAATGAGCTGCTCAAACAGGAACTAAGTGCCTGCCAGGAGAGGCTGCGTGACATCCAGGAAGTGCGCTCTGTCTGCACAGACTGCCAGCACAGCCAGGTAACAATGGCCCTCTGCCCATGGGGACAGATACAGAGACAGGGTATTGCATTAGGAGGAAGATAACCATTTATCTATCAGCATGGCCAGCCAGGTGGTCCAGATCCAAAAGTCGCCATAGGCTCTCAAGATTTGAGAATGGGAAATAATAATTTGGACAGAGAGAGATTGAAAAAGAGTAGATTGGTCCCATTACTGAGCAAAGATCAAATGCAAGGTCCAACAAAGGTGGTTTGAAGCAACAATGTGAGAATGTATTGGTGGTGTTTTTGGGGGGAGTCTACGTTCTGGCATGACTTACTTGTGCATTGGCTCCAGGATGCAGAGTCTCTGCGCTCCCAGCTGGCCCAGAGGGAGGTGGAGGTGCGGGAGAAGGAGCGGCAGCTGGCAGAGCTGGAGCGCGGGCTGGAGGAGAAGGCTGGCCAGGTGACGCAACTGGAGATGAGGCTGGAGGACTCGCGCCGAGAAAAGGACGAGATGGAGGAGCAGCTGGGACACAAGCTCAGAGACTGCCAGCACACCCTGGCCAGGCAGGCCGCTAAGCCACCCCATGTCAAGGTTAGTGCCGGTGCATGAGGGTGGAGTGGTAGGGTTTGAGCTCCATTTCTGACAGAAAAAAATTGAATCATGAATGGATTTTAATTCTCGAGATATAATGATTTTCATAGACATGGGGAAAAACAATAATGTAAATGATGTAAAATCTCAAATAAGAAGGAGTGTTGGACTTAATTCCATTATGACACTGAGTTCTATACACCTGCTGAGTCATCATCTCTGATTGGTTCATCAGCGCTGAGTGTTAACTGTAGAATGTCCAGGAGTACAACCGACTAGAACAGCTCCTGGAGAGATGTGGTCCACCGTCTCTTGAGGCTGAGTGTCAGTGATGGGTTGCTCACTGTGGCTATCCCTCTCTCTCCCTCTGACCCACAGTACATCACCAAGACAGTGGAGGTGGAGTCAGCCCAGTCTAAACAGGCCATGTCAGAGGCCCAGACCCGAAACCAGGCCTTGCAGGAGCAGCTGGGTGCCCACAGGCAGCTCATCCGACAACTGGAGCAGCAGCTGTATGACTCCCAAAGGACCAGCAGCCAACTCCGCTCACAGGTCAGACTCGCCACACAATCCGCCTTACTCTCCATCTATCTCCCGCTCCACTTGCCTTTGCCTCAATGTCCCCCTGTATGGCTTTTATGTGTCACAGTTGCGTTGGCAGGATCTGCAAAAAGATCATGGTACAAATGCAGATACACAAAATAAATAAATAAATAAATGTTCATATAACTTATAAAAGTTGTAGATGTGAAGCAAGACTCACCGGTTTTGTGCTCTTAGGAGGCAAGGGCTTGTGGCATTCCGCCTGTACTCCAGTGGCAGTACAGTACGAGGCCTCAGTACCCTCTTTTGACCCCTGCTGCTTTGAGCTCCTAGTAGCACTACCTCCCTATCCCACAGCTGCCCCTGTCCATGTCCATCTACAGTAGAAGGAGTCCCCCTGTTAATGGCTGTTTACACTTGATTTCCAGCTGAGCACAGACAGGAACCGTCTCTGCGGCCTGCTGTCGAGAGCCGTGGGGAGGGGCAATGGCCAGGTGGTTCGTAGGTTGTTGAAGGTTGGCCTTTTATTTGCTGCTTGGCGGGTCAGAGGTCATTCATAGCAGGACAAGGGTCACTGAGAGTGGCTGAACTAATTTCCACTAATCGGTGGGAAGTGATCAATGTCCAAAAAAAACATATCATGTTACATCATATCATATGATAGATGAAAAGATATTGTTGAAAGGCATCCCTGTAAAATCATTTGTAGGGCGTGTACAATAACGGTCAAATGTTTTAGAACACCGCAACTTTTCCAGTTTGTATGTCAATGTACTCTGAAATTAAA
The DNA here is from genome assembly GCF_036373705.1 of Amia ocellicauda. Lineage (NCBI taxonomy): Eukaryota > Metazoa > Chordata > Actinopteri > Amiiformes > Amiidae > Amia > Amia ocellicauda. Next base: position 18,715,395 of record NC_089858.1, on the reverse strand, counting down.
GCATAGAACAAATTAACAATTGGAGATAAAAAATAAAAATAATGGAATCGTTTTGTTTACCAAAATTTAACCTCTTAAGCTGACAAACCTCTCTGGTACCCTTTATAGGGCACCAAATCTGTGTGCTTCTCTTTAATCCCATGTGTACTCTTCACTGTTGTGTTTGCCAAGGAGCCAAGTGTTTGGTATCCCATGAAAGCTGAGACTCTCAGCTTTCAAATGATGTGAAGCATACTCTGTTTTGAAAATGGTGTTTTTTATACCCCCCACACATTTACGCCCTCCCCCCCGCATTCTGAAATGGGGTGGGGGGAATACTTGGTCTGACAATTATGACATTCTGTGGAATCAGACAGTCTACTGATCAAAACAAGACCATCCACATTTTGGTAGAAGCTACACAAACCCGTAGAGAGCTCAAAATATCTAAATTGAAAACTGTTTACCGTGTACGAATACACAATTTTACATAAGTGGACCTGAACTTCTCTTATGTTTCATAGAACATCAAATAATTTGATTAATCGTTAGGTTGTTCTGAACAAAACAAGCCTATTTGCAAAGAAATCCGATCAAAACTGAGTGATGTGTAACTGTCTGCCCCCCCCGGCCCGGAGCAGACTGCATGTTTACCCCCCAGGCTCTGAATGATGGCGAGCGACACACGGAAACTAAATCGGATGTGTTTGAGAATGAAATGCGCTGGTAGCCAAGAGAATAAGCCTTCAAATCATGTGTGCATTGTAGGAATACAGTGCAACTTCTATGCACAGGAGCTGCGTGTAACACTGCCAAATAATGCTTAAGAGCGTGTATTAACACAGTATATAACTCTGAAATGTACATTACTTATTTTTTGGTAACCTAAACTTTTTGGTAACCTCTGGCAGTTTACCACTTACCTTTGTAACATTTCAGGTTATTCACTGGACTTAAACTGATTAAAATTTCAATAAAAACTGGAAAAATGAGGGTGTTTTAAAACTTTTGACCGGTAGTTTAAATAATCACATAAACCCTTATTTGTACGGTTGAAGATCATGGTTTTATAATGCTGTATCAGTTTAGGTTCATTGCAGTGCGAAATTGTAATCTCTGAAGACACAGGGGTAGCTTTTCTGCTATGTAGTCATTCCAACATCTCACATTTTTGTCTTTGATGGTGCTACAGGCACCAGTAAAACACTCCTGCTTTATCTGAGGAAGACATCTTTTTGTGTTTTGTAGTAGCAATCTTGAACTCCTTTAGGGATGACTTTCAACTTGTCCTGACCTGACCTGCCATGCATGTCTCTGTAGTAAAGAATATGTAAAGCAGAGTAATGCACACTCCATTCATCTCATGCAGTCTGGTGGTGTGATACCCTGTCCTGCAGTAGTGCAGTCCTTGCCATATCCCACTCTATAGCAGTGTGGACTCGGTGCTGTTCCTCCCCATTAGTGCTCTCGTAGACTTATTTTTCCCCACTTCATTCCATTGAGACAGCGGGCGTCTTTGGCTCCAGCTGAAGTGTACACTGCAGATGGTGACATAGTTAGCTGCTTTTGCTACTTTTTAATGTAACCGTACACACAAGAAGTAATACAACAAAAAATCATGGTGGTGAACTGCTATTATACAAAACCACTTTGAAGTGATGAGTACGGGATGATCTTGGACATCAGTGGTGCACACTTGAGCTGTAGGAGGTGTAGTAGCGGCCCGTGGAGGTGCGAGGTGTGAAGTGTGACCTGTTGGGCCGCTCTCTGTTCCAGATCCTGGCATACGAGGGGGAGATGGAGCGGACCCAGGGCCAGCTGGAAGCAGAGATGCAGTCTCTGGAGGAGGAGAAGAACCGAGTGATCGAGGAGGCTTTCATCAGGGCCGAGAGTGAGATGAAGGCAGTGCACGAGAACCTGGCCGGTGAGTAGATTTTTTTTTTTTTTTTTTTTTCTTATACTGTTGCCATGAATTACTAAACCCCAAGGAGGTTTCACAAGCTGGGTCATGGGCCTCCTGATAACAAGCACTTCACCTCAACCACTGCTCAAAACCAACCTCCCTTTTCTCCGGCACATTTAAGTTCAGCCTGTGTTTTGTCCTTACGACACTGCCTGTGAGGGGCAGCTCTGTGCAGGTGTGACTCTCTCTCTCTCTCTCTCTCTCTCTCTCTCTCTCTCTCTCTCTCTGTGTCCAGGTGTGCGGATGAACCTCATGACCCTGCAGCCGGCCCTGCGTACTCTCACCTGTGACTACAACTGTCTGAAGAGGCAGGTGCAGGACTTCCCCTACATGCTGGAGAAGGCTATCTCTGAGGCCAAGCAGGAGGTGAGCATGAGCCCAGCCCAGCCCATTGTCCAGGGACCTGGAACCTATTCTCAGTCAGAACAAGGGCTAGCCAATCATGCCTCCTCCATTCTACTCCATTGCCTACCAACCCTAAACTGTATGACATTTAAAACCGGAATGACAGTTAACCATTTAAGTCAGTCTCAATGAAGTCCTGGGTCGTGAGGCCCCGCTTTCTTGGCCTCCTGGTCCCCGAGGGTAGACATATGGTGTAATTTTTGGTTATATAACTGCATAGTCTGGAAAAGGTGAAGGGTACCTAGCTATTTGTTTAGGTAAAAAAACAAACGAGGAATGAAGGCAACAAGCTTGGAAGGGGTTTAATTGCCGAGCTGTGCTGATGTACAGCATGAGGTCTCTTCAGACAGCCAGGGAGGGGTGAGTGCTCAGTGAAGCCTGGCACTTCATGCTCCCTGGCCTCAGTAGATCCATGTGTGTGCCCCCAGATCTGCCAGGTGATAGGAGAGGTCAGCAGCGCCAATCAGGAGCTCCTGCGCAAATATAAGAGGGAGATGACTCTGAGGAAGAAGTGCCACAATGAGCTGGTCAGGCTGAAAGGTGAGTGCCTGGAAGCCACTGTATTTGCAACGTGTGCCACAAGTGCTGCTGTAATAAATAGCACTTGCTCCGTTTATAAGGTTGCTTTTCTTTGTTTTAATTGTTATATCATGAATTCATTTTAAGCATTCATGTTTCAGGGTTTTTGGAAATTGCCAGGTGGTATGATCACTTGTGAAGGTTGAAATGGGAAGCATATTTAAAACCTACCTATAGAAATTGTTTCAAACCAACCATTACACTTTAAGCATCAGTCTCCTTATTTGTAATCCCGAGTTTGTTTGCTCTGTATCAGTTATTGACTGCTTTGTGATTATTTCCCTGTCAGGAAATATACGTGTGTTCTGTAGAGTGAGGCCAGTCTCCAAGGAGGAGATGGACACCACCGAGACGAAGAACATTGTGACCTTTGACCTGGATGATGATGCCATCCTGCATTTATCACACAAGGGGAAGCTGATGATGTTTGAGTTGGACAAAGTGTTCCCCCCACAGGCCACCCAAGAGGAGGTGAGCAGCATCAGATAGACCGAGATATGACTGCTAGATTAAATGGTTTATTTACCTAATATCATTTTGTGTTTGAATTTCAAGGTCTTCAAGGAAGTGCAGTCATTGGTCACGTCCTGTATTGATGGCTACAACGTGTGTATATTTGCATATGGACAGACGGGCTCGGGGAAGACCTACACCATGGAGGTACTCTGTCCACTTCTTTTCTCTCAACAGAATGAAGTACAGTGACTGAAACGTGATGGTTAGAAGTAACTGTCAACACAACAGTCTCCTGTGAAATTCTTATTCTCATCCCAATTTTTAAGTTGGGATGCAATAACAATGCCCCAAAAGAATCGTTGGTGTTTCCACCATATTGAAGAAGCAAAAGTACAACAATGTTGAAACAAAGACCCTGTAATCTGTGGTGATTGAACTGTCTTTTGTCCTTTTGTAGGGCATTATGGACAACCCGGGTATTAACCAGCGTGCTCTGCGGCTGCTGTTCTCGGAGGTAGCAGAGAAGGCTCCAGACTGGGATTTTACCATCACTGTCAGTATGGTGGAGATCTACAACGAAACTCTCAGGTGAGAAGCCTAGACTATCACAATGTCAGCTGTAGGGGGCAAAGGATGCAATAGTGTCATGTAAGTTCTCGAAATTTGCAGCTACTTATCTCTGACAGAATTTTCTAAACTACTGGTGGGTTCAGAGTAAAGGGAACAGTTACGTAAAAGCAGCCACTGGATTACATCGCATGTCTCCCACCATATGGCACATCTGCAGCTTCCTGCAAAAGACATGCACAGGTCTTGTACTCTTCCACAGGGTCACGCCTCCCTTCATAAATCACAGCCCCACTCGCACTCTACTGAGATTACTGAGCATTTGGCTTAGCTGCCAATGTACGATTGGGCCCTCTGGGGTGATGCGTCCATGCTCCCCGTCTCCTGCATTCCCGTCACAACGATGCATTATCCTGTCTGCTTTTCAGGAATCTGCTGGGAGACAACCCCACTGAGAAGCTGGAGATTAAGATGTGCCCGGACGGCAGTGGGCAGCTCTATGTCCCGGGGCTCACGGAGTTCACAGTGACCAGCGTGGAGGACATCAACAGGGTGAGCGACCTGCCCAGAGATGCCAAGACCTTGCTCTGCACAACGCTGCCCGCTAGGCTGATAATTATGTCCCCACAGTCTGCAGTGCTGTTGTCAGTCTGGCTGTTGTCAATCTGTCTGCCCTCCTCATTGTGCCCGCTCTCTCTCTCTCTCTCTCCCCTCACCCCGCAGGTGTTCGAGCTGGGCCACATGAACCGAGCCACCGCCTGCACCAACCTGAACGAACACAGCTCCCGCTCCCACGCCCTGCTTATCATCACTGTCACTGGAGTCAACTCCAGCACCGGCCAACGTACCACAGGTCAGCTCCACCCCTTGACCTCCCTCCTCTGACCCCTAACCCAGGGCTAAACAAAACCCACTCAAGGAACTTTTACTTGGTCAACGAGAAGTAGTCTGTGTTAATGTACAATCTGTAAGTCCATGTGTGCATTTATGAGTATCCTGTGCCTCGTCAAAATGTACTGTCCCCTGTAGTGTGTAACACCCTCTGTTGCCCTCAGGGAAGCTGAATCTGGTCGACTTGGCAGGCTCGGAGCGAATTGCCAAGTCGGGCGCAGAGGGCAGCCGGTTGCGGGAGGCCCAGTGCATCAACAAGTCCCTGGCAGCACTAGGCGACGTCATCTACGCCCTGCGCTCCAAACATGCGCACATCCCCTTCAGAAACTCCCGCCTCACCTACCTGCTGCAGGACTCTCTCAGCGGAGACAGCAAGACTTTAATGATGGTGCAGGTGAAGGAGGAGCACAAACGCGCACACTCACACCCCTGCTACAGAAAGGAACGCAACCTGTCACACACAGGACGGGACTGAACTGGCCAGTCATTCTTTGTGTTGTGTATCAGTGATTTTATTACAGACAGATGAGTTTGAGATTCAAGGGACTAAGATCTTATGTTGGACAATAAACTTGTACTATTGATCAGAAAGCTGTTCTTTGAAACAGTGCTGCATTGTTGTTTACCAGCCAACTCTTCTGCTTACAATTTACTCAGCCCAGGTTCATAAACGCTTCTGTGTGGGATAGAGAATGTCGGTGTTTGAATGTACCCTGGTTATTATGGGGGAAGGATCATTTTAAACAGTAGGATAATGAAACAATGCCTTAGCCTGTGCTCTGGTCACTTGATCCATTCTCCCTCTGCCCCCCTCTCTGCAGGTCTCGCCAGTCGACCTGAACGTCAGCGAGTCGGTGTGCTCTCTGAAGTTTGCGCAGCGTGTCCGCACTGTGGAGCTGGGCTCAACAGCCAGGAAACAGACGGAGAACTCGTCAACGTCCTCCTCTCCCACTCATGACAGTGTTGAGGTCAGAATCTCCATCTCTCGCTCCCGCACTCTTTCTCTCTTCCCCTTGCCCTCTCTCTGCTGCCCCAGCTACATACAGACCCACTCAAGCTTCAGCAAAAGAGCAGTGGCTTCCCAGGTCTCCAGCTGGGCAGTGTGCCAGTCAGCCTGACTCTGTGGCAGACTTCCATGGCTGATTATTTCTCTTGATCTCAACTCTGCTGCTCTGAAATACCACTTGCATTTAGTGTATTATAGAACAACAGAGTTTTTGAGCAATAAGGTCCTTGAAAAGTGAATTGTAGCATCTAGAGGATTATGTTCGACGACTCGTTGTAACAGGATTAATACATTGAAAATAATTTGTGTACATTTTGTGGTTTGTTTTTCCTGTTAATGATAGAACCAAACGACCTGGACTGTTAAAAATATTTGAGTATTTAAGTAGATATAGTAGATGTGTCCCCCTATTCTAACTGGCTGAGGTTGTGTTGGTTGCAGCTGGACTCTCCGCCTCTGACCCCTGTGCCCACAGCCACGCCCAGGGGCAGCGTGGGTAGCACCACCCAGACGCCCACCGCTCGCACAGCCAGCAGCACAAGGAGGAAAGCACAGCAGCAAACGCAAGGTGGGCTTGATTTGTATGCTCTCTGTGAGCTCTGAACACTGAGGAAAACCAGCCTTTCAACAAGGAAGGCACCTCACACTGCAGCACCCTCGCCATCATTTAAAAGCGTCAGTGCGTTATTTATGTACTTATAATGTCTCTGTTCCCAGCCTTCTAGTTATTTTTGCCGATTGATGCTTGGTTTTAATGTTGGATATATAAAAATATTGCCTCATAACATCATATATCACACTGCCCTGGAGTTCACTTGTATGTCACCTAAATTTGCAAAAAATGAATTATAATAAGGGCAATTTAGTTTATTGTATTTACTGACCTCTCCGGTCACTGTTCTGAACCTGTGGTTTGCTTGCAGTGTCGGGTAACAATTAGCAAGTGCAGCTCAGGTCTCGGTGGGGAAAGGTAGGTCGGATTTTTCCCGGATTCCTGGCTTTGCATGGAAACCGCATTGCATGGTGCCTGCAGACCTAAAGCAGATGCTTTTAACACTCCAGCCTCTGGTCTTAACTGGGCACTCTGCATTACTGGGCTGCAGCTGTATGGGCAGACTCTGTATTTAGCATGGGGGAAGGGGGTGAAAACAATCTAAACTTTATTTCTCTCTCTTCCTAGGAAAAGCAAAACTTTCCACCTAGCAGTGCAGCCTGTGGAATTCCATGTCCATCCCCGAGGTCGTACTTTGACTAGCAGCCAGCTGGGTACGGGCCAATAGATGCTTTAGCATTGATTTTACAGACTGTGTCCTCCAGCACCCTGACTCTGAAACTGGATCGCTAGCAATGAATTAACCTCAGAAACAAGGGTTGGGGAAACTGACTTCATTTATATTAGTCCAATTCTATTCCACTATAAGCTTTTAAAAAAAAAAAAAAAAAAAAAAATTGTCATGAGTTCTGTGGATGTTTTAGGAAGTTTCGTTCTCTGTGGATTTTGTCTGGCTGTTTTGACTCTATGAAGAGAGTACATGAACTTGCCTTTAAATACTCCTGCTCCTCCTTGTGACTCTCCAAGGTGACAACAGCCGGACACAGTGGAGCGATTTCTTCAGCAGAGTTCACTGTTATTCTCCGTTAAAATTCAGGTCCGCCCGCAGCATAGATTGAACACGGAGATAAGAAGCTCAAATTCTGTCTTCCAATGATTTTTTTTTTTAGGATGCCCTTGATGGGACCAGAACAAGCTCGCTGAAGATCCCGCATATTTTTTTTTTACCTGTTGTACTTTCTTTTTTTTGCAATGGCCTAAACCAAATCAAGACATTAACAATGCATGCAAATCGCAAATTATAAACTTGCACTCAGTGCCGATTTGTTTTAAAGTCAGAGGCCACTTTCTGTTGCGTGTAAATAAAATACAGCCGTAATATGCAGGTTGTTCAGTTTTGACTTGTTTGAGGCCGATGTAAGAATCTTGAACGGAAGATCCCCAAATGCAGTATTTATTGGCAAAATGCACTTTATTTGGTCTACTATGAGACCTAAATGTTTTTTTTTTTTACTATGTTTTTCAGTTTATATTCTTTTTTACTTTATTAATTCATTTTAAAGAGTATTCATTCAACAGAACTAGACCAGCACTGAATAAAGCACATTGAGGTTGACTCTCGCCCCTTTTTATCATTTTAGATATGAACACTTGTAAGAAGCAGCATGTGTAATGTGACAGAACAAATTGCTTCCCTATGCAGTAATTTTGTTTAGTTTTATTTAATTGTGTGAGAACATTTTTACCAAACGTGAACAAGGAACTCTCAATGTAAAGACAAAAATCCTTATTTCACCATGACTGCTCTGCATGCCCATTCATGTTTAGAGCAGGTGAACTCAGGAGGTAGAAACAATCCAAGAGATGTCTAAGCACAGAAATCAGAAACTGGCAGAAGGAATATGAAGTTCTTTGCATCTGTTCTCTTAGGTTTGTTTTATCCACCATGGAAAAATGTAAATTGTAGCTGAGTGAAACCATTAAATATTTCAAATTATTGTCTGACTACATGCATGTAAATAGGAATTATGTACTATTGCCAGATTCTTATTTGTGTAGAATGTACCTATGTGTATGCACTTTTTAATTTTTTGTAGAGAAATTTTTAAAAAATTGCTATATGGAGGAGAAAAATCGCACAAGAAAAGCCATCATTTTTACAATGTTCTTTTGCTTCCATTCAGTCCAATGTGTTTAAACATATGTTGTGTCCTTGAACAACATGGAATAGCTTTCAAAGTAAGTAATTTCAATTGCCTCAGTAATGGCACCTTTGACCTGAAATTAATTGATTTATATTGATGTAGAGCAGGAGTTTTCAAACCAGTCCTGGAGTACCCCCTGCCCTACTGGTTTTTGTTCCAACCTAGGTCTTAAATACTTAATTGAATGGTATATTGCTTTGTTAGGCCAATTAAGTATTCAATTAAGCAATTAAAACCTCTGTTGGAACAAAAATCAGCAGGGCAGGGGGTACTCCAGGACCACTGATGTAGAGAATGCTCATCAGAAAAGCTTGAACATTTCATGATTACGTACAATTGTACAATTCCACAGTTTTTACACAGATTAATCCAAAATTAATCCTGTCCTGAATGACTGTTTTGAATGCATTCTAGATGTTGATACAATAAGCTAGACTGTTATTACTGTCAGTTTCTTAAGATACTGTATTTTTGATGGTCTCTTTGAATATTGTTTTTTTACAACAGTCAACAGTCCTTTCAATTTTTCAGCCTTTTTTTTTTTTTTTTTAAACTACACTTGACCAGTATTTTCTGTTGCTTTGCATGTTAGTTTGTTCTATTCAGTGTTTTCATCTGATGTTCATGGTTAAAACAATCTTGTTAAAAGCTTTTGTATATTTTTTTTAAACTCACACTTTACACATTTTCTTTTCTTGTAATTTTCAACAATTGATTTTTTGCTTTTTTAAGCTGTGAAATAAATGTAAATCTTGTTTACTGCTTTTAATTTCCCTGTGAAATGTGATGTTTCCAATGATGTGTGCCACTAGTGTTGATCATGTGATAAATCGTGGCCTTTCAATGTGAGAGGTTGATAGAAGGTGCAGCTCAATCTCAGCAGGTCAACTGTGGCATCAGTAATTAGAGTATACAGAAATAAGAATAGGTATGTGACCGTATATTACTTCACTGTATTACAGTACTATACGATATACATTAAATTATTTTTTTCTGTCCTTTTCCTTAACCATTTCATTATATCCATTTAGAGAACTGAAAGACAACCCCGCACTGGTAGGCAATGAAGAATCTTCAACACTGAACAGCAGACTGCCATTGTAGATACAGTGGCTTCAAACAACTCAGTTTGAGGGAGATCCAGACTACAAATATACATAAAGAACAAAATATTTCACAATGTACATAGTCTCAGTCTGGCAACTACTGACCAGGTCTTGAATTGACACCAACTAAGGATGAAACGGCTGTACAGGTACATTTTGAAAGGAAGAAGATTAGGTTCCAGTATACAGGTAAGGGTTCATCACCATAATGGATTTCCTTACAATATTTAGTTGTAGACAGTTAGAATGGCTACCCATTAATTTTGTGTTTCTGAAGGCAAATGTGTTGCCACATGTATTTGTATATGTGGATGAAGCGGGATTCAATTTGCCCAGTGAGTGGATGTGGGAGGAGCTCATCAGTCAGAGCCACAGTCAGTGTGCCAAGCCAGAGAAGTGGGAATATTGCCACGTGTGCAGCCATCTCAAGAAAAGGTGTTCTTTACTGCTGGAACATACAATACAGAACACCTAATTGCATTCCTCGACCTCTTTTACCCCCTGAAGAGATAGAGCTGGTGACGTCTGATATGCCAAGCTTCGTAACAATTACAAAACAGTTTTTTAATTTTTAATGTAATTTATGTTGTTGTAACTACCAATTTGGCCCTGATGATCTTCAGAGGACTTGATTTATATTTACTGTAAAGTATTTCCAGCTTCATTCGATATATCAAGAACATTACTGTAACTGAATATAGTAAAATCTTTTGTCAAAGTATTTTTTTTGCTGTTTAGTGAAATGGTTTCTACTTTGGTCTTCTTGATATGAGTCACTCAGAGAACATGAGTACAACTCATTGTGGGTTGAAATGTTTACTGACCATTTATGCTTATTTTACACACAGGCAGAAGACAAAGAGCATGTACTCAGGGCTGACCATGTCATACTGATGCTCATGGTTAGCGTTTATTGTGCCATAGTGAAACGGCTGATGGAAATAACTTTTCATGAAAATGTATCCTGTTTTGATGGACTGATTTGATTTTGTGACATGCATTTGCTGTTTTGAGAGTCTGAGTGCATTTTGCAAATTAAATGTTTCATTTTGGCCAACATGTTTCCATTTAGATCTGCATGTTCATCATTTTGAAAAAGTGAATTCTGTTTGGACGAAAAATTGTAACTTGGTAGGTTTCATTTTAAATTCTGCCGATAACTAATAATATATGGGTGGGTAAGCATATAGGAACTCGGCCCCAAACAGGAAATTGCTACCAAAAAACAAATCTGAAATAACTGATATTTTTAAAAGTTACGTAAATTACATGTTTTGTTTTAAGCTTCTAAAGCCGGAAGCATGCAATTTGACAGAAATTATATTACTGCTTTAATGCTATTAGAATAATCACTCTGAATAGGTAAATTATGATTGTGTAGCCTACACTCTACAATCATTGTACATCTTTGGTAATTTCCCTCATGTCCAGCCATGTAGCTCTCCAAAGAAAAAGCAGTGTAATCAAATTTGTAAAAGTTATATTAATCAATTAATCTTTGTTAGTTTCATTGGGGCAGCTTGATTGACATGTGGTGGGCGGGCAGTTTTAATTGTAATTGCGCACACTGCTGGACCTGTGATGTGTATGAGGCACTAATAAAGCAAATGGTCTTCAAGTTACTTGAGAACGTAACAGTATTTTTAATTTTGTATTAAGAAATTAAGTTCTATGTAATTCGATCATTTAATCTGGCCAGTTATTCCAATTTAAAAGCTGAACCCCTGCTGTGAGTATACAGCGGTCACTGACATACATCAGACATTCTGGCTTTGTACTTTGTACTGGCTTTGTACAATACTTTCAACAAGAATTCTGTCATCTTCGTAAAATATTTTATTTTTCAAATTGTATTTCTCAGTCTTAGTGTCACAAAAATATGAAAAACAAACAAATATTAAAATAAAGTTGGAGAAACAAAACAGCCTGCAACATGGCAATCCCTAAGGGCCAGGCCTTCTCTGGGCACCGGAACACAAGGGGCACCCTCAGAAGCCAAGTGAAAACTGCAACTCGCAAAATCTAAACCATGGCATTCCTGCACAAACTGGAAAGCCAGATGATATTCAATATGGGCACTGCAGCATCACCCCAAGGTGCAAATGCACGACATCCAGTTGCCACCTCTCCTGCTCAGTGATGAAAGCCCAGATTAGGGATAAGTGCTTCTCTACTGTGCAAGCTTCAATCACAGCACAGCACAGTGTTATCTATAACATTGTCTTTCATAGTCCTGCAGTGAGAGGGAGTTGGAGGGCGGTCAGTCTAAAGGAGCCATGAGCAGCTGCAGCTCCTTGAAGGCACTGCCATGTCGCCCCACCTGACTGGCCTTGTTCTTCACTACGTTACTCAGATTCTTCAGCTGCTTGTAGCATGCCTTACACTTCTGATGCCTGGGGTGGGGGGGGAAACAGAAGAAAAGGAAGCTCAGAAGCTTAGAGAGGAATGGAGCCTGAGGGGACAAAGCACTACAGCAAAACATGGAGTGACTACTCCACAGCCAAGATAATTATTATATTGTTATTAAATTAATCATTTCCAAAATTATACATTTCCCAACTTCTGAGCTTTTTGCGAATGAAAACAGTCCCTGCTCCTGATCTTGCACACAAAATATATAGCTCACAGATTCCAGAGTATGCAGTGTGTGTTCTGCTTGCATCTCCTACACACCAGTTTGGAGGGTGACCAGTTGTACAGACATCTTACATCCACTTTTCAAGAAATGCGCTTTAAAAGACAGTCGAGAGAGATGAAGTCTCACCTCTCCTCTCGTGTGATATCAACCCCAACAGAGGGGGGCGCAGTCAGGGTCTCTGAAATCAGCGGCCAGAAGCGTTTCAGGATGAGTTTTAAGGAGGTGCAGCCGGTCTGGACATAGCTGAGAGAGTAAAATGTTATTTACTATTATAATAAAAGGCTTTCACGTTCTCTTCTAAAACCAAGGCAAAACAATAATGTAGAGATTATATTTATAACAACTGTTCATATTTTAAGAAATCTTAACCTTACTCTTGTGTTATTTTAAAACAAACAAGGTAGCAAGTAGATAAATGTATGTATTCATATAAATGTTACAAATGTTTGATATTCCTTAAAAAATAACTTTAAAATCCAGGGGAAATGACAGTTATTTTTCAAATACATTATAAAGGTCTAGTGTAGGCAGGTAAGGTGAGAACAGTCCTGTGCAGTGATCTCTCTGGAGGGTCTGCCCACCTCTCATACTTGCTCTGCAGCAGCTCCTCGATCTGGGGAAGGATGGATGTGCAGAGGTCCAGTTTCCACAAAGACCTTGAAGAGCACAGAACAGACATTAGGCCCCAATGTGCCGTATAAGGGCTGCATGTGATTTAAATCCTAGCACATGCTGAACTGGTTATGCTCAATGAAGCTCTAAATAATTAGTTTTAACTTGCAACATACAAGTTCATCTAGGACTCCCCCAAAAGCAGATAAACTGTGTGGGGGGGAAATGCATGATTAAGTTTTTAAACAGGATGTATCAGGAGTCTTGAATCCACTTCCCTCTGTCGAGTGAAGATTAAGTTAATTGCCTTAAGAGTTTAATCTACCGTTATTTGGTAAACACTTTGCGGGAGCCGCTCTTACGGTTTGAGATTGACGATGTTCAGGATGTCTACGAGAATGGAGAGATCATTGATGGACACGGCCGAGTCCAGCGCAGTCTGCATGGGAAGGAAGCAGAGGAGGTTTACTATCCACAAGCACAGAGCCAATTAAACTCTTACAGAGGCAGGAGGGGTGTCTTCAGACAGAGGAGAGACTTGCAGATTAACATGTCACCTTGCTGTGCCACGGCAGGTCAGTTTACGTGAGGACAGTCTAGGACAAGAACACAGCGGCCAGTGTCAAGCCACCTTTTATCTAATGTACAGTCTTACAGGCTTACCACAAGCCCAGCCATGTTATGCATTTCCAATAAAACAGATTAGAAACACACTATGCGATTTGGACTAGCACAGGCTTTGCACTGGTTAAATCAGACAAGTCCACTGAAATACACTTCCAAGCAGGCGATCTGTCACAGCACTCTTGAGAGCACTGCTGCTTCTACACAATAAAGAGCATCTTTTTAGTGGGAAAGGTGTCACCAGGTCTCCAGAGACAGACTGGACTTGCCTTGATGTCCCCGCTGCTCCACACAGCCCTGACAGTTTCCAGGTTTTTGTGTCGGCTGGTCAGCATCACGCACATGGTCTCGTGACCTTTGCGAATCTGTGATAAGGCTTCATCATCGTTCAGAGCCAACTGCTTGTTATTCTTCGCTGGCTGAGGAGGCATAAGTAAATAAATACATAAAAAACAAACGTTTTAAAATTTCTAATGCACTTATACAGAAGATACACCAGCAAATTAGGAATTAAATTAAACTTTGTAAAATACTTGTTGTTTTAATGTATCTACACAACCTACCCCACAACTTCCAAGTGAAAAGAATATTCTAGAAATAAGTACTTCCATCAAGTATTCACACGGGGTGGTAGTGGAGACTAATTCAATTATGAAATTTCAGTTATGTATTTTTAATATATAATCTTGCAGAATAAAAAGGTTTTTTCCCCTTTACTATGGAGTATGGTGTCTAAATAAGTGGAAAAAATATATAATTTAAATGCATGAAAAAAATCATAAAATTGAAAACTGAACACACATTTAAAAGTGCAAATTTAGTAAGACTCAGGTTTCTGTAGACGTACCGGGAGGAAGTCGGCTACATTGAGGCCGATGGGTTCGTTCCTGGAGGACAGGATGACAGCAGGCTCTGCTCTGGGCACGGCGCTTACTACAGGCAGTGCAGTGTTTATCACTGGCAGTGCCCGGCTGGCAGGGGGCATCACACTGGGCTCCACTCGGTTTACAGGTGTAGACGCTGCAATGGGTGGGATTTTCAGCACCTCAGGCTAAAAACAAAAGAAAGGAGCATCACTCCCATTACATTCTTACAAAATCATGTTGCACCTCCTCTTGATGTCAGAGATGGATTCCACCCGTTCTTCACTGCCGAACCCAGTCTGTGCCTCAAACACACGCCACACATACGGTAGCAGGATTTCAGAGAACACGTGCTTCAATACCCACCGCGTGTTTGTCTGGAACTGGGGTCTTCATCTCCAGTGCTGGACTGGGCTTCACCTGGAAATTCTCTGAAAACACGAGAAGGGCCCCCATTGAAAAGATGTCCGAATGCAGTTCAGTGCAATACAGTTTAACTCGGTCTAGCATACGGCACACTCTCTAAATCAACTGTGTGCTATAATTCTGCTAAATTCAGGAGACACTTACAACTGAAAACTCAGACCCTCCAAATTCACAAACCACAAGCAGGTTCAAAGAGAAGACATTCGGATTGAAATTAAATAATTTTGTTGCATTGTAGTCCCAATGTCCTGGCCTACAGTTCAGCACAAAGCGACCACCAAAGCTGGTTTCATGAAAGATTTTGCCCCTGTTCACGACACAGTCAGCCGAAGCTTGTGCTCATGGACGGACAGATGAATGAAGTGGACACTCACCATCCTCTGGAGGTGCTGGGAAGGGCTCGCTCTTCTTTGGGGGAGTGCGAGCTGAAAGAAGCGTGAAGGAGAACAAGATGTTCACCGAGACGGACAAAGGAAATGAGAAGTTACAAAGAGAATAAAAACATCAAAAAGACATGTTCTTGGAATAAGTCAAGGCTTTGAACATAAAATAGACAACAAATAATCATTACAAATAAAATAAAAAAAGACAGGCAGGAAGCACAAGTCTACCGTGCAGAGTAGTCTTGAGTAAATCTCTCAAAGGCATGGTCCAAATATTGACACAAACAAAACACAGAGGGGAGAGCAGCTATATGTTTGGCCAGGTTAAAAAAGGGGAACTAGTGAGAGGAAGTAGGGCGTGATCAGGTTTCGGGTGAATAGACCTATTGTTTCTCTGCAGAAGAGAAACGGACATGGCAGTGCTTACAGATGGCGCTCTTTGGCTGGAAGATCTCTTTGTAGTCCTCCGGGTTGCGGATCTCAGCTGTGGACTCTTTCTCGTCACGCTCCTCCTCACTGCTGGGGCTGCGCCTCTCTCCTTCAGGGCTGCGGCGCTCACTGTCCGAGTTCTGCTTCACCCTGGTGGGACCACAGGCAGGCACGTTACAGGAGCGGTAACGGGCACTCAAGATACAGGAAGCTTCACAGAACACCGCTCTGGAGGGGGGAGCATACCTCTGTTTGCTGCAGGTCGTCAGCGGGCGTTCGTAGTTGCGTCGGATTGTGGTGCCCTTGGAGGGGGGCTCGGCCAGAGGCTTGTCATCCTGTATCAGACCGTGGATCACTGTGCCCGATTTCTTCACCCGGGTCAAATCCACAACATATGTGGAGACGTTGGTAAGGCTGGATGAGACTCCAATCTAATAGCAGATGATGGGAGACAGAGATTACTGCCGAGCAAGATGCATGTATTGTATACGTGAGTGATGACAGGTTTAAAAAATAAATTAAAAAAAAAATCAATCAAGCAACTGCTCTCACAGTGTTGGATTTATTCACTATAATCCTTCTCAATATAATGCTTTACCTCACGAATAACACAAATCGGTTAATGCTAAGCAGTCACAGGATGTGCGATCATAATTAAATGTGGGATTATTAATTTTTCTAGGACCAATTGATATTGAATTAAATTAACACAGCAGCACCTCCAACATTCCTTTTATCCAAGGGAAACTGCATCTAATAAATGGCATACCAGCTGGTTATTACAGGTGGCGATGTCTGCCACTTTGCCCCACATCACTGGAACTGTATCAAAGCATCTGTCAGGCTCCCAGCCGTAGACCCTCAGACAGTCCTGGGACCCACTGTATAGGCAGCTGCCATCAGGGTTAAAGGCAATGCACCTGCAGGTGTGGGGGGGGATAGTCAGAATAAAAAAATAAAAAATAAAAGAGGGTCTCATTCCATTACAGCCAAAGCTGGCAGAAAAGCAGAGCAGACAGTGCACAGGAAGCAACTGCTGTAAATCACGGGAGACTTTAAACCCAGAAGTCAGACAGTGCAGAGAGAAACACTACCTGACTGGGCTGGTCTCTCCTTCAGTGGAGCCGATGATCTTAAACTTCTCCAGGTCCCACAGCTTGATGGTCCTAAAGAAAAGGAGAAAAGTCCTTATTCAAAGCTCTTCAAAAAAGCACTAAATCGTCCACATTCATTTTCTCCAGTCTTATGCTGGCCTTTCTTTTTTTAATACAGCTGAAAACATTCAGTTTATGACTGACAATATAGCCAGGACCATCTACTTCACTCAAACTCCATCTGCATGACACTCTCAAGACAAAGGAAATAAGATGTTCCACTGCCTAAGACAGCATTTCCTGCTGAAACACCACATATAATACACAGTCCTGAACGCTCCTCCCATGCCTCTACCTGTCCGAGCTGCCCGATGCCAGCAGATACTCATTTGGGTGGAACTGTACAATATTCACAGGGCCTGTGTGTGCTGTGAATTCAGTGATCATCTTCCCAGCCGTCAGGTCCCACAGCTAAAAACAGCAAGAAGTTCATCATATTATTAGAGCAGAAGAGACCCAGATCAGGACTAAATGGTGGATTCTGTGACCAACTTTTGTCTTCACCTAGTATAATGTTAAGGTTATTAGGAAGCTCAGATCTCTTACTTTTTTATTAGTATGACATGAAACGTATGAAAACTCAGCTTTGTGAAAAGGCTTAAGTTACGTTGTGCTAATATATAAATTTATTTATTGGAGGTGGGTTAACCTAGTATGTGCATTTGTATTGGTAACCCGTTTTGAGGGATGAATAAGATAATTTTTTCCAGAGCTGTATAAATATAGACTCAAACAAATCAAAATAAAGTCTAAATCAAAGACATGACATCGTTCTGTGCTGCACCATTTTCCACACGGGAAGTGCAGATCTGTTTCCCCTTGACTGCTAAGCCACAAAAACAAAAAAGTTGCGTTTTGATCCCTGAGCCCTTACTTTTATTGTACTGTCATCACTGGCTGAAGCCAACCACTTCCCATCAGGACTGAAGGCCAAACACCGGACTGCCTGGGTGTGACCCTGCGGAAATTGTGGCAACTGGGGTCATACATTCAATCACTCAGGTGCCGATTGTGTTCTTCGATTATTTTGAAGAAAAAGAAGAGTGCATTGTCATAGAAACATCAACAAAACCAAAGGAATTAAACACCTTTCCTTTCGTAACCAGCACAGGAAATGGAATGCCTTGCCCACAAATCAGGGGTTTGCCTTGCAACTGAATTGAACTATAGGATGAGCCACTACTCCAGGAGTAGTGATTGTCAAGCACTGGCATGATGTTTGATTTTAAGGCAGTTAAATCTTGAATACAATAAGCTAACTTGTTGGTTTTGCAGAATGCCTGAATATATACATGAAATGTGTAAAGGATGTAGGATTTAGAGCATTCAGTAGGATAGCGTCTGTACTTTACATGCAGTTCCTTACCTTATACCTAAATACACATCCCTTCCTTTTGATATCCCAGAGCTGAAAGAAAAAGCAAATCAGTCTCAGAGGGGGTGGGGAAATAAATAAATAAAAATCTTTGAAGTCTGCAAGTATTTAAAGGCTAAGTTAAAATGCAGTCATTGAGTATGAATTGTTTAGACATGTTGGAACAATTGATCATCTTTTATTATGTCATTTTGTATTGAAAATAAAAGTTAAAGAAGGTAGACCAAGTGCATGGAGATCAATAGCAAGACTTCATCTTAAAATACTGTAAATGATACACTATTAAAACAAAAGTTTTAAGACATACCTTGATGTTTGTGTCCATGGATCCTGAAGCCACATAATCCCCAAAGGGGTGGAAATCCAGGCTGCTGATATTGGCCTTGTGTCCCGATAGGTTTCGCAAAACTAAGGAAAGAGAAGAGGCTCATAACACTGTCCGCCAAATAAAATGTACACTGAACAATCTAGTAAGTACATTTTACTATTAGAAAACACTGCACTGCCATTATTTGACTGACTGAAGAGCAGGTTCATTCTGGACAAACTCTTAAACGTACCTGCACTTACAGAAGTAAGAGAAAAAACCTAGCAAACACTGCTTTTCTAACATGTCCAAAATGAACAACTGCAGACTCACTTTTTGCTGCTTCCAGATCCCAAACTCTTAAGGATCCAGACTGTGATCCAGCCACCACCTGCTCCTCAGAGCTGTTGAACTGGATACTCTCTACAGGGTTATTGTGGCCCGTCAGACTCTGCCACACAAAAAACAAAAAGCAAAACACAAAGAGAGGCAAGTTTTAATGTGTGTCATAACTGATAAAGAGCGTGACCTGTTAAAAGGTCAGAAAATAATTAAGATATACATGTTATGTCCCAGCAAACATTAACATCTCATAAAGGCATGACAGCACAGGAACAAAATATGAAAAAAGACACTTCAGAGAGAAACACAGTGGCAGCAGGTGGCACAGATGAGGCTGGTTACCATGATACAGTTGGGTTTGTTGACTGCCCAGATGTTGACGCGGCAGTCCTCTCCTCCAGTGGCCAGCAGCCGGCCAGACGTCTTCCCCAGGACCAGTGAGGACACATTGCTGACGTGAGCAACAATCTCCTCTGATAAAACAGCAGACTGTTAGAAACATGATTATTTCCCCCTTTCCACAAGGAGTCTCTCTCTCCCTCTCACTGTGCATGAATAAGGAGAATGGGGTTACATTTTCTACACATATTTTAGGTATTATAACTGAGGTATATCAAAATCTGTTCAAGTTGTTGATCTGCGATTAGACATAACTAGCTAACTAACAAAAAGACAATCACATTTTCCCTACATATGTATAGTGATACTGTAGAAGTCTGAACAAGTTAATTACTAATCTTGAAAGAAACTGATGGCTAAAACAACAGTCAAAAATCATTCAGAATTCCATCAATAATGCAGTAAGGATATTAATTAACTGTATACAAATACAAAAATATATAAATTCTGGCTACTCCTGAAAAAAATCTAATGTATGTAATAATTACTCACGTAGTTTCCAAGATGTCTTAGTTGTGTTGGCTACTGCCATCTTGGGTGAGCATTTAAGTGGTGAAGATAAATATGTAAACCTAGCAGATTTTCTATTTTGTTTCCCTCTTTTGGTCAATATGATTTTTTAGTAGAAGTAAACAATTAAAGTGCTATTTTTAAAACGCAAAGCTTTTTTATCCATGAAATAGATAAATAGCTTAGTTATTATTACAAAGTCAATCTTCCTGCTCTGTTGTTCGAAGACATCTGCTGAAAGAGAAATAAAACAATGTGAAGTTCACTTTACATCCATATTAAAGGTGTTGCTCATTCAACCAAACTTCCTTCCCCCTTGTGACGGCGACAAACCTAACATGAACGATTTAAAAAAGTGACAATGTCTGGTAAGCACCTCGTTTCAATGCAAGAAAAACTTGCAATTTCAGCTGCGCTCCTTAGCAACACGCCGCACATCTGTATGCGGGTCATGAATTAAACAACAGTCTAGTGACACAGCAGTTAATACATTCAATTCAGTATATTTAAATAACTATTGTGACACGAAATACATTTAGTAATTACTATAATACAGCTTTGAAAAACACAATGTGGCTGTATATAACGGCAATCCCTATTTTAAACACTGAAGTGAAACAATAGCAATTGTTCTACACACACAAGCCCGTACACAGTCTGAAACAAGCAGTCCGGTTTTACTTCTAATTCAACTTGAACGACACATTCGAGACTTACCCAGTCTCCTCTCGAAAACCTGCCTAAACAGTTAACAAAGCAATGGACATCAAAACAGCCGCATCGCAGCCTAACTCAAGTCATGTTTACCATGTCATCCGCAGCCCTGGCCGTCCCGCCGCCCCTCTACAACGCCAGCTCTGATTGGCTGCTTCTACCAACTACCAACTTAGCAACCGGTCAGTTTACATCTGTCTACTTAAAACATACTGCTGTCGTCTTCCCTCTGCGTGACAGACATGTTTTAAAGGTTTTTAATCACCTTAAAAAAACAACAACTGTAAAACATAATTTTACACCTGAAATACAAAAAACAATGCACCGTGACACTAAAACATACCTTAGCAACCATAGAAGCCAATAGAATACACTCTTCCTCAAGGCGGGTGGACGTCAATACGAGATTGCGTCATCAGCTGTCAGTTCCGACGTAGCTGACGCAAGGCGCTAAATTCAATTTCGTGCCAATTTTATCCTTGACTCGAATGTTATAATTGGACATTATATATAATTAAAAAACACAAAACAATGCACTGAAGTTGCAAAAAAGTAGCCTACTGACAAGATAGGGATTTTTTTAAATGAAATAGTTTATTTCCTATTTACATTAAGACATTACATGTGAGAAGGTAGTGTTGAGGAAGACCCACATTACACATGCAATTCCTTTTGTTCCAGATCCTGTGAGTGAAATCTGCAGAAAAAGAGGCACAGACCTTATACAACTGAGAACAGCAAAGCTCAGTAACATTGGGCAAACAATATTTCCTGATAGATTCATACAACAGGCAGATTTGTAATATACAGCCTTAATTAAATATCACTATGGAGTAGAGGATTCATATTACCAAAAAAAAAGTATTTGTGACACGTGAGTGATCATGAACAATCATTTTGTCTGTTAAGTCAACCTCTGATCTTATGATAAAGACTCTGAGTGAAGTATAATTTAAGACATTCATAGATACTGCTGCACATCATTTCATGGGTAATGCATGCATTTAAAAGAAAAATAAATGTACACTGATGCAGCTGCCACCAGTTTGCTTTTCCCCCATTTTTTTCACCTACTCATTTAGCTATAGTCCTAAATAGTGTTTTAAAGCACTATAATCCACATATTCTGAAAGGTTAACATTCAACATTAAAAATCAATGTTAAAACTCAAGTTTATTATTATAATTATTAATATCAAGATACATTTATTTGGATAATTAATAAGACAAGGGGTTCTCAAGGTACTGGCAACACATTTGTCAACATGGAGAATCAGTGAAGAAGTAAATACTGCACATCCACTGAGTCCACCGATTGAAAGCCATGATCATTAGTCTGGATTCATACAGATTAGTCACATTGAAAATACCTTGTGTTTGTAGTGATAATGAACAGTGGCATTTAATCTAGCCCTGTGTACCAAGAACAGGCTTGTTCGTCTGTAATATTTCTTGATATTTCCTCTCTTTCTTAAAAATTATATTTCTTATTTCTATAGATTCAGTGTTTTTAAATTGATACACATTGCTCTGGTTCACTCAGGCACAGTGATAAAAGTGAAGGAGACCGGCAAGACAAGCAGCAGGCATTAAAGTCAGGAGGAACAGCTTTCATAGGGTGCTATACAGAGTTCAAGTAATTCAATATTTTGAAATGGATTAGCTTTATCTACAAAAGCTACCTTGAGTAAAGATGATGCATGAGATATTGGAAACATGATTTAATTAGCTTCCCTGGATTGTACAACTGTTTCAATATACGTTTTCATAACAGTTAAGTTGTCTGATTGTTTGTTAAAACCACAGCAGCGTCCAACACTGTCTGTATGAAAGTAGTAGGACACCTTCACAGGTGCAGAGGAAGGTCTTACATAGTATGAAACCTCAGAGTTAAACAGACACTGACAACAAATGTTGCAAAGTTCATGATTTGGGTTTCTGTAAACTCAGAAAAACAAAACCTCGTGCTGAATAATTTAAAACAAACTGCAACATCTACACACATATATAGATGCATTTATATAAAAAAAAAAAAATCATAATCCAAAATTAGAATCTTTTCATTTGTCGTCGTTCCTGTCTCCTCTGCTTCTTGTCGTTCACTTCCTCGTTGGCAGTGGGGGTCTCGGCTGTGAACCAGGGGCCCAGGAAATTCACCCACAGCAGGTAGATTGCCCTCGTTGGTGCCTGCAGCAGCACAGAGAGACAGAGGGAGACAGGGAGACTATTAAGATACATAAAGGTTATGCTACCAACTATAAAATATAGCGTAATGCTGCACTATATTTGGTTTTAAATTTTAATTCTTCCTTGCAGCTGCCTTTGAGAACTAGTTAGTAAAACAATTTATAGAAACACATGAATTTTGACTCTAAAGCTATACCTAACAATACTGACTATAACTGACTTATATGGCAGAAGGGACAACAAAGAATATTTTCTTCACACACATTCCCTTCTAGAGCAGGATTAATGCTTACAGACGTTTCTAAACTCACTTTTATGCATTTATGCAACATATCAATTATTGTAAAAAGCAACATGAAGTACTCAAACTACAGGTAAAACAGATGTATTCTCACCAAGAGCCAAAGATACCAGAAGTACATGGATATTGTGCTGACCACCTGGACGATAGCCGTTAGTAAAATCACATCCTTCAGGTGCCTGAAAAGTGACAAAAGGATCACAACCAACATTCATGCGCGCACACACACTGCAGTATTATATTCAGGTCCTAATGATCTTAATATTTCTTAAATCTATTAAGCTGATAGTCTTTAACTCAAATGCATACATTACAATACACCTTACACATATATTGGAATATTTTTTTATAATTTTGTTTTATTTTACCAGGCAACTTAATTAAGAACAAATTATTAATGACTATGACTATATTTAACGAAGGACTACAACATACAAATCTATTATTTTGGGGAAACAAACAAACAAACATCTCCATGAGAATGCAACTGGTTTTCTTAGAGAGCATCCCCTGCTCACCTAGCCCATCGGCGGACTGAAAACTCACTCTGCCATTCCCTGCTCCATGTTGAGGTCTATGCCCCCATCCAGTAGGGCACCATCTGGTGTGAACGTAGGTTTCGCCATCGCAGACATAGACCGATAGCTGGCTCCGTAAACTGCCAGGGCAAACACCAGCAACGTCTGCAAGAGCACGGCACAGAGTGGTGGGTTAAAGTACCCTCACAGGTACCGCCTTGGAAACAGGTGAAGGGGAAGTTCAATGTGCAGTGAGTGATCTCCTTAGTTGTAAACAATTATAATGCATACATTTTCTATATTCTCACACATTTCATTTTCTGAGTTTCTGTCCTGCAATGGAAAAAAGGTAAATCCACTGCATGCATATGCAAGTAAAAATCTGTGTTAAAGGCACTTGATCAAAGTAAAGCCGAAAAGCCCATCTTACCCATGTCCAAAACGTTGAAGAACTGTAGAAAAGTAAGAGGTTCACAGCAGCAAAAATGGCCTGTTAAAAACACACAAGGAGGCTGTTAGTACAGGTGGTGACAAAATAATCCTAATCCAGTACAGCAGTCACCAAAATCCAGAACATTCTTCCTCTTGACGATTTACATTTTTAAACACTGAATACATTTGAAAACAATCATGCCTGTAGATGTCCAAAGCAAAATGAAACTGCTTTACTACTGTCACCAGCAAATTAGGATTACACCAGACCAGACCCCCCATCCCAGAACATAATTCAGTGTTGGCTGTTACTCACATTAGCTCCTAGAATTACCCTGGTGTAGAACTTCAGCGTGGCAGTATTCTCTTCATAGATCTGCTTTTTGCCTTTAGTGCCAACCTTGCCTTTAGGCTGCAATAAGACCGCAACACAGTTTTAGTTTTTCTATGACAGACACATAAGCCATTCAGCGTTGCCATTTGAGGAACCTTATTACATAAGCATGTGGTGTATTTACTAGGACAGTCTTGACCTTAAAGAGGTGCCGTTTCGTGTATAGATGCACACCTCACCAAGACAGCGCATGCTTCCTTAATTTATATAATTTTAAAATGACATATAGATAAAAGATTGTTTTAATGCAAATAATGTGACACTAGACAAGCTTTATTAAAATGAACACTTGACTAATTCCAAGTCATATTTTACTGGCATTGAAATATAACATTAGGGGAAAGTTTCCCAGACCCAAATCAGCACTAGTCTTGGGGACTAATTACATTTCAGGTAGGGTAGTCTAGTGATAACCGAGGTCTGAGAAAGCAGCTAAAAAAAAGTACAAAATACTTTCTGGACAAACTCCAGTTATTCAAAAACGCAGTTGTACGTACCGCCATAGTGTAAACGATTCGACCCGTATTATTGTACCACCAGCTTGTAAATAATGTCGCCCCGTTGACATCTACTTTCACTGTGTCTTTTTTTTAAAAGCTCTATCAAATGTTACCGAACTGCTGGATATTAAAGCTTCCTCTAGATTGAACACATCAGCATTCACCGGGACACTTCCGGCGCACACCGCGTCATCACAGTGCGCCGCGCACGCCTTGCCAAGCGCCCCTTCAACCGGCCTGTGCGTGTTCTGTCACTGTAGGGTTCGCGGAGTTCGTGTGATATACATCTCGTTTTATTAAATAATGTTAATTACACATAGTTGACTTAATTGCTGTAGTCTACCCAATATTCTGTCTAAATAGACGCGGTGATTGTATACAGTTGTTCATTTTATTATTATTGTAACAATGTGTATTTATATTAATTTAACAGCCTGGGTAACATAGCTTCTCACACTAACACCAGGCGACTGTACAGCTTAAAGATTGGAGAAGGGTTTTTTAAAGCACAATCTATCAATTCCACATACAGTGATTGGTTTGCGTTGTTTCCATCATTCATCATAGCACTATAGGTTACAGTATTTTTACAGTTATAGCAACAAAGGACTCCTACTGTAGAGATCTCTGTCAGGGAGGAGGAGGGCCAGCCAGAGCAGCTTTCCGCAGACAGGAGGTTCCCCAGGACCACTGCACTCATTTCAGCTTCACACAAGAACAGCAGCATTTCAGATGCCCAATACAGTGGTATAGGGTTTTGGTGTTTCAAATAACAGTTACAACTTTTAGTCCATAACATAACAAGTTTAAAATAGTAAGAACTGCAGTTCAAACCAGTCACATTTATCTCCAAAGTGGAAATCCATTAAGAATGTGGATTCATGTATTTTTAATTTAGGTTGTGTATTCAAAAAATATTTCAGATATCAAGCAAATATTGTTGTTTAGTTTATTCTTATCAACATTTCTTTAGACAAACACTTTAGACACATAACTGAAAAAGAATGGACTGCTTTGAAAAAGAAATAGCACACATTTGAATACAATGTTGGTGTCTGTAGCTCATTTGAGAAGAGAATGGCAATGTTATATCTCTATGATATTTTAGATTACTTGTTAATTTTTGTTATGTTTTATTGACAATTTTGATGGACGTGTCAGATTCCAATTAGTGTCTGTATTATCACATTAAGAACAGGTAAAATGCTCTGAATTGTGTTTTAGGTCTGTCTTTAAAATCAGTTGCAAGTGTGTAAAGTAAAATAAAAATAATACAATTATTAAAAAAAAAAAGAGAGAAGAGGGGTAGATGGGTTCTGAAACAGGGGAGTTTTGTTTTGTGTTTGAGTTGCATTTCATATCCATCTGAGCCACTCTCCTTTCCACCAGGTGACAAGAGTGCAAGTAACTTTAAAGAGAACACAGGCAGTTACGTCACCATTCAGCTCAGCGTAGAGGGCGTGGGGAGGGCAAAGTACACTAGGAGCACACTGCCCACACAACACTGACTGACTGCCTGACAAATCAATCTGCCTGCCAGAACAACACATCTACAGTAAAAAAATATTAAAACTCTTGTCAGTTTCAGCTGACACTTCTGTATGTCTTAATCAGATGGGAGAAGGCAATGTGAAATAATTCAAGACAAATGCACTAACAGAACTTAGAAAGAATACACCGTAATTTAGATTTTTTTAATATATATATATATATATATATATATATATATATATATATATTTATGTTTTTATTTACATATATATATATATATATATATATATATATATATATATATATATATATACAGTACCGTTCAAAAGTTTGGGGTCACTTTTTCCTTGTTTTCAAAAGAAAAGCAAATTTGTTGTTCATTAAAATAACATCAAATTGATCAGGAATACAGGAATACTGTTTATATTGTAAACGACTATTGTAGCTGGAAACGGCTGATTTGTAATGGAATATCTACATAGGTGTACAAAGGTCCATTATCAGCAACCATCAGTCCTGTGTTCCAATGGCACGTGTTTGCTAATCCAAGTTTATAATTTTAAATGGCTAACTGATCATTATAAAAACCCTTTTGCAATTATGTTAGCACAGCTGAAAACTGTTTTGCTGATTAAAGAAGCAATACAACTGGCCTTCTTTAGACTAGTTGAGTATCTGGAGTATCAGCAATTGTGGGTTAGATTACAGGGTCAAAATGGCCAGAAACAAAGAACTTTCTTCTGAAACTCATCAGTCTATTCTTGTTCAGAGAAACAAAGGCTATTGCATGTGAGAAATTGCCAAGAAACTGAAGATCTCATACAGCGCTGTGAACTACTCTCTTCACAGAACAGCGCAAACTGGCTCTAACCAGAATAGAAAGAGGAGTGGGAGGCCCTGGTGCACAACTGATCAAGAGGACAAATACATTAGAGTGTCTAGTGTGAGAAACAGACGCCTCACAGGTCCTCAACTGGCAGCTTCATTAAATAGTACCCGCAAAACACCAGTCTCAACGTCAACAGTGAAGAGGCAACTCCAGGATGTTGGCCTTCTACTGGCAGAGTTGCAAAGAAAAAGCCACATCTCAGACTGGCCAATAAAAATAAAAGATTAAGATGGGCAAAAGATCACACACTGGACAGAGGAAGATTGGAAAAAAGTGATATGGACAGACTAAGTTTGAGGTGTCCGGATCACAAAGAAGAACATTTGTGAGATGCAGACCAAATGAAAGGATGCTGGAGGAGTGCTTGACGCCATCTGTCATCATGGTGGAGGCAATGTGATGGTCTGGGGGTGCTTTGGTGGTGGTAAAGTGGGAGATTTGTACAGGGTAAAAGGGATCTTGAAGAAGGAACAGGACAATGACCCAAAGCACAGCTCCAAACTATGCAAGAACTATTTAGGGAAAAAGCAGTCAGCTGGTATTCTGTCTACAATGGAGAGGCCAGCACAGTCACCGGATCTAAACCCTATTGAGCTGTTGTGGGAGCAGCTTGACCGTATGGTACGTTAGAAGTGCCCATCAAGCCAATCCAATTTGTGGGAAGTGCTTCAGGAAGCATGGGGTGAAATCTCTTCAGATTACCTCAACAAACTAAAATGCCAAAGGTCTGCAATGCTGTAATTGCTGCAAATGGAGGATTCTTTGATGAAAGCAAAGTTTGAAGGAACTATTATTTAAATTAAAAATCATTATTTCTAACCTTGTCAATGACTATATTTCCTATTCAAACTCATTTCATGTATGTTTTCATTTCTAAGTGACCCCAAACTTTTGAATGGTAGTGTGTGTGTGTGTGTGTGTGTATATATATATATATATATATATATATATATATATATATATATATATATATGATTAGCTGTACTACTTTTAGATGCCTTGCCATGGACTGCTATTCCATCCAAGGTGCACCCTGCATTGCACCCTGTATCTGCTGAGGCTCCTGATCTCCTCCCTGTACCAGATGAAGCAGTTACTGAAAATCAATGAATAGGTCATTTTAATTTAATCCTGGTCATTTTAAAGAGAACACAGGCTGTTATACACAGCAGAGGGGAGAAACACAATACATTTTGACAAATACAGTACAGCTATCTTCTTTCTTTCTAATTATTTTATTTACTTATTAAGCTCCCTCAATCAAATTCCAAGAGGAAATGAGCCCAATTGGAAGTTTTAACTTCAAATCCCAGCATGCAGTTGACGGAGTCCTCACCGTGACGTCGGTCGTGACGCTGTCAGGAGGTTTGTGTGAGAGACTGTGCAGTCTTGTCAGAGTCAGGCGCTTGTCATCGCAGGGTGATGGGGGACAATGGGGAGTCATGTAAAATGCGCAGCAACCCGGCGTGTTCTTCAAAGACGTGACTTTTTTTGCGAAGTTCGTTGAATTACTTGCAGGTCTTGAAAAATAACGTTATGAACTCAGGATTATAGTTATGCTGTTATTGTTGTAGTCGATTTTATTACTGGGTCTGTTTAGGCTGCATTTTCTGATGTTTTGTACTTCGACTAGTATGGAGCCGCCCGAGTTACCTGTAGAGGTAAGAACATTATTATTATTATTATTATTATTATTATTATTATTATTATTATTATTATTATTATGTATTTCTTAGCAGACGCCCTTATCCATACATTATATACATGATGTATGTATGTATGTGTATGTATATATATATATATATATCTGTTATGTGAGTCTGTTTGTTTGCTGTTCTTAAACTTTCTGTTGAAAAATGTCCGATCGAGGATATACTGATACTATGTGTTAGTTTACAGGTGAACGATGTTAAGCACTGTACAGGTGAATGTCAGTGAAGCAGCTGCTATATATTCCTCCTGACTGGTTATTTACCACACAATGCAATTATGAATAGTATGATATTTCCCATATACTAAGAGCTATTCTGTTGCTGTAATTAATCAAATTACATGACCAGTCATAACTTTAATAATATACTTTATGTAGGGAATATAGTTGTTTGAGGTGAGTTAATTTATATTTCAAGTTCTTTTGTGTATCAAAAATGTTCATGGTTTTATTATGTTGGACAGCATTATTCAGGAGAAAATCAGTGACATACTGTAGTGCTGTATTATGAACCTAACACACTGCCTGTAATAGATACGCAGGGAGTAAATCAATATCGATATGACTGATGCAAATCTAAAATATGACGATTTATAGTGTTTTCTAACATCCAGTCAATACAGAAACACCTCCGATGCACCTGCAATTGTGAGTTACATAATCATATATATTTTTTAAAAAGTGTTAATTACAGATGGCATATAATGTTTTACTAGTTTTGATTTATTTTGTCAGAATAAAAACCTATATTGGATTTAATTATATATTCTTCATACTTTCTCAGCACTTTGTCAGTGTTTCCCCCCTTATACTGGGTAGTATTTACATGTTAAATGAACTATTATTTTAAAAATGACCAAATTAGTCAATAGGACCATTTCTGCCCTTTGATTCTATAACAATTGTGACTGTGTTTGTTACAAAGTGAAAGACAACCCTTCTTGTAATGCATAGGACACATAGACTCACCCTATTGCTTTATTTGCATGTGTTAGTCAGAAGAAGAATAAAATACATTCTAAACTTTCTGAGTACATGCTTAACATTGTCCACATTAGGAGATACAATCACAAGCAACGTTTTGTTTGGAGTTTGAGTTCACTGTGCAAGTGTGATGTATTCCATACACTGTTTATACACAGTCCCTGTATCTGAAATGTATTTTGCTCCTGTGAAAAACTATTTTTGGTTTGTATTGTATTCTACTGTACATTCATTGCTGTAGTCAGTTCCAAAATGGTTAATGGTCTGCATGACAACCTATGGGGTTTAAGAAGAGTGAACAGAAGGTGAAACGTATTTTATCAGTTTCCTGTAACGGTTATTATACTTTGGGATGAATCTTATCTCTTAGCTGGTGAACAAAGGATCCTCATTGCCTGGGGGGGGGGGGGGGATTGGGGGGTTATTTTTGTGATGTGATAACATAACGCAAATAGCCTGCATGCAGCCATGCTATACTGTCTTTTTATGAAGAGTAAGTACATCACAATTAAAATGGACTGCTCTAAGGAAATGGACTTTGACAGTTTGGGTCTATAATAATGTGCTTCATGAGTCCTCTATTGTCACACTATTTGAACAGGTGAGATGTGTTGTTTATTTAATTATTGAATACCATGTAGTTACTAGGTAGTACAGTTTTATTTTTACCTTGTTTTAAGGTGTTTGACAGTTTATACTGCACCTTGCTACAGGTTATATTCTGTGTGCATTTCTTAATTGAACAGGTTATAACTTACATCCTGAGTTTCCTGCAAGTGTCTGACAGGAAGGAAGCGTCCCTGGTCTGTAAGAGCTGGTACTATGCATGTCAGGACTACCAGTTTCAGGTAATTAGCTGTAATTTCTCGGCACACATGCACACTGGGAGAATGTAGAAAGTAGTTTGCTGGTTGTTTCCTGAATTAACTTTGCTTTTACAGTCATGTGAGTTTCTCCACTGAATTTTAGAGCAAAACTCAACATTACATCTTTCACTTACACATCTGCCATTAGCCACTTCACTCAGCATTATTCACCTCAGTGAAATGTCTGTGTTAATTCTGAGGTGTGCTTATTCCCAGTCAGCAGAGTACCGGTATGTTTGTTTTCTGATCCAAAGCTTTGTTTGGAATGACTAAATCCAGAATGTCAGAACTAAAGATGCATTCGCTCTCTGCCACAGCTCCCAATCTTTGTGTATGTTGTGTTGCTTAGAATTTGCAGTCCCAGTGTAGCTTGTCTTTGTCTTGCAGAAGAATCTCACCTACAAGTTCCCAGCCTCCGCCTCTTGCTTGGACATGATCCAGGGGCTGGGACGGCGGTCGTGCACTGAGGTAGTCATCAGCCATCTGGATGCTTCATCCCTCTCCAAGACTGTGCTCAGGCAGGTGGCGCTGCATTTGGGCCCACAGCTCGAGAGCCTGTCCTTGCCAGGCAGCAGCATCACTGAGTCCTCTTTCCTGGCTCTGGTCCCCCGGCTCAGTGTGCTGCGGCGGCTAGACCTCAGCGGCCTGGATAGCCTGTTCATGTCAGGCACCTTCCTGTCCAAGGAGGAGAGCAGGCAGGAGGTGCGGAAGGCCCTGGGAAAGCTGGAGGAGCTGGACCTATCCTACCTGCGCTACCTGTCTGACCTCACCTTCAACCGGCTCACAAGCTGCACCCCCCAGCTGCACAGGCTGGGTCTGGCTGGCTGTCACATCGCCTTTGAGTTCGACCCCTACAGGGACACCCCGGCTAGCTGCAACTCCTCTGCGCTCATCTCCCTGAGGAACCTGCTCAGGTTCCTTAACCAGCAGGCCCACACCTTACGAGGACTGGACCTGGGCCGCACAAGCATCACCCCCGAGGCCCTGAAGTCACTGGCTCAGGTGGAGGGTCTCATTTTGGAGGAGCTGAGCCTGCAGGGCTGCAAGGAGCTAACTGACACCGCCATCGCTGTCCTCTGCAAACACCAGCCACGTCTGAGGAGCCTGGACCTCAGCTGGTGTACCGAGCTTTCCGACAGGACGGTGCTGGCCATTGCCTCCAGTTTGAAGGACCTCCAGCACCTTCACCTGAGGAGGACCTGGAGGATCACAGACAAGGGCCTGTCAGAACTCATGAAGCTCCGGGACTTACAGACCCTGGACCTCTCAGAGTGCAACCACATCACAGGCAGCGAGATGGTCAAAGGCCTTTCCTCTGTAGGAGGTCAGGCCAAGCTGGTGTCTCTCAGCTTCCAGAGCTGCACCTATGTGCGAGTAAGTCCTCCTGTGGCCCAGAGCACCAGTGCCAGTGTGGTCATCCATCAGGGATCTCTGCTGTCCTTTGTTGCCTTTGTCCACACTGTGTAAATAGCACTTGGTGTTGTGTAAATAGCCCATGGTACTAAGTTAAAAGGTCTAACAGGTCATGCATTTCTGTGTGCGTTTTCTATTTGTATTATTGGTGTTGTAATTTCTTTGCTGACATTTGTCGTTCTTGTTCTCCTCCCAACTCCTTCCCTGACAGGATCTGGCAATGTTCTCACTGGTCCAGGGGCTGGGC
This sequence comes from Amia ocellicauda, assembly GCF_036373705.1. Taxonomy (NCBI): domain Eukaryota; kingdom Metazoa; phylum Chordata; class Actinopteri; order Amiiformes; family Amiidae; genus Amia; species Amia ocellicauda. Next base: position 18,682,978 of record NC_089858.1, on the reverse strand, counting down.
CCCAGCTTGCGTGTGTTGGACCTCACTTCCTGTCTGTACCTGACTGACTTGAGCGTGCGTGCCATTGCTACTTTCCTGCCTGGCCTGCTGGTGCTGCGGCTAGGCTGGTGCAAGGAGGTGACTGACTGGGGGCTGCTGGGAATTGTGGAGCCCACCAAGGAGTATGACCCTGACAGGCAAAAGGTGAGAGAGAGAGAGAGAGATAGGGAGGAGCCAATGAAGAAACAAAAAACACGAATGATAGTGAGAAACTTTTTGAAAGTTAAGAGTATGGCTTTTTTCCAGTGGTGGAAACTGTATTATAGAAATGGAAAAGACTTGATTAGGAAAGCATCTTTTTGTTTTTCACGATTGCAACAATCCAGTTCTTCTTACCCATCAGGGCTTGTAGCACAGTGTGCTTGAGAACCCTACGGATTTATGAAAACCATCTCCAACTTCTTATTAGGAAGACAAAGGGCCCAAGTTCAGCCGCACTTTTGGCAACATGGGCTTCTTTAGTCCTCCCCGGATGCCCTTTGATGACAAGCCCCGCTTGGTGACGGAGGAGGACCTGGGCCAATTCAGGGAGAAAGAGGGGGCATCACTGCGGGCCCTTAGAGGACTCCAGGAGCTGGACCTCTCCGCTTGTAACAAGCTGACAGACAGCAGCATCACCCAGGTGGGTGAGCTGTGCTGGGGGCATTGAGAAAATAGAATAATTAAAAATGCTTGCAGAGGTACAACATATCCCAGATCTAGAAATTTACTTTGATTGGATCCTGATGTAACACACATTACATTGTGTGGATGAATGTCCTGGAGACTGTACAAAGCCTGCAAGATATGATTGTTTTTCCTCTTCTGATACAATAATTCTAGATCGCATTTCTAGTTTCCTTCAACACTTTCAAATGAATTTACACCATGCTTATTGGAGAGTGATTGCCGGTCTTGATCATAGCAGCATGAGCTGAAAGCAATAAACTTCATTGCACACCTGGTTCTCATCCTCTGACCAAGTGAAAAGGGAAATTAAAGTCAGCATGGCAAATAAATTCTACTCTCACAGACTGACTTGATATACAGGATATTGATTCATATCCTGTGTCCTAGACTTCATTAAACAAACTAAAAACAACCTTCTAATTATCTTTTTAATGTTATTTTTATTTGGGAAGGGGGCAGAATTACAACCATCTCTTATTGTATACAGTAATCCCTTGCCAACTGTGGGTTTTGCTAACGCAATTTCAAGTATACACACATTATTTTATACACCGTTTTGGCTGCCGTGGCATACAGTTTTATGTATCCACGATTTTGTGTTCCTGCGAGATTTCTGGCCAGTCATTCATTCATAAGCACATTGTGGAATTGTGACGTCGCACAGTGATTGTGAAACTTGTATATTATTTTGTTTATTATTGTTTATTTAAATTATGGCCTCTAACCACCCCCCCATTACCATCAATGTCATCATCTGGTCTTCATTATCGATATTTAAAGGTAAATTTACAATATTTTTGTTCATACAGGTACATATTTCTAATGTTTATTAATGTATATGATGCATATTTATGCTAACAAATGAGTGTAACCCCATTTATCCCATAGGCTTTTAGACAACCACGGCTTTAGCAACCGCAGGGTTTTTCAGGAACCTATTCATTGTGGTTGGCAAGGGATTACTGTACTGTGTTGTGGCTGTGGGGACGTTTAATTAGCACAAATATTTTTTAGTAGTTAGTGAAAATAGTACAGTCTACCATGATACACACTGTACCAGCTGAGCATGAGTACATTGTATTTGCAGGTGGTGCATTTCCCAGAGCTACGCAGGCTGTCGCTGTCCATGCTGAGCGAGATCAGCGACCAGAGCCTGGTGTCACTGTCCCAGCACTGTCGTGGCCTCACCAGCCTGTCCCTCAGCCACTGTGTTCAGGTCAGCGACCAGGGCCTGGCCAGCGCTGCCCCTCGGCTCCACAGGTTGGAGAACCTGCAGCTGGCCTGCTGTGACCGCATCAGTGACAGGTCAGAGAAATCAGAGGCTGAGAGGAGAGTGTGCGGGCCATTTCACTCCTGTGGGTGCTAGTGGCCGATTAATCCTACAGTCTTCCATTTTCTCCTTATGATCCCACTGAGATTGTAAAGCTGCCTGTCAGTATTCACTACAGTACTCAGCTTGTGACTTACCCTGAGCGTGGTAGTAGCAGAGGGTTTGGTTAACATTATTTTTGTAAGTCAATGGGAGGGGCGAGGTCTGCAGGTCAAAATTAACTTTTCTACATCTCACAGAGGCATGCATGAGCGATTTTGGGGAGGGTGGGAGGATGCAGGTGATGTGGGGGGATGTTGTCTGTGTTGTGACTAAGTGCTGGCTTCTGCACTTCCCCCAGGTCTCTGGATGTTCTGGCCCAGCACTGCAGGAAACTGAGGACACTGGACCTGTCCATGTGCAAAAACATCACCATGACAGCTGTAGAGTCCCTCCAATCACAGCTGCCCTTCCTGGAGAACATCCACACCCGATTTGTGGGCAGGGCCGACCTGTGCTTCACTATATGATGACGTCACGGCCCGACTCGCTCTCCCGGGGCTCCGGTACACACAATTGCATTGCTGAACTGCACAAACTCCTGCCAGCGTCACTGCAGGGAGCACCACCATTATTATTATTATTATTTATTTCTTGGCAGATGTCCTTATCCAGGGCAACTTAGTTTATACAAGCATTACAAAAGTGCAGTAATCCAATTCGATACATTTGCACGCAACAGGTGTATGTGGAAACGTGCACTCGCACAAGGACCTGGAGGTTCACCAGTTCTGAGGTCAGGTATCAGCAGGCTTTGAACTGTGGCACAGTGGCAAATAAAAATTAATAATATAGAAAACAATCCAGTGTGATAAAAAACTGGTCAATTCCAGTTCCCATAGATTCGCTGGACATGTAAGAACATTATACGAGAAATGTCCTCTGCCCCTTTTCCCTATTGATCAAGTCTATAAAAGGCTCAAAAAGAGATAAGAGCTGAAACTGTGCACAACTACTTTATATTTAGGGTGTGTTGGAATTTGAAAATCGGCCTTTGATTTGACGGTGGGGGTGGGGAGGTGGTAGACACCCGTTTCCTATTTACCCTTATAATGGCCTTCCTCAATATCTCTGAAAAAGGATTTGTGTGACTACTTACCTTCTTGTTTTAAGTGGAAAGGTGGGCTGGGTGTAACTTCTTGCTCTTAAGCAGGTTCTGTCTCTCCTCACTCCTCCCCACTGTGGGAAGAATGGCGAGAGCATGTGTATTCTCTTTCCTAGAATCATTCATGCAAGGGAAAGCTATGCGTCCTTTTCATTTCAGAGTATAGTGTTACCTTCCATGTTTTTCCCAATCCTGGGGACACTGAGGACAACATCGAAATCTATCTTGCATATCTCTAAACCCATCATGTTCAAGCAGACCTTGAGCTTCTGTTATTTTTCTCATGGACCCACGTGCTAAGCTTGGCCTTGCACAGGCACTTGTATGGTTTTTTTTTGGGGGGGGGGACTAGTCATAATGGTTTAAAGGTACAAACATTGAACTTGATGTGGGATTTTTTTTTTAGCTTTAATTTTTGTACAAGAGGCCTTTACAAAGTGGCGATTCATAATTCAGTGTATTATCCATTTAACAACAATCAAGTTAAATATGCTCACAGTCCCAGCTGAATTATTCATCATATTCCCCTCTGTTGTAATTACAGTATTGATGCACAACATCGAATGGAGGACCCAAGGCACCCCACAAAAAGGATTTAAGCACAATTAAAGTAATGGGAACAAGCTATGTTGACGGGCTGTCAGTTAAAACCCATATTAGCACCGTCTTAGTCTGCTGGTTGAAGGGTCCTGTTCATGAAGTCTGTTAAACTTTTATCATCTTTTAATTTCCTCAAGAGAATTAAATACAATGCTTTAAAGTAGTTTGTTTGATAATATACAAATATATAATTAAACAATATGCAAAACAGAATCAAGTTGTACATCAAAGCCAAAAATAAACTAACAAAACTTTTTTGCAATTGTAGTTCCAGGGTGTCAATCATTTATCTCACTCAAAAGGTGGGGACAAGTTACAGATTTTGTTTTACCAACAGAGAACAGGTTTCTAAAATAAAGGCTTGCCATTTATTGTTTCCTTTAAAAATCTAAAAACAAAGCTAAAATACTTTCCAGTTGTTAAAATCCACAGATCAAGATGCAACATTGAAATATCAAACATCTAAAAGCACATGCTCCAAATACTGACATATTTCTGGAAGGGGAAGTGGCACATTTTAGCTACATCCTGGTTACAAACGACCACTGGAATAGCATTCCAGAAGTCAGTTTGTTGTCTGTGGCCTGGAGGCTATTTTACAGGAAATAATTCCTGAAAAAATTCTGCCTCTAATTTGAACTTACAGAGCATTTACAGCCAAAGGGGATATTAATAGCTGAATTGCCAAAATTATTTGGGCTATTTGCTGAGCATTTGGCTGTGGAATTGTCCCAAGTTGCCAACATACAGAATGGCAAAAGTTTTACAGTACCATGAAAAATATATTAATGCAATGTATATTCCATTAGAGTCACTGAGTAAAGCAGTGATATTATGGCATTCACTGAAGACTACTCTGTTTTGTGGCTGCAGTTTTAGTTTTACAGGATTGTTTACTGTAAGTACCATTTTGTCAATTAGAAGTACCAATTATCAATAACAAAGTACCTATAATATTACTATTAATATTAATATGTTTCACTGACATTCATCAGTGTTCATCTCAGGCTTATACTTCCCAGATTGTACTTGCTTAGACAGCCACAGGGCTTTGAATGGAAGCAACAGCACAGTTTCCTGTGAATTAGATTAAATTGGCTCTGTAGTGGTTTTGTGAAATCCTTGTTCCTCTTCCACATCATTGTTTACTGGTTTGTCATTTTATTTCCCCCCAACTCCAACCCTGAAGTTAACAGGGGGTTAGATAGATGACTAAAGTGTCTGAACATAAGGGAATGGGAAAGAGCGTTCCTAGGAGAAAGAACCAGTTCACAGATTTTGTAGTGGGCTCTTATGCTACTGAGGTATTACAGATGCGTCTTAGAGACTTCCCCAGAACTGGAAGTGGCTGTATCATTCAGGGGTACAGAAAGTAAGTGCAGTGTAATGTACAAGCCCCACTTTTCCTTGCACTTTCTCAGTTTGGCTGCCTGTGCCAGAAGACCTGACACCAGTGACAATGCACGCTGACTTAGCGTGTGTGTGCGTGTGTGTTAGCAGTATAGAATGGGACTGTGCAGCTAGTCTCCATTGTGAGGTATATTTACTGAATGATGATGTTGTGGAAGAGGAACCGAAGACACTTTTTTCCTGTTAGTAGTCGGCAAGCTGAAAATAACGTGTCAGAGAGCAGTGGGATTCAGTAGTCATGACAGTGATCACAGTTAATTGTTTTAGGTTTACACGGTTTTCAATACAAATGGTGGAGCACAAAAGGAAGTGATCAGATTGTTCAGTTTTTTTTTTTGCTATGCCTTTCGCAGCGACTGGTGGCATTGAAAATCTGTGGACCACTATTTCTTGCACCTCTAACTGTTTGTAACACACATATTGCACAAATTAAATAGGCCCAGATAAGTAAGATACATATACTTATAAAGCATGGAGCTGTGAATATACTTCTTCAAGAGAACTGTCTCTCTAGGGGTCAGTAAGCCAGTGCCATTGAGAGCAGCATCTGCCTTGGGATTCAGAGCCTCGGCGGCAGGGAGAGCACAGTTGTGTTGGAAGCAGGGCAGACTGTTCTGTTTTGTGACATTTTAAGTGGTCTCCTCTTTGCTAGTCTCTCTTGGTTTTGTCAACTCTTTTGTGTAGTACTGGGCAGTGCAGTACATAGTTCTGAATAAAAATGAGAAGAAGGAAAAGGAAAAAAAGCGAATTTCTTCTTATCCAAAGCATCAGCAAAGCCTTCTTGCACCCAGTGAAGAAACACAGACATGGCACGGGAGTGTAAAAAACGGCATGGTGCAGGAGGGAGGGGTGCTGAGGAGTGCGGCGTGTGCAGTCAGTGTGGTCCAACTACGGCAGCCAACAGGCCTGACATGGGAGATTCCAGTGTTACGCTTGGTGTTGGAAGAGTGGGGAATAAAAATAAAAATGATTGTCCACAGAGCAAAGGTCCCACTGTTTACCAGAATCAGGGTGAGACTCCCATCCTAAACTTCCTTCCCCCACCCCCCCCATCCTCTAGCCCCCAGCCCTACTGCTCTGCCTGGCTGAAGTCATAGCAGAAGTTGTAGTTGCTGGGGGGTTTGGGCAGGGGTGGGGCGGTGTCAGGGATGGGGATGTTCTCCAGGTCCAGCAGCCGCAGCTTGATCTCCATGGACAGCAGGATCTCCAGCTCGCTGCGCATGCACTCGCTCGTCATGTCCCGTCCCAGCAGCACATTCAGCCCGTCTGTCCACAGGCAGAACTGTGAAGGACAGATGCACCGACACATGAAGAGAGAGAGAGACACACACACCGTAATCATAAATAGTATTATCACTGCTGTTGGATCCATCCATTTTCGAAACTGCACATCCTGGTGAGGGTCACAGGGAAGCCAAGGTATAAGGAATACACCCAGGACGGGACACCAATCCATCACTGGGCAACACAGACACACACACGGCATTTTAGGGAGGCCAATTAACTTAACCTACATGTCTTTGGATGGTGTTAGGAAACCCGGAGAAAACCCACGCAGACACGGGGGATAACATGCAAACTCCACACAGACAGGCACCCCGAGCCGAGACTCGAATGCGGGACCCTGGAGCTGTGAGGCAGCAGCGCTAACCACTGTGCCACCCCTGCTGTTGGATATTTAGCAGATATTGTGATGTAAATTGATTTACAGATACAAGGATGTTAACAATGCACTAGAACACTGCGGCCCAGTCTAGACCCTTTACGTTTTCTATGTTCAGAAATATGATTAGAATTTTTTTATTAAAAAAACATATTTTAAGTCCAAAACTAAATGAGGTCTTTCACACACAATGTAAACTAGTGAAAATAATGAGCCAGGGGTAGTTGTACCAGAAAGCTGGACGAATATTGGAAAAGCCGGAAAACTGCAGAAAGTAGGGAGGCTATTTTGTATCTCACTATGCCTAGACTGAGAGGTTAAAGGAGAGTTTAAAACTATGCTCTGGCTATGTTTTTGTTTCTTTCACCATTAAACAGTGCTCTGTCCTTTAATTAGGATCCATTCACACTTTGATAGGTCTGTGTGGGTGGATTATAAATAGATAGTCTATACTAAGTCCTGAGCTCACTACTGTGCGTCTGAATCCAGCCTTCAGTTCTCGCCCACCTGAAACGCACAAGCAGCCTCCGCTGACGCCATACAGAGACACACAATGGACAGGGCAGTGGCCCCTCTGAGGTCTAAAAATAAGGCCTCCTGCAAATGAGCTCCTCGAAATGGAGAAGTACTTTTATAGTCAAGCTGAAGTGGGCAGTCTACACCTACTTCTCTAGCTGGGCGGAAAACATTCAATTTCAACCCACGACAGGAACTCACGTCAGTCCTGGACGAGGCGATGAAATTTAAGTTGTTCTCCTCAACGTCGTACGTGATGCTGAAAGCTAGGTCCAACACTTCCTGGAAAAGAAGAACGGGGCAGGATCTGTGATTGAAACATTGAAACAAGGGTGCCTTCAGGGGAGACCTGGGGGGTGAAAGCCACCTCCAAGTGCATTACAACAGCATCTCACTCACCCTGTTCTGCCTGCCTGAGCTCCTCTCTTTCATGTGAGGGCAGTCCTTTCCAGTCAGTAGTGCTTTGATGTCGGCCACAGGAACTAGGAGGAAGACAAGAAGAAAACTGGGACCAACAGGTTTGTATAGCCAGACACTGGTGAAAACACTGCTTTCAGTGATTCCTAACAGTCTGTGATTAGGAATGACACAGAAAACAGTGCCAGGTGGTTCTCGGTCTGCTAATAGACCAGGAATTTCTATTATGACTGTATTACAGTTGAAGTTTGTGGTTTTCACACTGCCCTACTCACTTTTCTCCTGCAGGGTCTCGATAGGGGGCGTGTCCGTCTCCTCCTCTACATCGCCATAGTGCAGGACCTTGTGATTGGGCGAGAGGCGGCAGTACCACAGCTTGTCTGGGAAGAGCCAATCACACGCAGGTCAGAGTGTGGGAGAAACAATATACCTTTTCTTTTTTTTAACAATATTAGATAAGAAAATCTGTGAAGTTAAGGGGAGGTTCTTGATACCACACTTCAAGAAGGAAAAAAAAGTGAATGAATAGAAAGCCATGTTTTAAGAAAATTGATGAATCCATGAAAGGTGCCATTTTGTAAATGCCGTGTTGGGGTGTGATTGTGATGGACAGTTGTCACAGCCTGCTGTGGCTTTTGCTGTCCTGTCACACAGTTTACACTACACACAGTGGGTGCCCTCTCTCTGTGGGCTTGGCCAGCTGCCCTGACCTTGTCTTCGGCGGCTGCTGATCTTTCTGAAGAGCGTGCCGTGACACAGCCGGTTGAGGCGTTGCTGTCGGATCAGCTCCAGTAGCTCCGGTTTGAGGCGCTCCTTCAGCTCCCTGTCAGGAAGGGCACAGAGTCAGGGTCACCCAGCGCAGGCTAAGCCCCATCTGGGTGTACTGTGTGGGGGGCTGGTGTACTCACAGAACAGGTGGTGCAAGGGTCTCCTCTTGGTGCAGCCTTTCTGTCTGCCGCAGCTTCAGGATCTCGCTGTAGTTGAGGGCGTTTACCTTGTTCTTGAAGAGCTCCAGAGAGGTGGGCTTACTGGACAGCGTCCGTGTGATCTGCTCCCGAACCACCTGCATCACCTGTGGGTGGGAAGTGGAAGAGGGAGGGAGAGGGAGAGAGGCTGGTTGAGGACCAGCTTGCGTACAGAAATACAGTAACTCTGCTAGGGGGCAACATCATCATCACTCTTTGGAGTGCTTACTCTGCCCGCTCCATACAGAGGCAGCAAATGAATTACATGTCCAGCAGGGGGGGAAATAATAATACAAATCAGTGCCATTGATTGTTTTTATTAAAGGAGGGCAGTTGCCATCAATCAATAGCTCCCTCAGAAGCTCTCTTTTTTTCCCACTAGTTATGTGAAGTCAGGCTGGCACAACTGCCCAACCTTTTCCAGATCAGCAGGGATACACTCACCCGGGGACACAAATGGAAATTGGGCTACAAGGCATTTAAAACGGAAAACAGGAGACGCTTCTTTCCACAGAGAGTCGTCACAATCTGGAACAAACTCCCCAGCAATGTGATAGATGCTGAAAATTTGGGAACATTTAAAAATAGACTGGATAGGATCCTTGGATCAGTTAGTTATTAATGGACACCAAACGAGCACGATGTGTCGAATGGCCTCCTCTCGTTTATAAACTTTCTTATGTTCTAACACTTAGAAACAATACAACATAATGAACCCTAGTGGAAATAATATGCATTTTCATTTGGGAAGGCAGGGAGGCAAGGTAAAAAGTCACAGGATCAACGTTTTTGTTCTAATTAACGTGGGTTCTCCTGCTTGTGTTCTCAACAAGTTTAAAAAGCAGCACAAAGCACTGAGCGCTGATCAGGTTTAGCTTCTCCCATGGGGGATATAAATTAAGAGGGACTTGTCATCATAGGTCAAAGAGAGAGAAAGTGCTACCTATAGAGGTTCCGTTTGACATCAATCATTGAAGTGTGTGTGTGTGTGTGTCACAGAGAGAGAGAGAGAGTGCGAGAAATGTGCATGTATGAGGACCGGGCACTCTCTGAAGTTCCATGACGTCATTTCAAGTCTTTCACAGACGGCAAACGTCAGCACACTCCTGTGCTACACCCCCTTCCTCTTTGTTACCCGGGGTAAGCAGCTGTGCAGCCCTGCTGTGGTGCTGATGCAGGACGACCCCAGGTTTGACACCAAGCAGCCGTCCCCCAGGCAACCATAGCCGTGTCACCCTCAGGCAATCATGGCAGCTGAGGGGCCCGCACACGCTCAGTCTAACACATTCAGCCTGCTGCACAGCCACACTGCAGCCTCTGTTTACACAGCTCTCACACTTCCAACACGCCCCCTCTCACAGCCCAGCCTGCCTGATAATCACACAGCATTTCCGTTTGTACACTGCACTCCTATGCTCCCCCCATACTTGGCCCTGTATTCCCCGTAAATTAATGAAAAAATATCTAGTTTAGTGCTCCAGCCCTATTCTTTCCATAGAGCTGTAACACTGAACCTTGTTCAACAAATGGTCAGTACATAAAACCTTTTGTTCCTTTAAATGCAGTTTCTCAAGGGCCTCCCCAGCATAGCAGCTGTCGCACTCTGTATGTACACTCTCCCTCACCTTTGTTTAAATAGTATGCCAACAATTAATTTATAAATCCTTTAAAATGACAAACATTATCAATGAGCACCGAATCCATTATGAAATGAAGTACTGAATTTTGTACTGTGCCTTGTATAATTACAAAATAATATGAATAATGTTTTTTAAATTATTTAAATGGTTAGTTATTTAACTTTCATTTTTTATGAAGTGCCTCTTTGGTTTTATGAAGGTATAAATATTGCCAAGCTTTAAGATAGATCATTTCTCTATCACATTACGTTTGTATAACTGTTGCAGCGTTTGGTTGTGAATCAAAGCATTCACAATAATATGAAGAAAAAAACAACACACACAACAGGTACATGCCACATGAGTGTACAGTCTTAATCCATGTAAAAAGAAGCTCCTGTTTCTCCAAACATAGTCCATAAGCATTAAATCTAGTTAATTTGTATAACACTACTTAAAAATACATTAAAACTAAACAGACAAAAATATGAGTCCAAAACAATCTGAAGCAAAATAGACTGTTACATGTGTTCCTGTTTCTGTACAACACGGCTGCGTTTCCCTCTAGCACATATAAATAAACAGCATAAGGACGACGCCAGACTCTCACGTATCACACAGAGCTCAGCAGACAAACACACTCTTCAGCTCCTGCACACACACAGTCCGGAGACCCACAACTAACCTCCATCTGTTATCCAGCTTTGCAGGCTCAGCTGCCTGGACCTTTAAATAAGCTCTCATTCTACGTGTTGTCTTTCAGGGGGCCTGAGAGGCCTGAGTGATACAGGGGAAGGGTATCACCTTTTATATTGGCACCAGGTCAGGAGGCAAGCAGACATCTCCCCGCAAACATCCCTGTCAGCATTTTGTAAACAGCGCGTCAGACTCGAGCCAGCTGTCCAGACTAAAGACCCAGCAGACAAGAGCACCCTAAACCCAGGTGATCTTACCTCAGCCACAACGAAGAGGCAGGAGGTCCTAGTCCCAATGCATGGATGATACTTCTGATAAGTCGAAGTCAGGCTATTGAGGGGAGCTGTGGAAGCTCGCTTTGATCAGCGTCCAAACAGATCCCCGTACAAAGGAGGCTGCATGCATTGTGTTCTCCCCGGAGCTGCATCAGGCGCTGACAAAGCCCACCCACACCCCTCCCTACCCCACAACACCCCCCCACACACACACCACCCTCTCCGACACACGCACAACAGACCCCCCCGCCTACTTCTGCCCCCCAGCCCCCAGCTGACAGGAGAGCATGGCTGACTTGCCAGCAGCAGGCACGGCAGCAGTACCTCACAATGAGACAGAGCAGGCGGGGAGAGAGCAATTACAGCCAGTGAGACAGAGGGAAATAGAGAGTCAGCAAGAGAGAAAGGACCAAAATGTAGGAAAGGCTGCTTCAACTCCAGTATGGTAGAGGAGGCATCTCAGGCTGCCACTTTTTTTATAGGGCAGGTCCTCTTCTCATTCTTTCACCTTCTTCTACTCCCTTTTCTTGCTTGTCAGTGTTGTGAAGTCCAGCAGGTCAGGCAGAGGACTTAGCGTCTCGCCGCTGGAGAAGTCGGTGTGCTTTTTCCCTGGTCTCTGTTGTTTCATTACATGCTCAGTGAAGTACAAAGGAACCCAACAGGTGCGGCCGAGAGTCAGCCTTTGCCAACGGAGAGGGGATCAAACGGGGGGAGAGAGACTGCAGGCAGGCGGGCGGGTCTTGGCGTTTCTTGTCAGGTGAAGCGGAGATAAGTGGTTCACGTTTGAAATCTCTGCGGGAAGAACTGGTTCCTCCACATGTTAGTAAAGGTAGGTGAATTAAATCACCAAAAAAAATCAGTGCATTGAACATCTTCTTGGAATTGAATCCAGGAAAGTTAAAAAGCATTAATGGCTCCAGCTATGCATGGGGGATACAGTGAACCAGCCTGAGAAATTCTTTAAAGCACATTACCACAGATTTTTGTCCTTTGAGAAGTCAGATCCAAATTATTCCTTTGTCTTCACAGTTGGGAGGCAAAGCTAGTGATTCCCTAGGCTCCCTGAGGCAAAAAAATCAGTCATGGGACTTCTAACAATGTGTCATTACTTTAATTGTATTGTCCCTAAAGATAATACAGTGAAATACCATTACTGGATACTCTACTGACTGTGCAGAGCAGAGCAAAGCAAAGGTACAGCTGGTTTAATCTCTTAATCGGGAGATGAGCCCTTCTCTGAGGATGCAGCCTGCTCAGAGGGAAAGCAGCCAGTGGGGGGAAGTGGCTGGACATACCATCATAGTCACACACACCCACATGTCCACACGTCCACACACAGAGGCAGGGCTGCTACAGAGAGGCAAGACGAAAACCGTGGGAACCAAATGTCACCTGGGGACTAGATTTTACTCAGCCTGGTATATGAATCATGATTTAGAACAGTTATATATATGTATATATATATACATATATATATATATATACATATATATATATATACACATATATACATATATATATACATATATATATATATATACATATATATATATATATACATATATATATATATACACATATATATATATATATATATATATATATATATATATATATATATATATATATATATATATATATATATATACACACACTACCGGTCAAAAGTTTTAGAACACCCCCATTTTTCCAGTTTTTATTGAAATTTAAGCAGTTTAAGTCCAGTGAATAACCTGAAATGGTACAAAGGTAAGCGGTAAACTGCCAGGTTAAAAAAAAAAGAAGTTTAGGTTACTGAATACTGAAAAATAATGTACATTTCAGAGTTACAGTTAGGTCCATACATATTTGGACAGTGACACGATTGTCATCATTTTGGCTCTGTACGCCATCACAATGGATTTGAAAGGAAACAATCAAGATGTGCTTTAAGTGTAGACTTTCATTTTTAATTTGAGGGTAGTTACATCCAAATTGGATGAACGGTGTAGGAATTACACCCATTTGTGGTCACCCCAATTTTATGGCCTCAAAAGTAATTGGACAAACTAACATTATCATGAATTAAATTCATGATAAGTGAGTTTCAATACCTGGTTGCAAATCCTTTGCAGTCAATGACTGCCTGAAGTCTGGAACCCATAGACATCACCAGATGCTGGGTTTCTTCCCTGGTGATGCTCTGCCAGGCCCGTACTGCAGCTGTATTTAGTTCCTGCTTGTTCTTGGGAGGTTTTGCCTTCAGTTTTGCCTTCAGCAAGTGAAATGCTGCTCAATTGGATTCAGGTCAGGTGATTGACTTGGCCATTGCAGAACATTCCACTTCTTCACCTTAAAAAAGACTTGGGTTGCTTTCGCAGTATGCTTTGGGTCATTGTCCATCTGCACTGTGAAGTGCCGTCCAATGTGTTTTGAAGCATTTGGCTGAATCTGAGCAGATAATATAGCCCTAAACACTTATGGCTTTTTTTTGGCAAACTCTAATATATATATATATATTAGAGGTTGCCAAAAAAAAAACCCTAAGTGTTAAATATATATTTAAGAATATACATACAGGCATACACATCCCTAACACAAGTCGAAGCCCCAATTCACAAATTAATTTACGGCTGTCATATTCCTCCAGGGCTCCCAAACTAATCCAACGATGAAGACCAGACAAAAGCAGGGCTGTATATATTTTTTACAGCAATCAGGAGAATGTCGCAGGAAGCAACTTTTACAATACCTTTTAAATAACCACCATAAAACTTCACATGGTCTGAATAACACACAGGCAAGGTGCAGCACAAACATATAGTACAGTGCCTCCACAGCAAACAGCAGCACACCCATGCAAGTACTTTCTTTACTTGAACCTACAGGAATTTTAATATGCAGAAAATCTTGGTATTAATAAAACCTAGTACAAATTCCTCTGCGTTCACAAAACAGTGACACACTGTAGTTCACTTAAGTTATGTAGTCCTATTGTAAGCCATGAATATGAGTGATAAAGAGCCCCGATCAGGATCAGAAATGACTAAGCCAAGAAAAAAAAAAAAAGATCAAAAACTGAGCAAATAAGAACAATCCTCAACATAGGATACATTCCATGTACACGCAGCTTTATATTTGCACACAAAGAAAAAAATAAAAGAAAAACTGAAATGAATGCCTTAATACCATGAATAGATCTCTCTGCTGGTATTTCATTACAGATCTCTGCAACAAGATGTCCAGCATAGACTGGCAGCTGCAGACCTCTCCTGCGCATTCCTTTCTGTTTCACAGAACCACTCCCCCCAGGCGTTCCTCGGGCAGATTCCACTCACCACTCGCTGTTCCTGACCCTGCGTCCCTCCCGCAGGCCAGACCGCAGTGGAGTTAGACACGGAGTAGGACCAGAGCGACGCAGCACGTCTGACCCGCGTTCCGAAAAAGACCCCCGAAATATTCAGCCTGGTCCTGTAGCGTGTGCCACGGTGCAGAGGGGACTGCTGCCATGTCTGTTTTTTGTTTTGTTTGTTTTTGCCCTCCTCTGTTTTGTGCTGATGTAAACACTGCAGCCTCTGCAATCGTGTGGACCATTCACTTCCCCTTTTCTCTGTCTCTCTCTGTCTGTCTCTATCTTTCAGGATAAAATTCTGTGCTTGGGTGGGTTGTTTTTTTTTTGTTACGCTAATACCACAGTGAAAAGACTGCATTCTGGCCTCAGTCTATTGTTTGTGTTGGTGGGGATTAGGAGAGCGGGTAGATACAAACACTGCAGTTCGGCCCACACAATACAGGCGCTGGTGACTAAGCACATGCAGCCCTGTTGGGGTCAAAAGGTCACAGGCAATTTATTTACCGCTGGGAATGCAACCAACACAATAGTTGGTACAACATGTTAGGAGGAGGCCTAAATCAATCCTGCCATTATTTTTGAGAAGAAAAATTCCTTCACAATTTGCAGAAAGTATTGTGTTTCGTTTTCGTTTTGGAAGAACCAGCCAACCAAATGTGGCCTACCAATCACAACTACAGGAAGTGAAAGGTCTTATGTAGTGTTGTGGTTATAAGTTGGGCAAGTTTCTCAGGCCCTGGTCATGCCTTGCACTGAGAAGGTGTCGGGCAGCTCCTGGGCCTTACCTTGTCAAAGTCCTCCTGTGTGGCTCTCATCTCCTTCCAGGTCTTGTTTAGCAGCTGGATGCAGATGCAGAACAGCTCTTCCAGGAGGCGGTCCTGAGCGAAGAAGATGGGGTGATAGTCCTGGCCCGTCTCTGAGGCTGCAAGAGTGTGCAAAAGATGTCACAACAGCGACAATCAAGAAGCATATACTGTCACAAGTTTAGGAGTTCAGCTCAGGGTGCTACATAGACTGTGTTCACTCTCCCACCCCCCACCCGCGGACCGAGAGTCCACTTCCCAACCCCACTTCCCTTCAGACTCACAGGGCTCGCCAATGCGGAGGATCTCACACAGGATCTGGGTGAGCTGGATGCTGCTGCGAGCAAAGGGGCACTCATGCTTGTCCTCACGACTGCTATTTTCCAACACAAACTGAAACAAATATGTGTACAGAAGCACAGGGTCAACCAGGTCTCCTGCAGGGGTCTCCAGCCCTGGACCTGGAGAGCCCCAGCTCACATCATCCCACATGTCACCCTACGGCACCAGCTTCTAAAGGGAACTGAGAACACCATGGTAGCTCTCACTCAACTCAATCACTCAATCCAAGCAGCTTGGCTCACAGAGGGCTATATTCTCTCTGAGGTATAAACATTGGATGCCTTATGGGCCCTGGAGCCAGAGAACAGATAGGAGGCAACAGCATCTCCCGCTCCTTCTCCCATCCTACCCCCTTCCCCCTTCCCCCTTCCCCCTTCCCCCTTCCCATACCACTCCCTCCATCGCCCCTTGGGCCTCACTCACCCGGCTGTAGGCATCAGGGTAGCGGGAGGAGAAGTAGGCCATGGTGTCGAGAGCCAGCAGACCCGGGGGTGTGCGGTTCAAGTCCAGACCCGGGTTACTGTTGTTCTGAAAGGAGATAGAAAACACAGGCCATGACCAAGGTGATGAAATCTACACAGCAAGGAAGACAAATCTGTACACGGGGAGCACACACCAGCGTCATTTGCATTTCAAGGGAACTGCATTTAAGACATATTTAGGTCGATCAAACAGACACGAGTTATTTCCAGTGCCAATCCATCTGCGGTGAGTCTACAAGCAAGACAATGCCCTCCCCTAGCTGACTAACTTTCCTGGTGAGAGGGAGACGGACCGGCCTGAACATCGCTCCCTATA
This sequence comes from Amia ocellicauda, assembly GCF_036373705.1. NCBI lineage: Eukaryota > Metazoa > Chordata > Actinopteri > Amiiformes > Amiidae > Amia > Amia ocellicauda. The sequence goes on along the minus strand of NC_089858.1, from coordinate 18,666,361 downwards.
TCGTATTGTTAAAGATGAGACAGTCATCTGCTTGTGTACCTGAATATATGTTACTAATCTAGGGAATGTGTTCGTCACCTGGGGCCAGTTGTACTAAACAGATCTGATCCCAAATATACTGTGGCCCTGAAGTGCAAAACACAAATGCAAAAAGAAAAACAAATGCAAAAAGAGAAACAAAAACAAAAAGCAGAACGCAAATGCAAAAGGAAGAACACAAATGCAAAAAGAAAAACACACAAACAAAAATATTTTTTTTATTACCGCATAAATATATTATTGTGTCATCTAGAGTCCTACCAATAGAAAACGTGTCCCGCCTCTTCATCCCCCACCACTGTTATGGGCTACACAGGACTGACGTGCTGCTATTGGTCAGCGTCTGTGTTCGCTGTTCTCTGCTCTGTGCTCTCTGCATGAGAGAAACGCTCGATTTAAAGTATATGTATTGATGCAGACCTGGTAATCATGCAGCTCCTGGACTTACGATTATTTTGAATGTCACTCTCGCTTCATTTATTAACAACACAAAATAAAAATAATGACTCTATTGACTGTAAACTCTTTACAGGGAAGTATAATTAGAAGTGGAGGTGCACTGTATCGAGTGACAAATGTAGGTCCTGTAGGCTAATTTCATACCTCAATCAAGACCTATATTTGTTAATATAGAATGCAAAAATACCAGCTCTGGGACCAAATCAGAAATAAACAATTATGTGTGTGTTCCCTGTAGTGTTTACAATGAACACTGTCCTCATATGTATTGAATGTACGTGCACACACACACACACACAAACACACAGAGACCCACATACATACAGGCAGTATTCTGTGAACTGCAACGTTTTAGTGTTCAGCTAATAAAAGCATGATGTTCTTCATTAATGTGAAATCAGTCCTCTTATTTCTGTCTGTTTAGTTGTTTCTGTTAACTCGCCAACACACCATGTCCATGGCAATTGCTTTAAGAAACACTTAAAGTATGCTAACATCACTTTCTAACCTTTGTAATATAACCTGCATCAGCACTTATACTTGAAATCGAGCGTTTTTCTCGTGTGCAGAGAGCACAGAGCAAAGAACGGAGACGCTGACCAATGGCAGCGCTTCAGTCCTGTGTGGGCGTGTAGCTGCCCATAACAGTGGTGGGCTTCGAAATAATGCGGCTGGGGGTTGAAGAAACTAAAAAAAAAAAAATTGTTTTGTTTTTGTGTTTTTCTTTTTGCATTTATGTTCTGCTTTTTGTTTTTGTTTCTCTTTTTGCAATTGCGTTTTTCTTTTCATTTTTGTGTTTTTCTTTTTGCATTTGTGTTTTGCACTTCAGGGCCACAGTACAAATATTATACACCTGTGTATTATTAAATTAGATAATAAATATGCATCAATACTTAATACAAAATATCATTGACAGCTGTCATAATTATTTCTTTAATTTTGTCATAATTGTTTCTGTCATCCTATTTTTTTCCTCTTTTAGTTTTTTGGTTATAACATTTGGATGTCTTTTACATATTCCCACCCCTTCCTTTTATTGATTCATAACAACTAAAGCCTCTTCCTCTTGGGAGCGTTAAACATATTTTCTACATTCAAACCTGAAAACACGCTGTTACTGCCTTAATTACTGCACATGCTGCTTAATAATAGGGACGGGAGTGAGAGAGGGTGGGGGAGCAAGAAAGGGAGAGATCGAGAGAGAGAGAGAGGGCAAAAACTAATATGGGGTGGAGGCTCACAGAGAATCCCAGCTTTTTGAACTCCTTCGCACAGAGGGAGCGGCGCCGCTCATTGCTTAGACTGCTCTCAGTGTCCATTTCGAATGCAGCCTGGCGCAGGCTGTGGAGGATGTCCCGCTGCTCCTGAGAGAGAGACAGGGATGTAAATAGTTACTTTACCAAATCAAAAAGATGTCAATGCTACATTGCACTTCTGTAATCCAAGGACCCAAGTGGGCACCTGACTGTAGGAATCCAGGGGGGTCCTCATCCTGGCCTCCAAGAGGTTAAGAGTCACAGACTGCAGGACATACAGATAATGTGCCATCTCGTCCCCAACTGCTGCCGAACTGTGGATGATGTTCTGCAAAGGTCAACCATCAGAGGAGTCAGGAGGCGAACGGTAAATAAACAAGAAGAGAAAGCACATGAGAAGACATGCTGTCAGAAACGGTCACTATCCCAATCAGAGGTGATTTCTCACTGAGAAGCCCCCACAGTGCAACGCTCCCAGGGAGGCCATTTCAGTACCACAGGATTCAGGACAGATAAAGGATAGTGAACAACACTGAGTTCATTATTATTACAATGTATCAATTTTGCTTAAAAAAACACAGCCTCCTTGTATTAGCATTTAGAGGAGTTTTAGGACCATGCTGTGTGATAGAAGTGTATTTGATGGAGGGTGGGTTACCTTGTAGATGTATAGCCGCAGGTTTATTTTTCCAAGAAAGTCAAACATTTCCTGAAAACAAATATCACAATATGAAAAAAGTATATAATTTAGATTAAATAAATTATTTAAAACAGGAAGGATGAACAATGTTCTTTAGCAGCCTGTCATTGAATAACCTCAATCACACAATATTTAAGACAGGGGGAACAGCCCACTCTGCAGCGGCCTGCAATGCCAGCAGTGGCCAACAGGTGTCAGCAACACTGCTTCACAATACTGCTCTGGCCAGACCTTACCTTTCAAAAGAGTAATTTCTCAGCTCACCCAAGGCTCTGTTACCTTTCTTTTGAGTGTTTTTTGTACCTTTGCATTTACTCATTATTCAATGGTTCTAAGAAAAACAACTTGTGCTTGACAGTTTGTAAGCCCCCATAAAAGACTGCCTTATCAGACCATTAGAACAATATCCCAGCACTTACAAAGAGAGGAGATGCAAGGTACAACTCCACTGGGACAGGAATGCCTTCCAGGAAGCAGGATCGTTTTCTCTGAAGCATTGCTTAATTTTAAATTAGTTCAATTAACAAAACGATAAGTTCAATTAGACAGTTAAGAGCTCAGGTGGAATTAAAAGCAGACAGCCCTTTTAGCCTCAAGGACAGAAGTCACAGATCCTTGCTGAACTGCTGTTGATCGTTCTCGTATCTATATATATATATATATATATATATATATATATAAATACATATATATGGCCTCGTCTGTGTCCCTGTACCTTTCTGTCGGCCTCGCCCGCGGTCTGCAGCAGAGCGATCAGCAGGGCCATGGCTTTGGTCTGGATCTGCTGGTTGGTCCTGGAAGGGAGAGAGAGAGACGCAATGTGATTACACACCTAGAGCGGACAGCCTGCACTCCCCTGCTGCATTCATGGTTTTGATATACCCTGGACCCTTCAGAGCAGTAAAACAGACAGAGTGAGACGGAAGGAGATGTAGGGAAGGGTGGAGGGAGATGGAGGGAGGCAGGAAGAATTGCCCTGCTGCACCTATTCTTAATGCGTAAACTCTTATTTTGGTATTGATGATGAGACAATAAATGATTTACTAAGTAGACGGAGCTTTAACAGCATGCGTAATTTCCAGTCATAAACAATGCACTGAGCTCAAAATAATAAAAAACAACATATACTGCTGGCTGAGTATATTAATTTGTGCAATTACCCAGCAGCACAGCCTGCCAGCAGCAGCTTAAACAAACAAACGTTCAGTTGAAAGTGAGCTGCTCTACTCATATTCAGACAGCAGGTGGAAACAATAGCCGAGTTCCCTTTGCCACACAAGAGGATTTTCAGAAATCTGCTTTATCTGTTCGCCAAAGAATCCTCTTTATCTAGCTGGATGCCGCTCAGCTTGCTTTCAAAGCTGCACTGAAATAGTCTTTACACTGAAAGATGACCTGGGGTTAAAGCACCTTCCTTTGCCCAGTTCAAAATGTGCACAGTCACTGGGAGCGTTAGGAATTGGCACACTTCCCCCTTTTTTAATATATTTTTTTTCATGTCTGCACTTCTGTTTTCCCACAAAGCTCAGTGTCAACTTCACCATGAGGCTATTCCACAAACACATGTGCTCTTGAGCTTTTACTACAAGCATGTTTCCCTTGAACATGAAGCCTGCATTGACAAAATGCCAACTGTGTGTTTACACAAGAAGCGTGGCTGAGCTGCTCGTGTGATCTTCATGTGCCACTGTCTGCATTCTGCTTCGATTGGTGTTCAATCAAAAATAAAAATAAATGCTACAATCTGATACAGCGTACAAACGTGTACAGTAGGATGTGGGTTTAGTGAATTAGCTTGACTGTAAACACCCAAACTCAAAGTTAGAAACAGGAAGGTCTGCTATGAGTCACAGCTCCTTATCTCTGTGAGACGGCGCAACCTCAGCTCGGGAAGTGTCTTTATCATTGGCGCCTCTTTGATGTGCAGGAACTCTGCTTAAAAGAGTGTGACAAGGGCCAGTACTGAAATCAGTGATAAAGTAAGGCGGCATCTGCTGTAATAACTCCACAAGAAACTGAACAGAATATTTCAAAGCGTGGACTGATGGAGGTCCTACGATTGATAAGCCCCTGATATCTGTAGTGGAACAATCATAATCTCCCCCACTTTGGGAGATTCCATGGCGTTTTGGCGCGCGGGGTGGGGGTTGATATAAAGGGGCTCAATGGGTGTCCAGTGTGGAAGAGGAGCAGTGCGTGTGGGTGTGTCTCCGGGCACTTACACCTGTAGATGTGCGATGAGCCGCTCCAGTGTCACTTCCTGTTTGACCTGCAGGAAGAGGCTGCTGCTGCTCTGCACCATGCTCTCCAGGATGGCCAGGGACAGCTGCTGCAGTGAGGCATCCACTGCCTTGCTGTTGACGTAGGCTGCGATCTGAAAGAGCACACAGCACTCACAACAGTCAGCACTGCACAAGCCGCTACAGAACCAACCCACCCCCCAGCCCAGCCCAGCCCAGCCCAGCCTAAACAAGTACCAAACTAATGCCAGACAAACCCACACCTCCCCTTCTTTCACCTCCCTGTCCACCTCTTCTTCCAAGTCTCTTTTTCTGTCTATCACTCTGATGTTCTTTTCCCTGAATCTTAATCTACTTTCAACCTTCATTCCACACATTTGCATTTAAGTTAGCAGCTTGAGTCCTTTGCAGAGGTTCTCCTGGATCACCCCCATCTAAATAACAATCCTTGTCTCAATATAAAGCTTTACTCTGGACTTAGTGCCATACGTTCCCTGCCCTGCCCCCTCTACATCCATCACAAAGCCCCTGGAGTCTGATGCAGCTTGTGGTCCGTACCTTCCTGATGAAGACCGTGGAGAGGTTTTCCCAGGACACGATGCCGTGGTCCATCAGCTCCATGAAGCCCTTAAGAGTGTGGGCCATAATGACCGGGGTCCTGAGACACAGAGATGACATCATCCACATCAGCGGCACCGGTAGCGGCAAAGACTTTAGTTTTTACAAACTGACTTATCCTTACAAACTGAATTTTCTCGTTAATTCAAGTTTTTTAGTTTTTTAATTGAGGGTAGATTCATTTAATTTCAGGAACAGGGTTTTGATTTGTATTAATCTTCTCAGTTTCTAAAGCTGTGATGAAGTTGTAGCAATCGAAAGATTAAGATAACTAAGATAACACTGCCCAAGAGCACTAGGACTTGGGAAATAAAACTAAATGCTGGCATTTATGTATTTATAGTTTGCAGAAGTTGAGGTTTCAGGCTGTCCTATGCAGGATTTGAAATTGCTTTAAATGGTTTGTTCCCAGTTCTAGCCTGATACACCCTGACCACAAGAACTGTTTTTTTTTTTTTTTTAAATGATGTTTTTAAATCGTTATTCTGCACACAATTCTCCAGAAAGCATCACTTATTCTTGATTTTGTGAAGACACGATGAAAGCATTCTAGTCCAGACACACTATGAGATCTCAGTAATATTATACCCAGTTTCCACTAGCCACGTTTAGCTGAACCTCAGCGTGGCTGTGCGGGTCCAGGGGGTTTCCACTAGGGCTCAGCTGCACCTCCGCCTGTGCCGGACTAGTTTCAGGAGCACAGTTTCGTACCTCGTACCAGCTGAGTCCCAAACTGGTCCGGGTCAGTATGATGTCCTGACACAGCACCACTGCATTTGGAAATTGTAACTACAGTGATGGCGGCCGCTCTCGATGTGAGAGATGCTGTAGAAACTTTTGCAAAGAAGGAATATGTGTGTTTACCTTGGGAAAGCGATTCATCTGGAGCAGTTATTAATGCACGGTGGAAAAGTGCCACACGGGATTAATTGCTTGGAGCAGAAAGACATTTAAGAAGTGTTTGAAAAGATCGTGAAAATCCTGCTGGAGAAAGGACTGCAGGACTGCAATACAATGGGCCCTGATGAAATACATTCCTTTTTTTTTTTGTTATAAATACACGCAAATATGAAATATTCGTCCTGGATTTAAATTAAATGTCCCGATGTCTTGCAAATTCTCTCAAAATTATTGAAATACAGTTTTTAGCTTCCCCCTGTTTACACTCTCTTAAAACTATTAACATGTTTAAAACAGAGGCAAATTTTTATGTGATCAATCGCATGAAGAATAGTATATTTTAATTATATTTGTAATCCCTCATTATCGCTATAACTATATGTTAATGGTAATCCAAATACAGACGCTTTACCGACTGCAGAAATACAAACCTTACAACCTTACAAAACTTAGTGATTAATACAACTGATCCATTCATTATGGTGTCAAAGGTGTTTTTTAAAGGAATCCCATTCGCAATAAAAGTTGATGCCAAGCGCGAAGTTATTGATGTGTGTTTCTTTTATTTTGCACATTGATGAACTTGCAGGTACACAGAGAAACATGCTAACACTGAATTTGTGGAAAAGCTAGTAAGTTATGGATGCCAGAGTGTTGTAGCCGAATTTATGTACACATGTATGAGTTTTGCTTAAGAAACTGGCTGTGACTGTCATACTGTATATTTCATGATATAGATATGTAGTGACTACATGGGACAGATTTAAACCCAGCGCACTGTATTTAATAATGCAATGCAGTTCATTCTCCCACAGATAAATAATAAGGGGGAATATCTAGGATACTTAAATTAAGCTATATTGTCAATGTTAATTGGATCATGATACGGTTACAGTGAGGGAAAAAAGTATTTGATCCCCTGCTGATTTTGTATGTTTGCCCACTGACAAAGAAATGATCAGTCTATAATTTTAATGGTAGGTGTATTTTAACAGTGAGAGACAGAATAACAACAACAAAATCCAGAAAAACGCATTTCAAAAAAGTTATAAATTGATTTGCATGTTAATGAGTGAAATAAGTATTTGACCCCTTCAACTTAGTACTTGGTGGCAAAACCCTTGTTGGCAATCACAGAGGTCAGACGTTTCTTGTAGTTGGCCACCAGGTTTGCACACATCTCAGGAGGGATTTTGTCCCACTCCTCTTTGCAGATCCTCTCCAAGTCATTAAGGTTTCGAGGCTGACGTTTGGCAACTCGAACCTTCAGCTCCCTCCACATATTTTCTATGGGATTAAGGTCTGGAGACTGGCTAGGCCACTCCAGGACCTTAATGTGCTTCTTCTTGAGCCACTCCTTTGTTGCCTTGGCTGTGTGTTTTGGGTCATTGTCATGCTGGAATACCCATCCACGACCCATTTTCAATGCCCTGATTTGACCCAAGATTTGACGGTACATGGCCCCGTCCATCGTCCCTTTGATGCGGTGCAGTTGTCCTGTCCCCTTAGCAGAAAGACACCCCCAAAGCATAATGTTTCCACCTCCATGTTTGACGGTGGGGATGGTGTTCTTGGGGTCATTCCTCCTCCTCCAAACACGGCGAGTTGAGTTGATGCCAAAGAGCTAGATTTTGGTCTCATCTGACCACAACACTTTCACCCAGTTCTCCTCTGAATCATTCAGATGTTGGCAAACTTCAGACGGGCCTGTACATGTGCTTTCTTGAGCAGGGGGACCTTGCAGGCGCTGCAGGATTTCAGTCCTTCACGGTGTAGTGTGTTACCAATTGTTTTCTTGGTGACTATGGTCCCAGCTGCCTTGAGATCATTAACAAGATCCTCCCGTGTAGTTCTGGGCTGATTCCTCACCGTTCTCATGATCATTGAAACTCCACGAGGTGAGATCTTGCATGGAGCCCCAGACCGAGGGAGACTGACAGTTATTTTTTTGTTTCTTCCATTTGTGAATAATCGCACCAACCGTTGTCACCTTCTCACCAAGCTGCTTGGCGATGGTCTTGTAGCCCATTCCAGCCTTGTGTAGGTCTACAATCTTGTCCCTGACATCCTTGGACAGCTCTTTGGTCTTGGCCATGATGGAGAGTTTGGAATCTGATTGATTGTTTGCTTCTGTGGACAGGTGTCTTTTATACAGGTAACGAGCTGAGAATAGGAGCGCTCCCTTTAAGAGAGTGCTCCTAATCTCAGCTCGTTACCTGTATAAAAGACACCTGGGAGCCAGAAATCTTGCTGATTGATAGGGGATCAAATACTTATTTCCCTCATTAACATGCAAATCAATTTATAACTTTTTTGAAGTGCGTTTTTCTGGATTTTTTTGTTGTTATTCTGTCTCTCACTGTTAAAATACAGCTACCATTAAAATTATAGACTGATCATTTCTTTGTCAGTGGGCAAACGTACAAAATCAGCAGGGGATCAAATACTTTTTTCCCTCACTGTATTTATGATGCGCTAGTAACCAAAATAAACTAGATTACATTTTAAGTCGTTTGTTTTATATATTGTTTCAATGTGTCCCGGTTTCTACTTTTGAATATCTCGTATAACTTATACCACATATTATATATGTGTTAGATATCGTAAAAACGGTTCAGTCCAAAGTTTATTGCACTTTAATGTTGGCGGTATTTCAGCCTCCAGTTTAAAACACCAAATCCCAGAATGCCGAGTGTCCCAGATGCATTTTGACCTTTCGTGTCTCACTTCCTAGGGCAGCTGTACCTCAAGACAATGAGTGGAAACGCTGCCTGGCATAGTGTAGGTGTACAGTTACAGCACGGCCACACGGAGGTGCACCTGAACATGGCTAGTGGAAACGGGGTATAACAGCATGAATCTCAATCCACAACTTCTGGAGCCTTGCTCATGTCTATATTGAAAGGAATGTCAGTCTCATTCCTAGTGCTGAATAGAAAGACAAACAAACACAGGCCTGATCAGACACCTTTATGGGTGGCACAGAGACAAGAGGGGAATATTTATAGATTACAGAGAGAGACAGAGACTCAGCGACCCTTGACCACAGACACAGAGAACCTCTCACAAGGCAGGGCCGACTGGGGCATAGCACTGACAGAGGAAGAAGGTCCGAGTTCAAATGGTCTGTGCTATACCTCCTTTGTGAAGAGCAAGGGTCAGGTTTCAAAAGGGAACAAGATACCCTAATGCAGGGATCGGGAAATGGTTGAGACCAAATGTGACACTGAAGACGTCACAGGGAACTTTAACGAACAAATACTTTTATAAAGGAACTTCGGCTGGGGCACACCCATTCTGTGGAGCTGCTCAATGCCCCTGCGGCCGAGAGACATTAAGTGACACAGTGCTATACTGCCAGAATCAATGGCTTTTTGCAAGTGTGAAGTCTAAGTGCATACTAGAGTGCAAGTCTGCTGACAATGGAGAGAGAAACACAGTCTACAAGTGTATAAACCACATCCATGTTACTGTGTACATGTTACTATGTAGTCAGACTTGAAATGCCTTTTTAGTACTCTTCAAATACTTACTGTAATAATACTTACTCCCCTATCAATCCCCCTCCCCCCACGCTCAGTTCTAGCCATCTCCTCCTCTCTGTCACAAATGTCAGCTTCAGAAGGTAGAGGAGATCAGGAAAGGGCGAGTTTAGACTGGATTGAACTGGGGGGAATGTAATCTGAAACGTATTTGAAAAACACTGCAAGCACACTTGATCCTAAAACTGATCCCCAGTGCCCCCCCCCTCAGTGGTTCACAACAGAAAGCTCAGGCTCTGCCACTCACTCGCTGCCATTCTCCACGATGTGCACCAGCAGGGTGTGCCCGTCACGGCTGATGAACTCCTGGGCGAAGGTGACGTCTGTGGACACGCCAGCCAGCTGCTTCAGAGAGTCACAGCGCACCCCCGAGTCCGAGTTCTGGATCCCCTTGAAGAGCTCGTCAGCATAGCGACCCTGAGAGAGAGGGACAGTAGGGGAGAGAGGGGTGAAGTGTATGAACCAGGGGAGAGGGAAGGTTGGAGAGAGGGGGACATCGAGAGAAGGTGAGAGAGAGGGATGGTGAGAAGGTGAGAGAGAGGGTTGGAGAGAGGGAGGGAAAGTGGAGGAGATAAAAAGACGAGAGGGGAGAGAGATGGTGGCGGAAGGCTTCTTTCTTGTGTTTGTTGTGTGTGCATTGGTCTATCTGCCCTGTACTTTAATGGAGGGTGTGGCAAAAATCTTCAACTCGTGGAATCTGTGTTTTATAGATTGTATAGATTGTAAAAATATATAAGTGAAAATATCTTTGCAAGGCATTCATTCACCAGTGGATCTTTAAAGACTGCTGCTGATATATATATATATCATTATCCTATAATCGATCCACCACTGGATGAAGGCCTCCCCAAGAAGGTTCCACTTGCTTTGATCTACAGCTTCCCTTTTCCATGTCACGCCTGCAAATATACAGCTCTGGAAAAAATGAAGAGACCACTTAACATTGATTTCTGAACTTGGAGTGGTCTCTTCATTTTTTCCAGAGCTGTACATTAAAAAAAAAAAAAACTATAGCCAATTAAAGCAGTACAAAAACAGCCCATTACTGCATTTATTGTATTTGCGCATGCCAGGTTAGTTTCGTTTCGTGCAAATCCTCTAAGTTTCGGTTTCAACTTTCAGGAGGAGTCCGTGTAATAGTGGTAACATTTTTGTCTGTCAGCTGGTCTCACAGCAGTGTTTTCTGCACATTCACTCTATGTGATTGACACGCACGCTGTCACTATATTCACATGCGCCTGTTAAGTGTGTCCATTACTGCATTTAGGGATCGGAAAACAAACCCAGACCAAGAGAGGCTGTTTTGGGCTGGGGGCGTTGTGCGAGTGTTACTGTTCCTGAAGGCAGCAAACCCGGGGGGGGGGTACTACGGCTTTGTTCCTCCCACATAGAGAGGAGTGTGGGGATGGGAGACGGTGACTCACTGGCACCACTCAACTGGTTCCCTATTTGGCAACAATGAGTGATCTGACGCGTTGTACATGCGCCGCACTGAAAGGGGGATTTGAGATCCAAAGTGGTTTGATTACTTTCTTGTTTTCTTTTTGTTGGTATTCTTTATTCATAGAGAAGCAGAGGAGTCTCAATTGCTGCCTGGCTCTCCTGGTCTGAGCAGGTGTCTCTGATCAGAACTGGTTGCCAAACGCTGTACCAGCTGGGGCTACAGCTTCCCTGCAGTTACTCACTGTTTTCTCTCAGAGGGAGGAAGAGGAGCCTCCCACATGCATAAAAATGCACTTAGCAAACTTATAATTGATAGGCTGATTTACAGCATTCACATACATCCTCGCTAGGTGTGTACAAAACCCCAGCTGCACTGTCAGTGCTCAGTGTGGCAGGGAACTGCAGCGTGTCCAATCCAGACTTGTGTTTGCTGCTTTTCCCTGCGTGTAAAAGCTGTTTGTCTCCTCTCAGCATGCAGCCGCAGCCTCTGCACAATCTGCGGCTACAATAATTCCTTTGTCTTCTAACAAGGCGACTGCCATGAACGAGTTAGGGTCACACGAGAGAGACGGAGAGAGGAAGGGTGTGAGGGCCGAGGACGGAAAGAATTTTGCAGAGTCACCTGGGATCAGATTTTTAAGAGAAAAAAGAGGTTTGGAACCTATTTATTAGAGTGCAGTTTCTGTCATATGAAAAAAATAAAGTAACACAAAAGAAATTAAAATAACTGATCATCTGCAGATGTTTGTTTCTGGAACTGTTTTGTGTGCAGGTCACTCCAGATTGAAACTGACCTGTGTGAGATTGAGGGGAGGGTACCCGGACAGAGAGGATATCTCAGTACAGAGAGGGGAGGAATTGGCAACACGGGTGGGAGGCTGTCCGAGGGACTTACCGGCGCTTTAGTGAGGCGGAGAATACTGCCATTCTTAATATCCAGACGATTCTAGGACACACACAAAACAAAACGCAATAAATATAAAGCAATAAAGAAAAGGAAAGAAATCCAGGAGCTCTTTACATAAAAATCCTTCATGTATTCATTAATTCACTGATTCACTAGTGCCTTTTTAAAATGTTTTATTCATTAAAAGAGAATTTCAGAAATACTGCTGCAGTGAACAAAGGGGCCTGGTTATGAGAATTTACAGCATTGCAACATGAACTGCAATTTCAGGGCCAGTTTCAGCCTGACCTACTACCTATTGTGCAGCCTGCTGTGACTCAGAGGGGAGTGTATCAGCAAGATAGAGAGAGTGGGAGATGGGAAAAGACAGAAAGACACACAGAGAGAGCGCAAGAGAGAGAGAGAGAGAGAGAGATAGAGAAAAGAGAGAGAGCTCATGTCCACACCTGCTCAGACAACTCCCAGCTTTCGGCTACTAAAGCTCAGCCTGCAGTTTCACTTCCTGCTGTCTAGTAGGTCCTGTACTGCTGTTTCAGCCTCACAGAAACACATCCCAGTCACCCTGTGAGATTCACTTATTGCACTGTACAGAACCAGCATTTGCCTAAATGTTATCAATGTTTTCGTTTTCTTTTTTCTTTTTTTTGGCTGGGTAAATGATTGGTGGTTGGCAGGCATTAAGGGTCATTTATTTATTTACCCAAACATCTATCTTGTTACACAATTAAGATAATGTGCTCCTGTAAAGTCCCTACTTGTCAAAAGGAAATTCTTTTTTAATACAGAGATTCGCTGTCACTGTGTCGTTGTTTGTGAAGGTCGCTGTCTAGTTCAGTTTTTTCATCTCTCTCTCTGTGCTATGGGCCAAGAGCTGCACACTCTGTTCCCAGAGTCCTTGCGTCTCTGTTTACTCTGTTTGAGTCAGTTTGTTGCCGACTCCCCCACCCTGAAGCACGTAAATACTGATAAAGCATTCCCTGCAAAGCCGGACGTCATGGCAACAAGAAAGGACAGAATCCTAACCCTTTCAGAGCTGAACTGCCTGGAATGTCTTGAAACATCTAAGTGTCAATGATGTCTTCCTATTATGACATCACTTAATTATCGGATGAATCCTGTCACACGTTGGGCTGCATTCATTTCAAGGGATAAACAGAGAGGAAGCAATCTGCACACTCTCACCATTAATGAACTACAGAGACTACCTTTGTGCCACTTCCTGCTGACAGACTATTACACTCAGTCAACAGCTTTGAAGGGTGAGGTCGCAGTTCTGAGATGTATTCCTTTATACATGTTTACCTTCCCAGAAAATAAGTTTAGTCTTAGTTTTGATTACATCATTATGATATTAAAGAGAATTAAATCAAGCATTAAAATCATCCGCAGACACCTTTGTGCTGTAAGCAATGTAACGTCAGTCACTCGAGAGAAGACCCTCTCGCCCTGACTTCTCGTTCCTAGAGCTCTCACCGACTCAGTAATGTAGGTCTGGATGCCATCAGCGTACTGCAGTGCATAGTTATCTGGGCTGGCAAGGTTCCACCTGCAGAGAAAAACAAAGAGAAAAAACACAGACATTAGACTGGCAGACTGGGGCTGTAATCTCGAAGATGGCCTTGACTGACCATCTGACCACCTTTCCAAAGCCTCCTGAAAAACACTCCAAATGAGATCCAGATCAAAATCCATCTTGTCTGCTTCTCAATCTTTAAACTATTATGACCTACACAGTGCTACCTTCCACTGCTCACTATGGCAGGTCAGATCACAGCCCCCCATTGATTAGGTTCTCAGTTCCACCACATGCTTATTAGTAACGCATCCTGGAGTGCATGCCTGTCAGCAAACTCCTACGCAGCATTAATGAACAGTCAGCTGTCTGACCCGTGTGAACAAAAATTGAGGGCATCTGCTTTTGTAATCACATCTCTTTATATATATATTTATATAAATAGACGTGATTACATGGAATTATGCAATAAAGTAACTATTTTCCATGTTACTAAGGCATTTTGCAGAGGCATGGAGGATGGGTTTACAAAGACAGAATGAAATGTGTGAACAATACAATACTCACCCATCACAGACTTCTTTAATTACAGCCGACAGGGGCTTTTTCTGCAAGAGAGACGACACTCACTGAGGCCGACCGATTCAAGGGAACCAATTTCACAAACTGAAACTGAGAGGTTATGTAACAAGATACTGGCCATGTGGTTGTTACATGGAAACCAACACACGGCACGCGCAGCCTCTGTGAAAAGGAAGTTTGCAAACAGCCACACAAAATGTTTTTCACTGATGCGACTGCTTCACAAAAGACACTGAAAAAATAATTCAAGAACATCTGCCCTCTGACCAAAAGACAAGAATATTCCCCATTTGTGTGGAGCTGTGCTACAATGTGCGGTTCGCCCAATCCCAGGAAACTGAGGCTGGTATTCTCAGGCTTTAGCTAAAGCCACAGGATGACTTTCTCTCTCAGCTTTACCCACACGCCTTCCACACGGCTGGATACCTGGATGAAACCGAGAGCTCAGCACCAGGCTGCCCCGGCCTTGTCAGAGCAGGGAGCTAGGCATGCTGGGTACATGAAAATATCTTGAACGCTTATGATCAAAATCACCTCTGATAATGACAGACTATCACCCCTACCAACCCTCCCCTGTGGGCCAGCCTGTACCTGGTCCAGGTCAATGAGCTGAGGGTATGCCCCTGGCATCTGGATGGCAATCTTCACGATGTCCTTCTGAGGAGGCATGGTGAGGTCTTGTGTGGGCACGCAGCTTTGGCCTACTTGGGGGGCTCTCTGGGGTTGACTGGGGTGAGACCCTAAAAAGAAAAAGAAAGACACAAAGTTCTCATCACCTGACTTCATAAAGCGAAGCTTCATGCTGCCAGACCTGCCATCTGTAAAACAGGACCTCACGGCTTGTAGGTAATACAAGTCACTGTTGATCTCCCACCCACAGGCGCTCACACAACAGAGAAGGAGGAACACTGAGATCAGGAATATCCAACCACTGGTTTCACTGTTACTGTGCTCTAACACATAAAGAGAGAGAACGTACTTGACTTCACACAAATGAGATGTCCTCTTTACATATGTAAATATTGTGTGTAGACTAATCGGGTGTTATATTAACATCATTCTCATTTACAAAATCTACAAAAACTCTACGGTCCGAAGTACAGCTGGGTTTACAGCAGCCCGTGTATACACTATTAAGTGCCTGTAAATATGGACATCCTGCCGAGATCATTAAACACTCATATACAAGGGAGTTTTATGAATTAACTGGAGCATCTCCAAACGTGGATTGCAGGCTCAAGTAATTCCATACGTTCAAAACAACTATCAGCAGAAGGTTAGGCTCCGAATATCTTGAAAGCGCTGGGGGTTATAATGCAGAAATGGACTACCACTGTGTAGCAGTTGACCCAAACAAACACAATTTTAAGGTTGCATGTGGCTATAGGAAACCTACTCAAAATGAGGTTACAACCAATAAAATAACCAGAACCTGATAGTGGCTGATGTACAATAGTCTGCAGCTTGAAGGGGATCAAAACCACATGTTCACTGATCTCCCCCCTGATGGAAGAACAAGTTATTAATACACATTGTGTCTGCACAATGAATCTCAGAGCTGAAAGTATTGTGGTGATGCTTAACATGTGTGGGATGAAGCCCACTCTTCTGTCAGCTGTGCTTCGGTGTGCACATTGTTTCTGGAGCTGATTGCAGGCCCTTGTGATACAGCCCCTTGGCGCAACAGCACCAGAAACAAACAAATAAAAATAGGTGTGAAAAACCCCAGTGTATATGCGGTTTCTGCGTGTGGACAAGCTTAGCGTACTTAATGAAGGAAGGAGGTCAGCACTGCTCACGGCAGTGCTGTTGGGGGGGAAGTGACAATGCACATAGCCCCGCCTCCCAATCTAATTAGGTCCAAGTGACCAACAGTCTGCAGCCCCCCTGCATCAAGAGTGAACTACTCTTAGCAGCAAAGTACTGGGTGCCAGTGAGAAAATTGTTTGTTACTTTGTGAACGACTGCTTTTTTGTATTTATGGATGAGTTTTATTTAAAAGCTATTCATCATGTGTCATAGGAACAACCCTTCCAGCAGATATCAGTAATGTGAACAAATCAAAAGTGCAGCCATGGCCTTGACCTTGTTCTGGCATTTTTCGCTATAGTAAGCAGCACTTCAGACAAGCCTCAGAAACCAAAAAACACAGTTCTGCGGCACTTCCAGTCATTACAACATTCATTGTGGGCGTTGCAGTGATGAAAGGGAGTACGGTTAAGAAAGATGCCCAGCATTGCAGGCCATCGCAGCTTACTCCTTTAGTACATTCACGGCAGAGCTGGGCTAATTAATATTACACCGCCTGGAGTATTAAAATATCTTTAAATTACCCACACATGTACCGTAAGCCTTGGAGCAAGGGGAGGGGGTCCAAACAAAGGAAATTGCATTCTTTAATCCTGCCAAGTCTCCTGCTTTTCATTAAACCTGGGAGCAGAGCTACACTGGTAACACCAACAGGGCTTAGTTTCTGCATCACAGGAAAATCAAAGCCCAAGTCTGAAGCAACAATCAGATTTCCAGGTTTACTGCCCCCTTCCTGCAACGTGCCCCAGCTTGAACAGGCCCACAGCTGGGTTGGAGTTGAGTAACGAGAACAGGCTCCTGGGAGGAGTGCAATGCAAGCCAGTCCTGCGAGCTGCAGAAACACACATTCCAAAGCACTGTTAACAGCCATCCCATGACCACAAGAACTGACAGCCTGGGTATAAAACTAAAACTGAACAGCCATTAACTCCTGCTACCCATGTCCCTGAATGCCACAGGTAACACCCAGGAGAAACGTTTTCCCCCCAGAGCACTGGGAAAAACAACCCTGCCTGGTCAGGAAATCAGTCCTCCAACAGTGGTGTTTTTTTCAGGGTTGACAGACAACCTAGAGAATGCTCAACGGATATTAAAGGCCAGCAGACTCACACAGACCATTTGACCTTGCTGAACTCATTTCCTACAGAGACGAGTCCATTTCTTTCTAGCACAGCAATTCCTTCTTCAACAACCAAGCTATTACTAAGCACTCTACTACAAGACAGGACAGGAAAGGAAAGGACGGGCACTAACAGATTTTGTAAAAGACATTTCTGACCCACAGGTATAGCAGGACACAGCATGCTCCTACTGGGCCACACTCATAACTCTCTGGCACAATCATCTCATTCTCAACCTTTGTTGAGCTTGGCTGTAAGAAAAAACTGTCTGTACAGGTTCCCTAACAGCACAGGTGTTACTGCTGGACACTAAGAGCCAGCTTAGAATTTCACACAAGACAATAGATTTAACAGTGCGGTCAGAGCATTTCTAAACTAAAATTATAAATAAATAAACACTACTGGGAACTGTTAAAAAAAAAAACTTAATAAAAATCTCCAAAGCTACAGCGAGAATTCTGGGCTCGTATTATGTTGGTATCAATGACAGGTGTTAAATCTGGCACACTGAGAATATGCTGGTGTGGCCTATGACTAGTTACACACCAGTGCCAGTCTGTGCCAAGATGCTGGAGGCCATTATAATGACGAGGCTGTCCTTCTGCAGCAGCTGTTCCCTTGTAGTCGGGGATCAAGGCGGAGAGGGGGGACTTTGTAATATGAGGCCCTGAGTAGCAGCACGCTCCTGTCAGAGCTGAGAATTCCGAGGTGTCTGCTGCCCTTTGACCTCCTGCAGCCACCAATAGGACCGGCTGCTTCTCTCCCCCAGGCTCTATCTGGCCGGGCTCTGCAGCACTGTGCTCAGCTCTGCCCCTGTGAGAGAGCACACACACACACCAGAAGAAAACGCTCTCTCTCCTTGGGCTCACTTCGCCGTCCTTTGCCCTCGAGTCAGCAAGCTTAAAAAAACATCTTTAAAGCAATTAATGGCATCGTTACAGCCCACATTAGGCCGCTTCACAATTGAAATTTCATCTGCTTGGCATCCCACACTGATCACTTGATAAAAGCAGATTCTGTCAGCCTTCCGGACAGCTTGGCCACACGGGGAGCCCATGCATTCTCACAGATGTCCATTTCCTTTACAAATTGTGGCTCCAGTGCCTGGCCTCTTTAGTCTGTATTTTTCAAACAATGAGTGATTATTTAGACATTCCCCATACTAGTTTCATATTGAGGAACACTGTTCTGGGTTTAATTGAGCAGAACCAATTGTTCCACTTTCAGGGGAGGCCAGAAGAGTGAACTCACACAGTACTGACGTCTAGTTTCCATGAAGTCATGACTTACTGAACTTAATGGTTTCCTTTCTGGATATTGTTTTAAATGACATTTCGCTGTAATGTATATGTCTGGGGTGCAGGGCATTTTTTTTAAGATCTGCACAAAGAGGAGTGTGAAGAAAGTACAGATTTCATGAACGCCAAGAATGGAGTATTCATCAGGGTTTCACTAAAGAAAAATGACAAATATGGTGTGAGACTTACCAAGGGGTAAAGACAGTTACAGACCTATAACAGACAGATAATCGAGTTTTACTGTCAGTTTTCACAATCATTCTTAATATCATTTTGATCAGATAACAAAAGCAACAATAATAAATGATGCAGCTGATTTATTTTATTAAATCAAACTCATAGCAAGTTGCAGAGCCTCGCACCCACACCGCTCAACAACTACAAACACAACCTCGTCTTTTGCATACAAAGCAGACATTCCTGGCTGGCTACAAGCACACCACTACCCCCATCCCGTTGGAAACTGGAGATAATATACCAATACAGCACACCAAACACAAAGACAACAGGTAATGTGTCTCTGGGACGAACCCACCCCCAGGCCATTCATTTTTGCCAACACAGGCACATACACGGCAATAAAACAAGCGCTTACACGCACACATACACTCAGCAATGATCCTGCTGTCCAAATGAACCCCCCCTAGTGTGGTGTAGACTTCTTTGCTTTCATTTCTTGCTAGAAAAAACTTTTTTCACCCTTACCTGCACAAATCGGGTTTTATAGTCCTGGAAGAATCGTCGGAAAATAATGATTTAAAAAGGCTAAATCATTTGTATTCCTCCAGGTCTTGCACGCAATCCTTGTGCAAAGTTAGTGCTAACTCCCGCAGTACAGTGGAGCAGCTCTGCCGTGCCAAGATGATTGATCACAGCCCCAGTTCCGGGTTGAACAGGCCGAGCAAGTGCGCTCCCCGCCCCCTGCAGGAGAGACTGTCCGGCCGCTGGGAAGGTTCACACTTTTCCGTGGAGGAGGGCTGGAAATCGTCACACAGCGACTTCAGTTTACTTAAGTAAAGTATAATCCAGTCATATTGTGCGCTGAACTCAACATCTTTCGATCTCTTTGGAAACGAAATCACAAATAATGACCCCCCGAAATAGGAAAACACGACTTTCCCATTTGTTCACGATTTTCGTAGGTGTCTCCTTACATTTTAATTTTCAACCTGGACAGAGAAATGTTGAAGATAAAAATGTATCCTAAATCTTATGCCTTTGTCTTGCAATTGTAAATATGCTTTGCATTGCCTCTGTAATTAACATGAAGGATATTTTTTATTGCATTGGATTTGTGCACTTATTTTGTGGATTATTAGCTTATTAGTCTTATGGGTCTGGTCTGAAGAGCTCGATCAACTTCACCAGCTTTCAAAAGGACCAAAACCAAGGGAGAAAACAGGACGTTATTGCTGACATCAAGAGCATACACAAACAGGCCAGGAAACAACACACAAACTAATCTAAA
Source organism: Amia ocellicauda (assembly GCF_036373705.1). Classification (NCBI taxonomy): domain Eukaryota; kingdom Metazoa; phylum Chordata; class Actinopteri; order Amiiformes; family Amiidae; genus Amia; species Amia ocellicauda. The sequence continues at coordinate 18,646,466 of NC_089858.1, read as the reverse complement.
TTTTTAAAAATTTATTTCATTTCATAGTAAGGGGAATAACTATAGCCGTAGCGAACCAGTTTGTTACAAAATTAATTTACATACTTTAGCCTCTACAAACTCACCTTTGAAGAATAAACAAAAACATAAAACAAAAAAAAGATTTCCCTGGACACTGAAGGCTTCAGTGTACTGACTGTACCCCACCAGTGCTGGAGGTGTAGCTGGTTTGCTTTTGTAAAGTGCTATATTGAGATGACTTGGTGCTACCTATGGAAGTTATTTATATATGCTGTATATTCCTCAAATATAAAAATAAATGCTTACTGTATATAAACAGAACAGTATCTTATTAAATGGCATAAACACAAAAAAGTATGAATTCACCTAGGTGTTTAAAATGCACATAGGCATGATAACCATGGATGGGTACCACACACACACTTAAAAAAAGGGATACTAGCCAAAATAGTAAACAGATGATACAGTAGTATTTACAGAAACAATCATGAACCTAGTTTTTTTTAATTAGGACTACGGCAACTGAGAAGCAGGTAGGTGCAATTAAAAATACTTTAGGACTCTCAAGGGATTGATATTTCATGAGAACACCTTATTAATACTCCCTCACAAGACAGTCAAGACCACTTCTGTATGCAGACACTCACACTCTCACTCTCTCTCTCACACACACACACACAAAGTCATTTGAACAAATTGTTTTTAAAACGGATAAACCTGACTTGGAAATTAAGCATACATTAGGCAGTATATACAGAAAACTTTGAAAAAACAAATCAAAAATGTCTTACTGATTAAGACAAAGAAAAAAAAAAAGGCAGTTCTACCCCACAAGACAACCTGTCACCCTTCCCAGCACTTAAAAAAAAAAAAAAAAAAAAAACTGTTTGTTCAAGTTTTGCTTCCAGAAATATAGCAGTCTATGAAGTATAAGGTGTAATTGGTTCAAACACAAACAAAACACATGTACAGTATACCAGACATTTACAAGTACAAGTTTGTTTTCAATGCAATGCAGTTGGCTGGCAAGATGGGCGCTGAACACTGAAGTGCACTGGAGAGAATGGCTCCACACTTAGGCACAGCAGTATATTGAAGGAATAAACAAGTGTCAGTCTAGCAATCCGACTTGCTCTAATGCTAGACAGAGGTTGCACAGGTGGACCACAAGATATAAAGGAAAATATAAAGGAAAACAAATCAAAACGGTTGATACATTACACACAGTTCTCAGCTTATAATATGCATCACTGTACTGGTAAACCAGCCTGGCTGATTTACCAACAGGAATCCAAGAGATTAGAAAAAGCCTAATGAAACATCGCAAACTGGGATCCCCCTTGGGTGCTCATTCAGATTTATAATTTTGTTCCCTGTGATAATGAGAGAGATAATGATATGTTTAAAAAAATAAAAATAGTATTCTGTATGGAGAGGGACTTTTAGATAGGATTTTAGAAGCCTACGGGCTAAAATAAAAAAATATTCCCACATCACAGATGCAACCCTGACATTGGAAGTAAAGAAATATAAGGGCACATGTAATATAGTGGCAAATGGCTAACCGGACAGGCTTAAAGGAACGAAACCCCTTTCAGCTGGGTCTCCAACTCACTCGGCTTGGTTATCGCGCCCTTCTAACCAAATGGAATTGAGTTCAGGTCCCTTCCCTGAACAACTCTGACCTTCTGTCTGTACCATTAAAGCAAACTCTTTTGAAGGCTGGGCAGACAGCCTTGTTTGGCTCTGTCACCCACCCCCACGTCACAAAATGAGTAGCATGACATGAACAAAAAAGAATCAACACTGTCTGCTACACTTCTATTTGGCACAATTTCTGTCACATAACTCACAGTCTTTTCAAAAACAGACATGGCAACTAGAAACTATAGTGCTTTGAATGATAAAGGTAAAATAAAAATAGGCTTGCAAAAAGATGAAAATATATGTACACAAATATATATTGCTTCCCACATAACTAACAGGGGTCTAAACATGCTAAACTTCCAATTTGCTGTTATACATAAAATAAACATTACCAATTTAACTTTTTTTTCCTCTCTTTACAGTCACTGCACAAACCATAAGTGCACATAGTGTCACCATAGAAATTATTTTCTATGACAAGTCTTAAGGTAAAATTTGAAATTGAAAAAGGGATGTATGCCAATCTGTTGGATTAATCTATTGTGCTGTAGCTCAGAGTTTCTGTTCTCTTTTTTGTCAATTAACAATCTGGAGAAAATCAGTTTATGAAAGAATATCAACATTAAAAAGTAGTGATGTTGACTGGAAAAAAACAAAACAGATTTTGGTCACTATAATTGGTTTGCAGCAGCATGGCCAAAAAGTATTCAGCAAGATTTCTGAGCATACTGTACAGGAACATAATATATTTAGCACACATGCACCATAACCATGTATGCACTTATCTATATACACACAGCTTCCTTTATGCAAGGAAGAGGGCTGAATTCAGGACATGTGATGCGTGTGTGTGTGTGTGTGTGTGTGATAGGGGAGAATGTATTCACTGGTTGCAGTACTGCAGCAAGAAAAAGTGACAAAGGCCCAATTGAACTGGAAAGCTTTTGACAGGCGAGGAGAACATTTCAAGTTTGAGTTTAATGGCACGAATATCAGTCTCTCAGGGCTTCTGAAGAGAGGACGGATCTTAACATGCTACATGCTACGACAGGGTGAGTGATGGCTGGCAGGATAGCTCGGACCCTGATCATTAGCAAGTCTTCTATTCGCTTTACAGACCCAAGAGCACTTCACTCTGTTTGTCAGCCCACCCCCTTTCATCCAATGCTATCATTCCTCTCACAGGGTCTGCTGTCAGGACACCTACTCTCTGTGTCTGTGGTCACATACCCTCCCCCCACCTCTTGTGCCTTTTGGTTGCTGCCACTATTGCATTCCAGTTGACTGGTCATGCCTAAGCAATAGCACATGATGTTATATACACATAATATATGGGACCAGCATTTTTGGTGTTCGCTTATTCTAAGAGCCATTTTACAGTGGGGCCTTCCCAAAGCCACTCAGGAGAACAGAGCCAGAAGCAACCATTAGCAATTCAGATAGTTCCCTTCCATTGACCTACAACAATCTGTCCATTTCACATTATAAACCCAGCTTTGCACATGCCTATGGTTATACAATGCAAAATGATTTCATTCACAATATCACCACCAGTGAAAAAATATGTACGGGTTCTCAATTTCACTATGGACTGAGCTCAACTTCAACCAAGCTGAACGTAAAAAAAACTTGATGGATTTGTTTTGTATTTTCCTTATTTTCCATTTCAAATTGAAAAGATATACACACACACATACATTATATATATATATATACATATATACATATATATATATATATATATATATATACATACATATACATATATATACATATATATATACATACATACACACACACACATACATATATATATATATAGGACTGATTTTTGTATACATCAATTATTACTATTCACAGAACAGAAACATTGACAAACAGGGGATGCGAACAGTGTGTACATATATTGTTCATGACTTGTGGCTGTAATGAAGTTATTTTGTACTAAACAGATAAAAGCATGTGCAGGCCCTCATCCATAACGTTACTGACTGGCCTGGTGGATTCACTAAAAGCCAGGAACAATCTCTCAGTTCTCCAAAAAGGATTTCTTTATAAGTGTTCTCATTTTTATATTCACAGGACACACAAAGCAGTCTCTTGTTTTAATGAGAAAGTGAGAATAATTACACCTGTTCAGTACTGTCCTTAACTGAGAGGGAGAATCTCTATAAAGCAAGACTGACAGAAAAGCAACCCAAGCTGATGCAGCTTAAAAAAAGCAAAACAAAAAAAACAAAAAACAAAAAAAAGATACTGTATTTGTGGCTTAGAGTCTGGATCCACAGAAGGGGAGGGACTGAGTTATGGGGGTTGGACGGCCGCATGTTTTGAGTCACAGCAGTGAGACCATGCCACCGTGCAGCTGCTCCATTTCAGTAAGTGTCCAGAAAACAAGACTGGGGCTGCAGCGACACCTGCTGGAGTAAGGACTCTTAGACCGGCTCAGTTCCAGCTGCCAATGCATTCTTCCTGCTTTCATTTTATTCCTGACAAGAAAGAGGGAGAACAAACAAACAAACAAAAAAGAGGCAACAAGCCACAGCTTCCTTTAAAGCCTGCAGGTGGTACACTGGTGTCTCTGATGGATTTCTTCACCATGCTGCCAAGTCTTGTCCAAAACTTAAATACAAATTCCTTAAGTTAATATACTTTCCCATGTAGTCTGTTTAAACAAACTGCCAAAAAATATATAACAAAAAAAGTCCACAAGTGGGTGATACAACAGTTTTTAAAGCTATAGGACCAAGAAGAATGCGTTTCTTCCTTGAAGCCACTTCTGTAACTGCAAGCTCACACACACACACAGGGATCTTCTTTTTCAGATGAAATTGGTATTGTCCATGTCCAGGAAATTTGTAAAAGGGGGCAAAAAACGAAATAAAAACTGTCCTCGAAACAGCTTATAACAAAGAAGGATCCAAAAATAGATGAAAATTCTTATTTTTTTTCTCTCTCGCAAAAAAAGGGTAAAAATATTTGTTTCTGTAAAGTCCCTATTCACAAAGCGCCCAGTGGCAAAGTTCAGGGGTCAAAGGTTAAGGATGGGGACATCAAACAGGTCACAGAGGCCTTCACTTTCGTCCAGGTTGTAGACGTAATCGTGGTCGCCGGGGGGAGGGGAGAGCCGTAGCAGTGGTGAGAAGACTGCAAAAGAGGAGATATCACACATCACGCACACGGGCACAAAACCATAATGCAATATCAAGAGTCAAATGCATCTTCAAGGGCCAAGGGCTCATTCCCAGGCAGTAGATTATTTAACATTATTTGTTTAATGTATTGCTGAGGTTTCATACACCTGTAACTTAATTACACAGTGTAACTTTGAAGGCAATTCATTTTTTTTTCTCTTTTATTGAGAAACCTAGACATGACAAAATATGTATAAGTTCAGTTAGAGAAACACACCTTCTGAAGACATCAGCTCTTCAAGCAGGTCTGCACCAATACATTCTGTGAGGGGGGGGGGGGGGGAAATGTTAATGATAATATTTCTATTTAAATGGAGGCTATAGAGTATATTATAAAATACAGTACATGCATATTAAGGTCATACCTTTTGTGGGGTCAAACATTTCTGGAAAGTCTTTAGGGAAATCCAACACTGGAAAGAAAAGCAAAAAAACATTACCATACATGATCAATTGCTGTTATAAGACTTGCATTGCATTTCTTATTGCTTATGCAGTTCATGCAGACAATCAGCAGATGGTAGTAGCGGCTTAGTTTGTAATCTATTGGTTCAGTGACTGAATTGCAGCTCTAAGTGTTTGTTTCAACTTTAATCCCTTTTATTTCAAGGATGACAAAAAAAACAACAACTTTAGAATGAGTCAGAATTGGCTTGGAACCCCCCTGAATTGAGACGTCTACTGATGAAGTTAACGGCCCAGAATATTAAGGCTCTGAAGGAGGAGTGGAAAGCTTCCTTTGGTCAAGGACGACTGAATATTCAAAAATCTTTAACTACATTTAAAATCTGTAAAGAATAAGTAGGTACTACTGTGATAGGAATCATACATTTTTGTCAACAAATTCTTGACTGTGAATTAATAACTTTGCTTTCCATGCACACTGCAAACAAATACAACCTACCTTAAAAACTAGGTCTGTGCGAAATTGCCTAAAAATAAAAATCTCTACTTTTTCCAAATTTATGGATGATTTAGTTTCTCTAAAACAAATTAAAAATGACCAAGACATATTCAAACATATGTATTTTATGTATAAAAAAAATAAATAAGCACTTGTCTTCTGTATCAACTACGCCCTCATGTGCAATAACAGTTGTGTAAGAATAACATAAGCACAGCACCTCCTGCAAGGCTGTCATCATTGTGTACACTTTTTTCTTTAATAAAATTGATGAAATGCCTCTAGTATGCTATCCCTAATTTAAAAAAAAACTATTAGCAACATAAGAACATTTCTGAACAATGTTCCTTCAGAACAATGTTCCTTTAGTTTCCCTTAGTTTGGTTGTGAGGAGAACAAGCCTGTCTCTTGCCTCTGGCTTGAGGCATGCCCTGTGGCATATTACAATTTTCACACCTGTACTGAAGACCCTCTCTGAAGGGGCACTTGTGTAGATGTGGACCATATCTTTTGCACTATTGAAAAGTCACTGCGTCTTTAATTTCCGTCCACGGAGGCCCCTTCTCGTCATATGGGATGACAATGGAAAATTAAGCAGCTAATGTTAGCTGCCTTTTAGCAGGGGGTTTGTGAGTGGGACAGGAGCTAGCATTTGCATCTCGCAATGCCACAATTTGCTCCCATTCGATGCATGTTTCTATTACAGGTGCTGGAATAGGTTTATCATACTGCCACTTTTATTTAATTTCTACATCACAGTGGTTTGCTCGAAGTCGAACTTCATAAAACCAGACCATTTTCATATCACTGAGGTGACATTACTGCCTTTTTTCGTAAATATCTCATTGAGGTAGATTGCTGCCATCTTTGTAGTGTGTCTGACTGACTGCCAATAGACGGATAAGCAGCATACTTACACAGACATGTACACAACACACACAAACAAGCACACATGAACACAGAAACCTCAGGTGGGCAAGTGTCCACTGAGCTGGATTAAACAATGCACAGACCAGGAGAGTCCAAGGAGAGAAACTATCACAATATTAATTAGCCCCTGGGAAAACTACTGTTGTAGCATGTAGCAATGAAGCAAAGCTGCAGTTTAATCTCTCCAAAAAGTACAAATATCACACTCAGTCAGGAACGCGCTCACTTTTCAAGACTGTCATCAGAGCTCTAGAGCTCTTAAAGCGCCTGTGGTTCTAAGTAAGTTTAACAGCATTTTCCAAATAAAAAAAATAGTACTTAATTAAAAAAAAAAAAAGTACTTAATTTTATGCACAGACTTTAGTCATTTCAGTAGCTCCCATATGGCACTCTCTCCCCTAAAGAAGCTGGATTACCACATAAGGTATTTTTATCTGCTGCAACATTCAGACGCATGCTAACAGTCATCATTCCATACAACAGTAAAAAAAAAAAAAAAAAAGTGTGTGTGTGTATATATATATATATATATATATATATATATATATATATATATATATATATATATATATATATATATATATATACACACACACACACACACACACACACACACATATAGCTTATATATAAATTAATAATATATAATGTACATTGAAAATATATATTTGAAAAGACTCGAAGCTAAATTTTTACAGCCACTGTAAAATTTTAAAAACAGAGCAGACTGTGTTGTAAATGTACAGTAAACCTTTCAACATTGTCTCACTGTACAGACACACACTTGCAGCTGCCTGGTTCCTGCAGGAAACAACGGCCTTCCTGTATTTCCGGAATACCCAGAAAGTGTCTCCCCAGGGCAGAAGTCAGTGTGACCGTTGGAACTACTCCCCAGATGCCAGCTGGGGTGCCTGCCTTACCCCCAGCCCCCCTGCCAACCCCCCACTTCCCCCACAACCATTACCCTCTTTGACACACAGGAAAGCAGAAAGACTGTACATTCAAAGCATAAATCTAACCAGTTATCTCCTCATGCCACCTGTCTAGTGCTAAATTAACTATCTGTGTATGAATGTAGGATTATTATTAATCCAAAACACTGTTTAGCTTCAGTCGTGTTGGGACTTATGGGATGCCAAATTGTCCCAATGTTAAAAAGACTGCAGCAACTCAGTGAAATGTCTATATAAATCAGAGATACTACAGGTTCCTTTCTTAGGCCTCCTCACCTCATTTACAAACACTGCGGTGTCTCTTGTAGGATTGTAGGATTTTCCCCTCTGGTAGCATTATAGTACATTCAAAAGCTTTGCGACCCCACTTGGGTTATGTAACGTTTTATGAAATTCCTTCCTGAGTTTTGGGTTTGGAACACAAGTACATTTGGATGAAATTGCTGGCCAAATACGTTTTTTCCTTTATGTATTAATTTTAATAAAGATCTTGCTACTTACTCATTTCAGAACCTGCTGCAGGAAAGCTTACTTAATAACTAAACTGTTATGAATGACTCAGGGGTGGGAGGGGAATTACCACAGATTAGACAGCAACCAAAAGAGAAAAAAAAAAAAAAAAGGGCCCCCGAGTGCACGCATCAGACGTTAACCAGGCTGAAGAACCTTAAAAGGCTTGACTTCTGACAGAGGACTGCAGCCCCACGCTTCTGCTCAGGCCTGGTTGGGTCAGTTATAAAAGAATGTGGAGATCAGAAGGAAGTAAACCGGTTTCTCCTGGAGCCCACCCAGTGACGAGTTCCATGTTGAAACTGTAGATTACGTATTCAAAGTTTGCATGCGACTGACACCTACATCAACCACTACACTTACGTGCATCAGCTGTAGAATAACCTACTTGACCTGAGACATTCCTTCTTCCTTAGAAAACATCCACATAGGAAGCAAGTTAAATTAAGACCTAGGAACGAACGTGTTACACTTACTTTTAAGGTTGGTCTTTTCTGAATAGCAAAAGTTAGACCCTGCAAACTAGTGTGTATTTCGCTCCAAGTAAAGTCGTCCATTAAGAAGAATAAATCATATTAAGAATATAAATATGGGCACGTTTTACTGGTGTTGCAGAGACGAGTTTGAAAGCGTAAAGATACATATTACATATTCTTACTTCTCTCTCCAGAAGCTTCTTTGATCATAAAAACTCTTCTAAATCTTTCCTGGACTACTGTTCTTGCTTTTGGAACTACTCCTGCAAGGCGGGTGAATCCATTATTTAACAGATTGACCAGGTTGTGTGTCAGCCACAGTTGATTTGGGCTTTCACTAGAGGTCAATGCATTGCCCTGCCCTTTTCTACAGAGATGCTTCTATTCTACAAGCTGCACGGCAACAGAAGGGGAGCAGTGGAGCTCTGTGCTGCTATGAAATTCAGCTCAGGGTGGTTAGGGGAACACATTACACTACCTTCACAAGAAAACCGAATATGAACACCATCCTATTCTACTGTGTGAGCTTTCATAAACTCTGCGAGACACAAAAGATACACAGGTAATCAAGAATTCTGAGTAGGGGAAGCAGATGAACTGGGGCTCCTCAACTTCCCAGAGGAGCTATACAAAGATATAATATCCGGTTTCACACCTGAATTCAACAGATGTTGAATGTTGAACACACTGCACCTAAGACCCCACTTCCTGTCTCCCAGCATTTCTTTCCTGTGATAGACAAGTCTTCTCAGAGAGGGACCTTTCTGTTCACACAGGCCTTCTATCACAGTCATTAAGGACTACCTATTAATTACTTTTCCTCAGCTAGTAAAGTACAGTATTTAATAAGATTACACAATGGCTATTTGCCAAACAGTGAGGTTTGGAGCAAACAAAGTTTCCAGAGGTTTACTCGATAGCTACAGAGCACTTACATTCTGAAGGATCTGATTTGATAGGTTCAAAGACAACAGAAGGGGCCGGAAGAGAGGAACTGCTGTCCAATGATGCAGAAGATTGAAGGGCTTGGGTGTCCAATGATGACGTCTGACTGGCTGCTGTGTCTGTTGTGGGGTGGGCGAGGTCAAGTGCACTAGGAGTGTTGCTGGGAGGTTCTACTGTTCAGAAAATGTGGACACAGAGAGACGACGTTCAGTAAAGGGCAAACAAATGTCGCTAAGCAACACAAATGATTACCAAGTTTAATTTATTTTTTGTACCTGTGTAGTGTTATTTCCTAATCGGTTATGCCTCAAAAATATAGAAAATGGCTATTATTCCCCACAAACTTTGCTTTTGTGACCAGGACAGTGATATTTTGAAATGTAACTATATCCAATGAGGAAACTGGCGACTTTGTGTCTTTTCGTTCACAAAGTCAGAAAAAAACAACATATGAATCCAAATTAACATGTATTTATACTAAAGTAACACAAAAATGACTACAAAAGATTTAGAAGCAAGTAGTTTTGAGATTTACGATTATACTGTAAATACAAAAAAAAATCTTGCTTCTATACTGTGGAAAAAACGATAACTAAAAGTAAATGCCTTCTAATTTTAGTTCACTAAAATGTGACGAAATGAAAATTCAACAAGACTAAGAGGGCAGGTAGCGGTTTCAGAGTCCAATCATAATTATGCATGCCTTCATGCGGACATCGCATTTGTGTAGCGCTACTTATTGCAGTTCTGCGCTGCTCCACCTATGGGTTACAGTAGGGCTTAGCAATATGCTTATGCTTTTAATATCACTTTAAACATGCAATTGTTTGTGTATCAGCGGGGGAAGTCTTTGAAAATTAAATGTTAATGCAAAAGCCATTTGAAATCGTAATATTTTCACCGAATATGCATACTGGAATATAAAAATGCAAATAGGATGATTGTATTTGCATTCTGACCTAAATAACACATGCAACTGTTGGATTACATTATATGCTTCCATACTGCTCTTGTAACTTTGAATTACAGTAATTTGTGACCATGAATTTTACAATAGCTGTTTGTGACTTGATTTAAAATACATTTCAAATTAATTAATGAATTAATACATTTATGTTTTGCATACAACCACTAATTGATATAAACATCTGGAATCAGACATAATGCATAATGCTGATAATGAAGTAAAAAAACAAATACATGGACTAAAACTAGACTAAAATGACAAGAGTTTTCATCGACTAATATTAACTAAAATTAATGAAAGATTAAATTACTAAAATGTGACAAACTTATAAGCATTTTAGTCAAAAGAGTAAGACAAACAATCTTAAATAGCTGCCAAAATTAACATTCTAGAATGGCATTTCAAAGGGTTTCTGAAAGTAAAAACATATCGGACCCAAGTCCCTGTGGGGGAGAACGCTGGAGCTTGGTGCCAAGGGGGTTAGCAGATCAGCAAAGATCTGGCTCCACCTTGTACTGGAGGATATGAGAAGCACACAAACCAAACATCGACGCACACAAGGCTTTATTTTTCCTGGGGGAGAGTAGAGATTGGGGAGGAGCACATACCGGCAGCGACAGCTGGAGGTGGCGCAGAGGCTGTGGTGGGCAGGATGCTGTGACTGGCGGGCGCGGGAAGGGGAGCGGAGGGCAGGGGCTGGGGGATGCTGGGCTGGGCGGCACGTTTGGGGGTGGCAGGTGTGCTGGACGTGGGCAGGCTCTGGAACAAGTCATCAGGCGGGGGCACTGGCAGCACCACGGGGGGAGAGCTGGCCGTGTCCTTGTTCACCAGCAGCACCTCAATTGGCCCCGTCGTGCTCTTCAGGTGGATCTGGTACTTCTTCTGCCCGTTCATGACCTGCACAGGGATATAGATATATACAGATATATACATACACACACACACACGAGTTCAGTTAGCATTAAAATGACCATACATCAAACTGTTGTGTATCATGATTGTCAGGAACAATTTTTTTGGCCAAGGATCAGATGCTTTATCCAAATTTGGAAATCTTAAGCAATGATATAATGATAGCAAAGGATCAATTATATCAATTACACAACTGTAAATTGTCCCGATTGCACTTCATAGCAGCGACTGTACTGAAGGCACACCCAGCACATTCTAGATTAAGTGTTACGTCTGATTCTAATTTTAATTGTTCATGTTGATGCATTTCTAGCTACAGGGAGAGTAAAAACAGACAAAACACTCAAAAATTAAGGAAAAAAGCAGTGCCCTAGCACAGTAAATAGAAGCACTAATGCAAAACTGTGAGGACCTACCCCTTCTGGTATTGGCACCTCTAACTGTGTGCCTGATGGAGCCCGAATGGCCAACAGGGTATCTCCTAGAAAAAGATGGGAGAGTTTCAGTTTGGTAGAAACATACAAGGATACTTTAGGGAAATTAAATTAAAACAAAGGTTGTAAAATTCTAGTGGTAATTCAAAACCCTAGCATCTGCTCACACTAAACCTCAACCACCCAACACCATCAAAATAATGCAGTCCCAAGACAGTTATCAAACATCAGGCAACGTTTCTAAGTGGGGGGGAGAGAAGGAAAAAATAAAAAATTAACTACCTTGGAAGCAGCCGCAGATGTCTTCATGGGTAACATACGCTAATGTTTCCATCTGTTAAGGGCCAAGAAGCTGAGTAATGTGACAGAGCCCATTCACAGTGAGACAGGGAGGTGGCACACAGAGACTCAGACAACCACCTAGCAAACCCTGGGGAGCAGTTGCCACTGGTTTAGCAAGAAAACTACAGGCCACAAGCAGGCTGATAACGCAGGAGTAATCCATCCGGAATGAGAGTAGAAGGAAGGAAGTTTTATTTATGTTTGAGTCAAAGTGACAAAGCAGGTTTGACAACTTCAAACACTACGGTACACCTCAAGAGTGATCCTGTTCTAGATTATTAGCGCAAAACATTACATTTACATTAAGGAAGCAGGCAAAAAAGAAGATAGAATTGCGAGATATTTCTAAAAGATTCACACCACACGTACATGCCAATGTATTAATATGTCAGTCAAAGGGTTTCCACTGATGAGTGCTAAAAATGATTATGGAGTGAAAAACTGTGCCGTTCCAAACTGCAGGATTTTTGGGGGGATTAGTCTATAGAAAATTCTGGACCAGTGTGCTGAAAATCCAGCACTTGAGGTCCAAAGCTAAAAACAGGTTAAACAAGCTTGTTAAACCCATGAGCTCTCGAAAATTGGTAAACACTGACTCATTACAAAAAAATATTTGGTTGGACAGGCAGCAAGGAGTGCGGGAAAGGATATCTGCTGTTCTGCGTGTCGTCCGTGACGTTCTTGATGCTCTGCTGCACCCACACCTTCTGCTGGTCCAGCTCGTGCTCCCGCCGGTCCAGCTCCTCCAGCTCTGCCTTCAAGTCAATCAGCTTGTCTGCGATCTCCCGCGTGTTGCAGCCGGGGCCCACCCCCCTGAGGACACACAGGACACACAGAGGACAGGTCAGCGGCACTGCTCTCCAGGGGGCCACAGCATCATAAACAATGATGGCACACTGACAAAGGGACAGTCACTCCCAGTTGAGTCTAGCTCAAGACAATGCATGTTGTTTGATTTTGTCAAACCAAAAGACACCTTTACAACAGAATATCTATACGCATCTTTTATATATTTTTTCCTCATTAGCTGTGAAATATGCCCAGAACTCACTTCCACTGGATGCTGTTCTTGGATTTCTTCTCGATCAGCCCAATCCCTTCCAGAACGTTTGTGATGTCATAGATGCGCCTCTTCTGCCTGACTGCGAGGGTGTCGGCTGCCTACAGAGATAGGAAGAGGAAGGTGTCACACATGAACTCAGTGCTGAGCAACAAAGTCAAAGAGCAAACAGACGGGTTCCACACTGTGTAGTACTATACATCACTGCATGTTGCTGACAACAGTCTTGCACTGACGACCATTTGCTGCTACAGATTAGCATCTCTGAGAAAACTGTGTTGTCCTGCAAAGTAATCAAAGTGAAAGACAGAAGACTTTCACTAAATCCCCCACTGAAATGTTTTGTATTAGAAGAGAGAAGCATATCCAGCAGTAGACTGAGTCACTGACAGTATCATATGTGCAGAAGCCCCCCTGACCCCCCTTGCATTACCACCTCAGAACCCATCAACACAAGCAGTTAAGAGTAGCACAGTTATGGGCAGAACTGCACAAAATGTAGAAAAAGGAAAAACTGGTGGGAAATGATTCTATGGATTCTGGCTCTGGGAATTCCAACACCAGTGTCTCATCTCTGAAGAGATGGATCATCATGCTGTTGCACCAACACTCCACATGGGGGCCAAAAACAGTACAGAGATTAAAGGGGGCTGGGGGCAATATTTTTGCATCTTCTAAATGGCTAGGCCAAAGTAGAAAAATAAGTACTTTTTACAGACAGACATATACAATCAGACTAATGCCCATCCCTTTACTGTTCAACTGACGGTGATATATGCAATTCACACAGTCATTTAGGTACTGCTGACAAAGGAAAACACTCAATCTTTCTAGGAGCAGCAATGAAAGCTGTCGACTCGAAATTACTGCGCTCTGAGGATCACCCTGCACTCTGCACAACAGCAGCCAAAAGCGCTAGTGGAACTTGGAGTGTGACAGCTTTGATTGTATTAGGACATGAAGATGAGAACATACTCTGAGCAGACTGGTACTAGAATACCATAAGCTTTCTCACCCTCCTACTTGTAACCCTAGCCTATGTCAAAACATTCTACCATTGCACAGCTTTGAACTTCACGAGCTGGGCAGTGCATTCATCACCTTTGGTTGCAGCTGACCCCAATTGACCTCTAATGGTGCATCCAGACAGTTTGATTTTTTTAAACTGTGAATACCTCCCTGGAGTATAGTGGCATCCTCCCTCTCGAATTAGAATCAATGCGTTTTACTTGTCACAAGAACATCATCATTAAATCTTTAAACAGTTTCCCAACCTTCAAAAACTACCCCGATTTGTCAAATTCTTCAGACTTCCCCAAATCACAAACACAAAGCAGATGGGATATGAGACATTTCGACAGACATATTCTTTGAACTACAAGTAAGCATGTTTTGCAATGCAAACAAAATAAAAACTATATAAAACGAGCATACTCCCAAATAAAACCAATGAATTTTCCTCAGCAGATGTAACCAGATTAATTTAAAGGCCATCCATTCAGAATAATAACCCACATCCTCCTAAATGGGGGAAGACTTGTGGTGGGAGGGTAAAACTGCAGTGATAACATCTTGTCAGAGAGAGTACTCCACTGAGCATGGCTTGGAAGTATCAGCTCCATCAATTAGCTTCCACCCCGAGTTGATGGAGTTCGCTAGAATAGCTCTTCCCTCTCCACAGGGAAGCACGCTGCAACAGACAGGCATGCTCTTTCTGGAGAATTCCCATGTTCACACAAGGCACAGCACACCCAGCTGCTTCACCACAACCAAAATGAGCTGTGCTTACAATATGGACTCCAGTGAAGGTCACGATTCCTTTCCATTTAATCAGATGAATAATCATAGCATTTTCCAGCTCTTGTTTACATGTCAGACACACACACTGCCTCTCTCTCTCAAAAACACACCTTTCTCAGTTTTATTCTTTTCCTTTTGTCCCTAAAATATGTCTTTCACTCTGCTGTTTATGTCAAAGATAAATTGGTCACAACCATTTTGCTGCATATTCTTTTCAAACAACATGGAAATGGAAGTGAATTCAAATGCCCCACAACGGTGAGATTCCCTTACAGCAGGAAAAGCAGGGCATTTCTATGGATTGGTGATTCTGGGCACATGACTCATCACCAGCCGCTTCAGGAATGTTGAAAATGGTAGGTGGACGCCTCACAAAGATGTGACAATGTTATTCTAGGCGATAATAAAAAGAGAAAACACCCTTCTGTTGCTGATAACAAATGCACTGACACCATCACACATGTCACAGCTTTAGGCTGGTTTTGACTTTCACAAAGGACATGGGCTGAAGAGCTGATGCTTCAGTGCCTGCACTATGGGACCCTGCCTCAGTGGTGCACAGCTGTGGTCTTTCACTCTGTCAGTTACATATCAATGTTTAAAATCATCACCTGTTTGCTTAAATGCATGATGGGGGGGGGGGGGGATTTCAAGCAAGCAAGAAAACCTCTTCAAGCCTACAGCCCTGCACAAAGTGAATCTCCTTGGAGCCTGAAACAAAGGAACCTGATGTGTGCACAGCCTTGCAAACCACTTTCTCCCCTGAGCGTGATGCTAGATGTGCAGGTGTGACAGGCATGCCTATCCTCGCTGTGCTCAGTGCACACCACACTTATCCCTTTCCAGGGGGAAAAAGCCACTGTAGGACACACTGCTGATTTGTCTGCTGCACCACTGACACACTTGATAGAGCTGGGTCATTGCAGAGCCACGTATTCAGAAAGGAAACCGATTATTCACTGCAGTCGTTGCGCAGACAGCAAAGAGTTAATCATTACCCAACTACAACAGTCAAAGTGAAACGCTTGCTGTGTAACTGAAGGAGCTCCCTGGCATACTCCTCTGAATGAGCCAGAAATCTGTTAGTGCTCCTGTGATAAATGAGCATTTCAGACCTGCAATTCAAACATGACCAGAGAAGGAAAAGCATACAGAACAGACTATTACATCTGGTTAAATGACAAAAGCATCTTATGTTATTGTAGTCATAATAATCATTTGAAAAAATCACTTAATGACTGAGAGACTGCATCTACGACAGGACTGTGTAGCTGTATAGAAAATTTTATAGAAACTGCATGGATTATTATTTCTAATACAGATGCCAATAGGACATAGAATATAAGAATCAGGATTGGATCGCATTTCTGTTTGTCTTAATGCATCATCAGATATTTATTATGGTACCAGCTAAGAAGGGTGTTTTGTGGATATTTAAAATTCCAAAAGGTATGTAACAGTGCATTTGAGTAACAATACTCTTACACATGTTATCTGGCGACAAAATAGTTAAATAAGCCGCCGGGTGTGGGCAACTACACTTTGCTAGTTTGTTGCACCGGAACTTATACTAGTCTTCAGTGATATTTTTAGATTTATTGTTGTTATAAAGTATAACTAAAGTTACAAGGCTTTCAAAACCGAAAGAAAAAAAAACCTTCTTGGTGTACAATCTGTATTCAATTGCACACACGCCAACACACTCTCTTGAAAATGAAATCTGACTCTTGGAAATCCCCATTCACTCCAGAGAGGAGCATGGTGTTGTTTGAAACAACAACATGATTCAGTTTTAAGTGAAAAGTGATGATCTAGATAATGGGCTTTCGTTTTTAGAGCTTTATATAATGCGAGTAAGTAGTATTTCAATCTATTATGCGTAGCATGAACTAATATTCTAAACAATTAATAGAAAATACGATACCACATTGTGCGCATCTGCATCACACAGGGAAGCTGTCAAAATTAGTATATGGGCTCAAGTCTTAACATCTAAGCTTGCGAATTATTTTGCTGCGGTGCAGGACGTGGAAGCACAGCAATAAGTCCGCAAAACAAATGAGATGGGTGGCTTTGTCAGAAGCGTCTCCTCTCAACACAGATGCATTTAGGTATGGGACTAAACATCAGGGTTTCTTGCTGCACGATTCCCCAGCATCCGTGTGGCCTCGTATAACACAAGGGACTTGCATAGACAGTTGCCGAGAAGCAAAAACAATGCTTCCCACCTGAGTAAAATAAACCCGTTTAATATACTCCAATAATAAAGAGTCGGTCACACTTACTACTTTGAGATCCAGTACTCCGTCCTTGGCCTCTTGCAGTAAAGTCACAAACTTGGTGGTGAGCAGACCCAGACTCTTCTCGTGTCGGCTCGGGGTCTGGGCCTGGAGCGGCTCGGCCATGGCAGCCAGGTCTGTCCAGGGAGGGTCCGCTGGCTCGGCTCGATTCGGCTCTGGTGGGTCGCTCTCGTCCCCTATCTGCTCTCGGCCTCAGCACCGCCCTGCAGCGGGCGCGGACGCTAAGCAGTGCCCGAGACACCGCAGCCCGGGATCGTGTCTCGGTTCAGATCTGGTGCAGGTTCGGTTCGGTCCGGGCCGGTTTGGTTGGGGCTCCCAGTTTCCAAAAGCCACTCGGCCTGTAGCCACCCGGCAATGAGGTCTATGGTATGGAGCCGTTAGGGGAGCACTGCATGCTGGGATCGATTTGAACCGCAGGGGCCGTCTGCAAAGGGCACTTTCTAATGACTATGGTACAACAAAATGGGGAAAATAATTTAGGTCTGTCAACCATTAATAATACCCAATACATGTGAAATAAAACAAATAAAAAAAGAGTATTCAGAGTTCCCAAATTATGCACAAGACCAACAGTGATGTAGTCTAAATACTCTGAGAACAAAAACGAGGTGTATTTAGCTTGCAACCAGTAATACACAGCTCTGGAAAAAAATAAGAGACCACTGCAAAATTATTAGTTTCTCTGGTTTTACCATTTATATGTGTTTGGGTAAAATGAACATTTGTGTTTTATTCTATAAACTACTGACAGCATTCCTCCCAAATTCCAAATACAAATATGAACGGAATGGAATGGCTGCCATACATGTAGAGATGCTGATTTAAGAAAAATGTGCAGTGGTCTCAATTATTTCCAGAGCTGTCTACCCTGTTCATATTGCAAAAGCACACCATTTTAAAATATATGTAGTTCTTTAGTTTTCAAGTCGTGGTATTTCAACCATTCTGTTTTAGGTGGCACATATAGATTAGAAAGCTGTCCGGTTTCTTACATGATGTATATACAACCACACAACGCAACACAATCGTGCACTAGATGTGTGTGCATATCTATATCTATATCTATATCTATATATCCTTACAACCGACATGTAACTAGTGTACAGCGCGATAAAAAAACAACAACACTTCCCACAGATAATTTCTTTCGTTTTTAAAATCCCACCTCCCAATGAAATCTTCCAACAAGAACAGCGCATTGCTGCTCTTTAAATGAAACTTCCTGCTCCGTCAGGCCTCGGCGCTCTGGGAGACGCACACTGCCATTCTGCCCGGACAGCCGAACCAATGATTTCGGACATGCGCACAGGGAGCATCGCAAAATAACAAAGCGTAGAGAAAGACGCATTGACTGGCTTCCATTAATTCGAAGTGTTATATATTTTTATTCATTCTTACATAGATTTCCAATGTTTGTCAGTAGGGTTGCATATAATCTATTGAGTAACCTTTAAGTCTGTGATGAAAACACAATGGGGAAAAGTCCATCACAGACTGAGAAACAGATTTATACATTAAGGTGTTTATTAAAGCATTATTCAGCCCTTCTTTCCAATGGAATCAGTCAAGACTACTTACACATTTTGTCTTTAACTAGTGCCTCTCTGAGGACAGCCAAGGGCAGTTTGTATTTCCTAAGGGGAAGCAGTAGATTCTTCCAGTACACTATTCTCATTTCAGCACACCTTGGCATTTTCATAAGCACAACTACACCACCTGGTGTGGAACAAGTCAGCACTATGGGTAATTTCTCACTGATAATAAACTTGGACTGTTGAGCAACATGTCCTTCCAGGGAATAGCTCTTATTTTCTTCTATCAACAATGGCTCTTTATGATAATTGTCAGTGTATCACTGATCTTTACAGTGCACATGTTGAAAACTTTACTGTAGAATATAAATCATGCATTTATATTCCTCTCCTTATATTCCCTCTCCTGTTCTCTCTTCTATAGATAACTTAAAACCCCTGCTGTTTAAAATAATTAAAAGGCTCTAATTTAGGAAATTATTAGTTCAGTTAAGGGTTCAATTAAGTAATTGAAACATTGGACAGATCAAAAACCAGCAGGGTAGGGGGTCCTTCAGGAGCAGTGTTGGGAACCACTGATTTAGGGGAAAGCTCAGCCAAGTGAATATAAACTTGTTTTGTTTGTTTTCATGTTACAGCAATGATTCCTGATATGATGCTGTTGAAGTGCAATATGTTTCTTTCACCAGAAACACTATGCCACAATGCCCTGTGCAGCCTGTACCTTCCCTGTGCCACCCCTCTTCCCTCAGCATCTCACAACTTAAACCTATAAAATAATAAACACTGCACTGCCAGCCATACTTCCATATGACCAGGTAAAAAAAGTTGGTTCTGATTTACTGGCCACGTGTCTTGTATGCAACACAGTTAATGTTGAAGAAAACACTGTTCTTCAACTAAGTCAACAAGTTTGTGTATTTGTTTAATACTGAGTGATGCACTGTGTATATAAGTAGCATTCCATGGCTGTGTAGAAATCCCTCTGCAGGGCCTTTTCTAAATCCTCCCATTGCAGTGTTTAGAGGAAACTAAAAAAAGTTCCCAAGGGAAGGCAATGCCCTGCTACGATTGCATGTCTGAGGAACTGGATTATTCAGTCATCTCAGAAACCCCCTCCTCTCCCCCCCTGCTCCCTGCTCTTCCTCCTGTGTGGGAATAAAGGAACCCGTCTCACAACTGAATGGTGGCCAGCCCGCCCACTCCTCAGCCCACTGATGAAAGCAGCCAATCACAGTGCATGTCTTGAAGTGGGCAACTGGAGAAAGAGCAAAGTAAACGTATTTTACATTTTACAAATAAAAACATTCAACATTTTAATTCTTGTGATTAAATTTTTTTATAATCAATTACTAAAATCACTTAAAAAATTTAAAATCTCAAAGTGATTAAATTCAAAATAACTGAACATGTGCATAAAAAGAAAAACAAATGTGCTAAAAGCAAACCTGCTAACCAACAAAAAATGTCAAATACATTGAAAATAAATTAAAATGAATCGGACAAATAATAAAAAAAATTATAAAACAAGAAAAATAAAAAACAAACCAAAACAGTCCAATTCATTTAAAATTAAAACCAAACGGCCAATGCATTTGACAAAGAAATATAACAAAAACAACCCAAAAAACAATCAAACTAGTGTTTTTAAAAACAACTAAATCTTTAAAAACAATTAAAATTCATTTTTAAAATTCATTTTAAAATATAATCTTTCATAAAAGAATTAAAAGATCTTGGCTCGGGCTCCAGCAGGGGGAGATGGTCGTCCCCGGAGGTGGGTCCCATCAAGGGATCCTAAGCTCCCCCAGATCTTTTATGTGCCAGATCTTGTAGGCTTCCTCCTTGCCCCTCTGATGGACCTCCAGATTGACATACTCACGAATGAGTACCATGCCCCTCCGTGCGGTGACAATCGGGTCCAGCTCCTGCTTATTAAAAAGGCAGATGTTCCGTCCCTCCCACAGGGCCTGTTTCACTGCGCAGACGACATGCCACCAGCACCTCAGGGAGGGAGATGTTATTCCCTTGGCAGGGCCATAAAGGATCCGCTGGGCGGTCGTCCGCACAGGAACGGCAAACCTGCGGAGGAACGGGAAAAACAGGAGCCAGACCCTGCAGGCGGAGGGGCAATCGCTAAAGATATGCGTCTCCGTCTCCTTCCCCAGGCAACCCTTATAGGGGCAGGTGTCATAAGGAGCTATGCCCCTTCCGTGCATGAATTCTCGGGTGGGGAGACACCGACTCACAGCCATTCAGGAGACATCTTTCTGCGTATTCGTGAGGCAAACGTGCGTAGCGTTAGCCCAGATAAACCGGCAGGTTTCGGGAGGGAAATCTTCTATCCGGCTGGTCTCCTGGGTAGATCTCATCTGGCTACAGATGGTCTTATAATCCCAGGAGGCCAGCATGACTTTATGGAGGCCTACTTCGAGCGCAAAGGCTCGGAGCGCCCTGTAGAACGGCGGGGGATCCCACGAGTGCGGCCTGGTGTTATCCATGGCGCAGAGGCCGAATGGTCTCAGGCTGCTGGCAAAATAAAAGCGGCCTGGATGTTCTTGACCACATAGGCCAGCCCCTGCACCTTTATCAGCCGCACAACGTCCGGGACCCCCCTGCCTCCATCCAGGGTACCCTTCACCATCTGCACTCTTTTCAGCCTCTCCATTTTGCTCCCCCAGACAAACCGAAATATAATTCGGGTCACTAGTTTTGCGATGACCTTGTCTTGGGGGAAGATCATTCCTACGTAGAGGAGAAAGAGCAAAGGGCACCACTATTAAGGAGTAATTTAAACATCATTGTCCCAACCAATGGTAAAATTGGTGGAGATGGCTATTTAACGGTGACCAGTAACCAAGGTGTTGCTGCTGACAACTCCAGGACAGTTCCTGTGAGCTTCTATCTGCAAGAGGAACTGAATTTTCAGAGATGGAGAGTCATTAACCACTGTTTTTTTCTCTCTATGATTTCTATTCTCTTACTCTTATGACCCCTGCTACACGCCGACACATACATATATTTATATTTAGTTTTGGAGAAATAAATGCTTTTATTTACAGTGCACATGATCATAACAATAGACAAAATCCCCAAACAAAACCAAACTCTTCTTCGAACCTAAACCAATACACATAACAGATCCCTATCTAAACATATAATAACAGAAACACATGCAGCAAACAATCAAAGTCCATAATCCATAAACAAATAAACAAATAAACTCTCTGCCTTTCCACAACTTCCCTGTTTTATCAAGTGGGGAGCTAGTCACAGAGGGAACAGTGGGTCAGGTGTTCCCCAAGTAATTTCCCTCCCCAGGGATCCTGTGAGGTGCAGGGCAGTTCGGGGCAGCAGCCCAGCACAGCATCACAATATAAATAAGGGACACCCCTGTACCCTACCACAACTAATTGTTAATAAAATGAGACATTTATGAGATTAGATATTAGATACTGTTGTGCGGTTGAAAAACTCAGCATTGTCTGGTAATCTTAAATTTCCGGCCCTCTTTCCCCCGATCCTTCACTTATTGCCTTAAAATAACAGTGCTGAAATCGGAATGTTACAATTACAGGGTCACATTTTATAATAAGGTGCTGTGATTCCTCATTAATTAATATATTAATACCACAGGATAAACACATGAATATGTCATGCACATCATCTGAGTTATTATGTTAATCACATGTATAACAGGGTTAGGTTTAGGTTTAAGGGTTAGGGTTAGGGTAAGTGCAGGTTCACGTGCTCAACATCAGAACTCAGATGATGTTCATGATGTATTAGGTGATGTTTAAATCCTATGGTATTCATATATTAATTAATGAGGAATTATGGTGCCTTATTGTAAATTGTTACCCAATTACAGTACATACTGTGGCAACTAGAATCCTTATTATCAAGTCTACTGAGTTTTAATGTTTCCTTGAAGGGTTAATATGAATGATCAATGCTTTTTTAAAATATTTATACCATTGCTTTTAATATGAATGATCAGTGCTTTTCTGAATACATATAATCATTGATTTTATTCTGTGTATGAGATTAATTCTGCTTACATGCAAGAAACATTCTGTCCTACTGTTCATTATTGTCAAGTTTGACCAAATTCGACGGAAACAAGACCTTGAAACCAGTTACTGAGTAACTTCTATATCTATGTGAGATCAATGTTTCTAGTATTAGATGTAAACAAGTTGTGAAACTTTGCCGGACCTTCAATAATATATAAAACGGTTTAATTGTATTATTGGCTGTTTTTGCTTCTGTACCACTGCTTGCTCCAATAGGAAGAGAGGAGACTGCTCCCTCCTTCTGTAGATCACCCCTTTTGGCAAGCAATATAACTGCTTGTAACCAGGGAATCAATAGGCTCTCGTGGTCCAAACCAGTTGCAGGGTCTCCATTTGAATTCATTTGAAAAGAAAGCTGATTAAAGCTGATTGAATTCTTTCCAACACTCCATATTTTTACTCCGTTATAGTAATTATGGTTTTCTAAGACAACATGATGTGTTGTTGTGTCCATGGTTGTGGGAAAAACAGATTAGAGAGGATAGTTATTATTTTTTTTACAAAAGAGGAGATTAATGTGCTGTGAAAATTATATGTGCAAGTATACAATCTGTCATTCTGAAAAAGGAAACAATCTGGAATCTGCAGTGATCACTTTGATCCCAGTGCCATCTAACATTTGCATCACTAGAATCATCTCACTCACCTATGCTAGGTTGTATGAGATGTTATAGTGGATGATTTCGTGAACTAAATGTCTTTGCTAAGGAAATAGGAACTTGTCTTTTGCATAACAGGGGTCATTTAAAAATAAATGCTGTCCCAACACTCCTGCCTAAGGTGACTACACCACCATGATCATAATTATTGCTTATCATGTTTTGTCCAAACTGAAATGTAAACATTCACTCAACTGAACTTGCTGCATAGATGACAAATCTGGTGAAGTTATAATACAACAGATCCTGAAACCCTCAAGGTACAGACATGCTGGCTTTTGACTTCCACCATTATTTGGTAAGTTTTATATTTTTAAGTTTTAAAAGTTGCTTATATGATAGAATTAATCCAGAATCCAGAAGAGTGTATACCTCTTATGTACAGGGGCGTTGCAAGGGGGTAGGCATCCCAGCAATTGCCTGGGGCCCCGGGCTGGGGGGGGGCAGCAAATGGGACCCCCCCCCCCTTCCCCCCTTCCCCACCCCGCTCTCACGGGATACCAACACCGTCAGAAATTATTTTGCCTGGAGCCCCCACATACTCTAAAATCACCACTGCTTATGTATACACTATAACCTATGCATTATAGTTAAATTATTAACAATAATAAAGACACACAAAACCATAATTATAGAGACCCAATTACAGTACCCTTTAAAGTTTCCCTTTAAAGGCCATACAAGTATCTATGTTTTCTTGTGATTATTTCCACTGATATGTTATAAATTAAGTTATGATTCTGTTTTGTTTAAGCTATATTGTTGTAGTCAAGTGATTCTCTTTACATTGTGATAATTGGATCACTTGCTTAATTTCTCTGGTCAAATAGTTGTTTGTGACACAAGCATAGAAGAGACTACTGTAACTGTGCAGTAATTTATATTTTATTTTTTTAGAAAACTGACTTAAAAGGGAACTCCACCAAAATTCCACAGTTCCCACTCTGCTGTAGCCTACACAGCAGTCCCTCGGAAAAAAGTAATAATGTAAAATAATAGCAACAGTTCTTGATGGTGAAATATACTTTTTATGACTACAAACCAATAATTCTTTCAGAAAAATAGGGTGATGGAAAAATAATATGTTTCTATTTATAGAATAACCTGAGAAACTATGGAATTTCGGTGGAGCTCCCCTTTAATATCACAGGACTTCAACGGATTTCAGACATGCACCAAAATGGATTTTTTCCTTATTTTTTTCTTTCCTGAACGCCACACTGCAGCGAGTTTTAAGGAACAGAGAAAGCCAAGGAGCAGGAAAAACTATTTCCTCTGAATAAAGGGACTTATTGGCTGTTAGAGGAAAAGGTTTAAATTCAGAGTACTTGGGCTAAAACTCACTTTAGAGATACCCAGCAATCTTGCAGAAGGACACTCTCATTGAAGGCCCCAACCCTCCAAACCAGAAAAGTCCCTAAACAACTTTTTCAGGCAAACACAGAGACTTTGCGCCCCGTCTCAGGTTTCTGGTGATGCTGATAAGAAGACCCAGCCTGCCTTGCTGGTTTATTATCAGGGTGCTGGGAGTCTGCAACCTCATGCTTTACAGTAGGTGTGACTTATACTGTTCTGTCTATTATCTATTTCTTTCCTTTCTTTATTATTTTCATGGATAACTTGAATGTGTTCTACTCCAGTGAGCAATGACACTCTGACTGTTTCCCTGGCTCCTTAGTGATGTTCCCACTAAGTGACATCAGAAGGCTCCGATGCGCAAACCCAGTGACCCGCAAACTGGGCAGAGGTCAGGGGAGCGCGGGGCCCATCATAGGCCACTCTGCAGTCCCGCTGTGCTCCTGGCTGGAGAAGAGGCAGTGACACACAGCCACAGAGCTGCACACAGGGGTCGTCTCTCCTTCCAAATTCAGCCTGACCTACTTATGTCTTCCTATGTTACCATTCCATTCTGCTACTGGACATGGCCTGGTCTGGAGTTCCTCAGTAGACTGACAGCGAACTTCAAAAGTGCTGTGTGGCTCCACACCACTGGCTCTGTGTTTCAATGACATTTCAACGACTCTGTAGCACTGGGGTCTTTAGAGAGACAATGATCTTTAGTCACCTTTAGCATTTATAGTTACTACTACAATAGTAACCTGTTTAATTGCAATTTGTATTGGAAGCTGTGTTTCTAAATCATGTTCTTTGCAAATAAAGTTTGGTGTGCCTTTATATTTTTACCATCAATACATTTCTGTTGAATCACTATCCCCTTCCCCTGAGCTATTTACAATGACTTCACATCTTATCTACAATTATTAGCTAATAAATCAAGGATGTAAGACTTGTATTAACTGTATATTTTCTTATGCATTTATGTCATTTTGAACTTGTAATTTGTACTGTGTTTTGATCTGTAATTCTATACTGTATTGCACTTTTATATTGCTCTTATATTTTGTAAGTCGCCCTGGATAAGGGCATCTGCTAATAAATACATAAATAATAATAATAATCATTGTATTACTACACCCCTCCTCCTTTCCCTTCTCCCTCCTGCAGGTCACGGTACAGAGGTGGACTGAGCAGTGCTGAGCAGGGAAGTGCAGGGAAACCAGCCACAGACTAGCAGAGAGGTGTCTTTTTAACCTCTTTCCCCTGGGGAGTGAGTCTTTTTCACACATCTTTGGTTGTGTAAATTAATTATTGGAAATCTAAATAATTAGCAGGAGATACTTTGTCCTTCCTCAATGTCTACCATATGCCATGAATACACAATGAGCCAGTTTGAAAGCAACCAGCTGCTCCCAGTATGGCAGGGAGGGGAGAACATTGTTCCCAAACAAAGAGGATGTGGGTCAGCCCCTCTCCACCTCTTCCAGGTGGTCTTCCTGGCAGGAGGCAGGGCCTGCAGGAGCCCCCAGACTGCATTGCTGTCATTTCCCCAACATTTGTACAATAGGTTCAGAAGCCTTACTTTTTTATAATGTTAAGTATGGAGGGGTATCTCCCTGGATACGATAACTGTTTCTCTCCCAAACTGCATGTTATGCTACTGTTTGCCTAATACAATGAATAATGTGTGTACTGGGGAAGGTTCACATATGTTATACCAGTGATCTTCACTAATTATGAGAGAGGAGCCACTTTTGCCAATACGAAATCAGTTTGAGAGCCACCACACAAACCTGAAGCATTTTTTGCTGGCCTTTAAATAAAGCAGTGAGTTGCTCAACTAGACTAGTTTTAATGTAAACAGGATACATTTGTTTATTGTTACCTGTTAAATAGAACACAACAATATTGACAGCGTCCCCCACCAGCTCAAAGCATTTCCCATTGATGTTACAATCAAACTGAAAATGTTACAATCAAATAACTTTTAAATCCACCAATAAGCAGAAAAAGTAACCTGCAGGCTTTAGGACCTTGTGCATGCTGTTTTTGGGCACTTCAACAAAGCTTCAGCAGCCGCCCCCCCCCACCGCAACAAATAAATCATGCTTTGTGCCTATTAACCAATGAACAACAGTAAAGGAGGAGTCCAGTGCTACCTATATACAGGCTTGTGGAGTGCAGTGGAATAACACATTTGGGTCAATGCTGGGCTTGCTCTTTCTCCTGTGGGCTGGGCTTCTCCTCCTCTATTTCCTGTGGAAGACAGGGAGGCCCAAGAATTTTCCACCTGGTCCACAGCTTTTTCCAATATGTGGGAATCTTCTGCAACTCAACCTGAAGAACCCCATGAAAGACTTTGAAAAGGTATGGATTAAAAGGCTGAAAATAACAAAAAGTTCTGAGTGAATTGAAAGACACAGTGTCTAGTGGAAGTTTGCTTTCTGAATTTCAGAAATACTGAACTGTGATATAAGGTTGTACACTGAAAGGTAAGAACCACATGATATGAAAGGGTGGCATAAGACCCTTTCTTAAGACCCTGTCTTGTTATGGGTGATCTTCCACTGTGGGTCTGATGGTGTGAGAGCAGTTCTCTGGTTCTCTCAGTGTGGGCTGGGCAGGGTCTCTCTCTGTCTATCTCTCTCTCGTTTTGTGTGGATCCATATTCAGAGTGTTCCACCACTCTCTCTGTCTGTGCTGTACAGCTCTCCAAGCGCTATGGGAAAGTGTACAGCGTGTATTTCGGGGGCAGGCCAGTTGTGTTACTGCATGGTTTGCAGGCAGTGAAGGAAGCCCTGATGACTCGGGGAGTTGAATTTGCTGCAAGACCCCAGGGCCTGCTGATCAACCACTTTTTTGAGGATAAAGGTAAGTAAGAGTGACGACAGCAAAAAAATGTGTATGATTTCTAAAGGATTTACTAATTAGTAAGAATGCTGCATATGTTTATCAGAGGTAATATTCTTACATCTTAACTTCTTGATCCAAATGTCCGCTAAAATACCCCATATGTGAATAATTTGAAATGGAAAAATGTAATAAAATGAATTCAAACTTCTGGTCTGGAAATCAATTATCAGTATTGGAAAATCCGGTCAATTGTGTGCACCGGAACTGAACTGCAGGAGCACTAAGCCTGACATTTGCTATTCTTTTGGCACATGTGATTGTCACTTTTTTTCTGTATTTGAATCAACCAGGACAGCAGGACTGTTCCTTCTCTGGAGTCATTCATATATTTAATTACATGGGAGTAAACAGTACAAATACAAGGGTAAAAGTTTGTAAGTTTCTTACAAGTTTATCCTGATGAGGTGGCAGGAGTAATTTACAGGCTCAAATTAGCGCCAGAAGTAACGGATTCAAAATAAAATATATTGTAAACAAGAAAAATAAAGTTGAAAATGTAACAAAATTTTAGAGTAAAAGTGAATAAATGGATGTTGAGATCAAAAATAAAACAATTGAAAGCAAAATGTATAGAATTGTAAACAAAAATAATGACATCAAAAGCAAAACAAAATAATTTTAAAGCATGAGCAAAACTCAAATTTATTGAATTCATTTAGTTTATGCTCTTGCCTAGAGTTGCTGCCTTTGGTTACAATACTAGAATCTTTGCTTTCGCAGCCGGTTTCTTTACTTTTCATGTTTTTATTTTTTCTATACGTTTTGGCAAAAATTTTCCATGAAGGCGGGGTTTAGAGGTAGGCGTAGATCATGGGTCTCCATTGGTCCACTAGGTTTGTGTGATGGTTCTTTCTAACACAATGAGCAGGTAAGCTGGTCTGCCATGTCACCAGTATGCAACAAATCTTTAGCTTTACCACTGATTGTACCCATACGACTGAGTGGCATGCAACTTCGTGGCTTCGGAATTTTTTTAATGAAAATTATAGACAATTGCTTTCTACTTTATTATTTATTTATTTATTTATTGGTAGATGCCCTTCTCCAGGGTGACTTAAAAAACATAAGAGCAATACAAAGTGCAAAAATACAGTACAATTCAGAGCATAATGCAAATTTACAATTTACAAATTCCAATTTACAAACGTCTATAGGTACTATACAGTCAAAAATACAAGTCCTAGATCCTATATAGTAAAAGGTAGTAAGTGCAGGGATCATTAACAATGTGAGTACTAGTAATGCAAAGCAAGGGGTTTGTCAAAACATACAGGATAATAAACTACTAGATTACAAGTAGAGTCTGAACAGATGTGTCTTGAGTAATTGCTGGAAGGAGGTCAGGGACTCTGCTGTCTTGACTTCTATGGGAAGGTTGTTCCACCACTTAGGGGCCAGGGATGAAAAGGAGCGGGCTCTGGAGGAAGGGGAGTGGAGAGGAGGCAAGCTTAGTCTTCTGGCGCAGGCAGACCGCAGTGGTCTGGAGGGGATGGTCAGGGCTCTGTGGGGGCTTTGCTGGGGTTGTTGACAGAGGATTTAAAAAGTGATTGGAAGTTTGGACCTCTTCCACTTCTGTTCAGCGATGCACAGACAGTGAGAGAGAAGTTAAAATAGTGGAGAACAATAACATATTACATATTTGTTTGTTTATTTTATACAGCCTTTCATCTCATCTCTATCAATGATGCCAGTAAATTTGGAGGTGACTGTGTGTGTATGTATGTATATATATATATATATATATATATATATATATATATATATATATATATATATACATACATACATACATACATACATACATACATGCAGTACTGTGCAAAAGTTTTAAGCAGGTGTGAAAAAATGCTGTAAAGTAAGAATGCTTTCAAAAATAGACATGTTAGTAGATTGCATTTAGTTAATTGATAAATATAAAATGAGTGAACAGAAGACAAATCCACATCAAATCAATATTTGGTGTGACCACCCTTTGCCTTTAAAACAGCATCAATTCTTCAAGGTACACTTGCACACAGTTTATGAAGGAACTCGGCAGGTAGGTTGGGCCAAACATCTTGGAGAACTAACCACAGTTCTTCTGTGGATTTAGGCAGCCTCAGTTGCTTCTCTCCCTTCATGTAATCCCAGACAGACTCGATGATGTTGAGATCAGGGCTCTGTGGGGGCCATACCATCACTTCCAGGACTCCTTGTTCTTCTTTACGCTGAAGATAGTACTTCATTACTTTTGCTGTATGTTTGGGGTCGTTGTCATGCTGCAGAATAAATTTGGGTCCAATCAGATGCCTCCCTGATGTTATTGCATGATGGATAAGTATCTGCCTGTACTTCTCAGCATTGAGGAGACCATTAATTCTGACCAAATCCCCCCAACTCCATTTGCAGAAATGCAGCCCCAAACTTGCAAGGAACCTCCACCATGCTTCACTGTTGCCTGCAGACACTCATTTGTGTACCGCTCTTCTGCTACAGCCAAATATTTCAAATTTTGACTCATCAGTCCAGAGCACATGCTGCCATTTTTCTGCCTTGTTGCCATGTCGGAGGTATGGCTTTTTGGCCACAAGTCTTCCATGAAGGCCACTTCTGACCAGACTTCTCCGGACAGTAGATGGGTGTACCAGGGTCCCACTGTTTTCTGCCAATTCTGAGCTGATGGCACTGCTGGACGTCTTCTGATTACGAAGGGAAGTAAGCATGATGTGTCTTTCATCTGCTGCAGTAAGTTTCCTTTGACGACCACTGCGTCTACGGTCTTCAGCGTTGCCCGTTTCTTTGTGCTTCATCAAAAGAGCTTGGACAGCACATCTGGAAACCCCTGTCTGCCTTGAAATGTCTGCCTGGGAGAGACCTTGCTGATGCAAGGGGGGGGGGTGGGGTGGAAGAAGGCAGGGGGATTCAGTGTGGGGATTTTCCATCTCATACAGAAATCACACAAATAACATAAAATCCAATGCAGACCAGCTCACCGACTCATTGATTGGGTTAGGAAGAACTGTCACACAAACCTAGTGGACCAATTGAGACCCATGATTTATGCCTCCCTCTAAACCCTGCCCCCAAGGAAAAAAATAATTGTGCCAAAACTCATAACAAAAAAAGAGCGAAAGCAAAGAATCCGCTGGCAAAAGCAAAGATTCTAGTATCATAACCAAAGGCAGTGACTCCAGGCAAGAGCATAAACAAAATTGATTCAATAAATTTGAGTTTTGCTCTCACTTTAAAATTATTTGCTTTCAAGTTTTTTTTTTTGCTTTTGATATAATGATTTTTGTTTACAATGCTATACATTTTGCTTTTGATTGTTCTATTTTTGATCTCAACATCCATTTATTCACTTTTACTCGAAAATGTTGTTTTATTTTGAATTTGTTACTTATGGTGCTAATTTGAGCCCATAGTAATAATATTATTTAAATAAGAAAATATTAATATTCATTTTCCTTGCTTTGTATTATGATAAAATATATTCTATAAAATGAGAGTAGTGTTTGACCCTGCATTTTCAGAATAAGACTGCGAACCTGTGGGCAGGCTGCCTCATTGCTGGGTTGTCATTGCAGGTGTGATTATAAATACATACGGTCCCAGCTGGAAGGAGCAGAGGCGGTTCGCTCTGACCACTCTGAGGAACTTCGGCCTGGGAAAGCTGTCCATGGAGGAGAGGATCCTGGAGGAGACTTCGCATCTCAGCTCATACATAGAGAAGATTGCAGGTATGGGCTTCAGAGCCCAGTTCCCCTGTCCCATCACGCCACTCGCACAATGCACCTTAATCTGCAGCAAAGTAATAATACCACTTAAAGCTGATTAAAGATGATGATGAGGATGATGTATACAGATCAAAATGTCACTTTGCATAAAATTTACAAAAGACAATAAGGTGGCCAACCCTCTCCTGCTAAAAATATAATTTGTGGACAGGTCAGTCCTTGGACCCTCAAATGTTGTTCTACAATGCAATTTCCAATGTCATCTGTGCCATCCTACTTGGATCCCGCTACAACTATGAGGACCAGTCCTTCCAGTCCCTGATGCAAATGATAATTGAAACCTCAAAAATTATTAATGGACCCTGGGGCATGGTATGTGTGCTCTATGAAATTTCTCATTTCCTGTTTATTACTGAAAGCTCCCAAAAATGTATCATCTTCAGTAAACTAAACACAAGAGTCAAATTTAATTACATTTATCATTAAAGGCCATTATAGTATTTGTATGTTTATTGTAGCAAAATTCATGTAGATTTTCAAAGATGCTGGTTGGTAAAAATGACTTGAATCTCAAAAGTTTAAAATCCATTTAAACACTTATCAATGAAAAACATGATAGCCATTGACCATTGTTCTATGGAAACTAAGGTGCTTGTTGTTTTACTCTGGGTCATATTGCAAGACTGAGACTGTGGTGATGATCTCCTCAGTCTGAGACAGATTGTAAAGACAATTAAAAGAGCACTAATTCCTGTGATTTATCCATTAGGCACCTTGACATTTCAATAATTTACAGTATATGATAATCCGAGGTATCTGATTATACTTAAACTTTGTTTTTTCTGTTGCTTTACTGATGACCTTACAATGTAGGTTTTCAAAACACATATTTGCATTTGTTTTTTTAATCACAGATTTATGATACCATACCCCTTCTTAGAAGCTTGCCTCTTCCCTTCTGGAAAGCCATTGAAAACAGAAACAAATTAAAGGCATTTTTACTGATCAAGGTGACTGAGCACAAGGAGACACAGGTTCCAGGACAGCCACGGGACATCATTGATTGCTACCTCGATGAAATTGAAAAGGTACTACAGATCTATAGCACCACCACTAACTGGCAATGTTTGTGCTCCATGGGTTAAAGAGAAGAACTTGTTACCAGGAGGTCCCTTGTTCAAGCCCAGGATCTGCTATTGATTCAGCAGGGGTTTAATCATATTGTTGAAACTCCTAAGACACTATTGGGTACCCTGAAATCATAGAAGCCATAGTATACCAAGTTGAAAAAACAGCTTTACCTTTGTAGACACAAGAGCAGAATGAGATAATTGAACATCACAACAGAGAAAATGAGGTACATGTGGCAGGACCGGTCCACTTGTGGTCCAAGGTGAATGTTCTTTTTTCTAGACCTCTTGTGATTTTACCGTGTCTCTGCTGTCAGAGAGGAAATGATGGCTCATCCTTTGATGATGGCTTCATGGTGGCCCTGTTGATGGATCTCTTTATTGCCGGAACAGACACCACCTCCACTACTTTCCGCGTGGGCCTTTTGCAGCTCATGGTTCATCCAGATGTGCAAGGTCAGTAAACCTCCTCATGAATCACTCTTTGGGCATCTGAATAATGAACCCTCTTTTAATACACATTTACTGAAAGGTCAAGAAATAAATTAGCTCTGTCTTTGACTACAGTGACATGAGATGAATACCTTCAAAACTAATAGACACAATGCTCCTACATTTTGTTGAATTTATGACCAACTCAGAACAATGGGATAACAAAATGATCACCATTAATAGTTAGTCTTCTATTGTTTAAAAATATCCATACTACAAACACCCCAAGCATTACATAAGAAACATAAGAAAGTTTACAAACAAGAGGAGGCCATTCAACCCATCATGCTCGTTTCATGTCCATTAATAAGTAAGTGATCCAAGGATACTATCCAGTCTATTTTTAAATGTTCCCAAATTCTCAGCTTCAACCACATTGCTGGGTAGATTGTTCCCGATTGTGACAACTCTCTGTGTGAAGAAGTGTCTTCTGTTTTTTGTATTGAATGCCTTGAAGCCCAATTTCCATTTGTGTCCATGCTCATCTGGTTTGATGTGGTTGATGCCTTTCATGATTTTGAATACTTGAATCAAGTCCCCACATAGTCTCCTCTATTACAGGGTGAAAAGGTTCAGTTCCCTCAGTCTCTCAGTAGGACATTCCCTTCAGACCTGGAATAAGTCTGGTTGCTCTCCTCTGAACTGCCTCTAGAGCAGCGATATCTTTCTTGAAGTGTGGAGCCCAGAACTGTACACAGTATCCAGATGAGCTCTAACTAGTGCATTGTACAGTCTGAACATCACTGCCCTTGTTCTCAATTCTACACGTTTGACAATATACCCTAACACTCTGTTTGCCTTTTTTATTGCTTCCCCACATTGTTTGGATGGAGAAAGTGAAAGTTCTATTCCTGCCATAGTGTAATTATATTGGACATGTTTGTTACCTGCTTGTAATACCTTGCACTTGTCCACATTGAATTTAATCTGCCAGGTGTCGGCCCACAACTGAATATTATCTAAGTCCCTTTGAATAGCCTGTGCTGCCGAGATTGTATCTGCTGAGCCACCTATTTTAGTGTCATCTGCAAATTTGATAAATTTGTTAACTATCCCAGAGCCCAGATAATTAATATAGATTAGAAAAAGAAAAGGCCCTAGTACTGATCCCTGTGGAACTCCACTAACAACCTCATTCCAGTTAGAAGCGACTCCTCTAATCGACACCCTCTGTTTCCTATACATCAACCAGTTCATAATCCACCTACTTACATTACCCTGAATGCCTACAGCTTCCAATTTGAGGATCAGACTTTGGTGTGGAACCTTATCCAAAGCTTTTTGAAAATCTAAGTATATCATATCATATTTGATTCTAATACGTGATCTACAGCTGCAGTTGCATGTTCAAAGAACTCGAATAGATTAGTAAGACATGATCTGCCTCGTCTAAACCCATGTTGACTATCTCCAAGAATATGGTTTTCATTAAGATGCTCCTCTGTTTTCTCTCTAATATTTTTTTCCAACATTTTACAGGTAATGCAGGTGAGACTGATTGGTCTGTAACTTCCTGGCTCAGTTTTGTCCCCTTTCTTGTGGATTGGGATGACATTAGCAGTTTTCCAATCATTTGGCACATCCCCTATTCTAAGGGACATTTGGAATATTTGAATTAGCGGCCTATAAATAATTTCCCTAATTTCTTTAAGTAGTGTTGGAAATATACCATCTGGCACAGGTGATTTGTTTGTTTTTAATTCTGCTAGTCCCTTTAGTACCTCTTCCTCATTTATCCTGATCTCTATTAGAGTTTGACTGGACTGGGTGTTAACCTGTGGCATGTTATCTGTTTTTTCGTTTGTAAAAACCTCTGTGAAATACTCATTTAGAACATTTGCTACATCTTGTTCATTTTCTAAGATACTTCAGTTTTTGCCCTTTAGCGGTTTCACTTCCTCCTTTATTGACCTCTTGCTGTTGTAGTATTGAAAAAAGCTCTTTGCATTAGTTTTAGCTGCAAGAGCTATGTTTCGTTCTATTTCCTTCTTTGCTTTCCTGATCCCTTTCTTCTTTGTAGTTGAATATATTCTTTGTATTTTGTTTAGTCTCTATCCCTTTTGTATGCACTATACAACATTTTCTTTCTCTTGATATTTTTTTGCATACTTCTATTAAACCATTTTGGCCAATGTTGTTTGGTCCTCAATTTGCTAAGTTTGGTACAAATTTCTCCTGAGCCTGAGTATATTCTTAAAATCTAACTATCCATTTTCGACTGAATCTGTATCCAGTGAGCTCCAATCTACATCTTCCAAGTGCCACCTCATACCTTCAAAGTTTGCTTTTCTTAAATTGTAGTGTAGCGCCCCCCTCTCTTTTTCAAAACAACCCTTCTGGTAGAGGTAAGCCAAGGATAATCCCCTCGGTTATCCCTATAATTAAATGGACTATCTTAAATAAACAATTAAGTAAAATTAACGACCATGCCAATTTGGAGCTAATATAACTCCAAATAAATAACAGGTTCTTTGAAAATAAAGACAGCACAGGGTGTGAAGTGAGGACAGGATTAGTATAAAACAAGACTTTTATTTAAACAAAGTATCACAGCTTTTACCTATAGCAGCAGATTTGATAGCCACAACTGTTAAATTATAGCAGCAGATTTGTAACCAAGAGCGTTTACATCAGACCCTAAGCACTAGGATACCTTAAACACTATCACCCCACACTTCTAGATAAAAAGATAGTTCACAACCAAATAACACTTTTAAATAACAACCTCCAGAACCAAGTGACTTCCACAAACAGGATCCCAACCGAGAAAATCGCACACTTAAACTAATAAATCAGTGATTTTCATAGAAAAAGAAACAAAACTTCATACAAGTAAAAAGATACCTAATGCGTAAACACTCCTATACAGCTACTTTAGTTAAGACACAAGTTAATAAAGTGCAAGTGTGCAATCAACAGTTAACAGGACTTTTACAACTATACATTGTAAGCATATACACAATTACAATTAGAATAATGAGGACAAAAGACGCTACTCTAAAAGTCTAAAACAAACAACAGATTAAAAGTTTGTTTGCAGTGCTCAGATACAACAAAGTTCACAAGATCGTAGTTACCAACTCACAATACAAACGATGCACAGTTATGAGGCGCCGTTAGGGACATAATTCACCCCGTGGTACATACACTATATACTGAGACTCATACACTACATACTGAGACGCATACATTATATACTGAAATGCATACACTATATATTGAAAAGCATACACTACATACTGAAATGCATACATTATATATTGAAATGCATACACTATATACTGAAATGCATCCAGTGAGATACTTCCGTATACAGTGAGATTTCACATCTGTTTACACTGAGATTTGACTCCGCATACAGAGAGATCGGTCATCAGTCACATGTCCGCTCAGCTCCACCCATTAGCCACACAAGAGCCATTTGTAAGATACAGCGGGAGGTGTATTAGCCAGGGCAGGGGTCTATTTCTTTAAAAATCCATTCTTGTCTGGCAATACATCCCACTAGAATGAGTGGGTCTCCGGCAACGAGTGTATGCATAATTACGATAATGTTGCCCGGCTATAGTGTATTGGTGTAGTGGTCCAATACAATCTCGTGTTATTTACATTGATCGCCCCTATCCCCTGAGCTCTAACTGTGACTTGTCTGCAATGATTAGCTCACAAGGATGTAGGACCTGGATTTACTGTATTTGTTCTTATGCACTTATGTCATTTTGAACTTGTAATTTGTACTGTTTTGATCTGTAATTGTATACTGTATTGCACTTTTATATTGCTCTTATGTTGTGTAAGTTGCCCTGGATAAGGGCGTCTGCTAATAAATAAATAATAGTAATATATAATAATAATGAAATGTCATCATGTTCCACTAGAACCCCGGGATTTCTGGCTAAATACAGCAACATGTGCGGCTCGATCCTTCATTAAACACCTTTGAAACGAAATGGAATTCCGAACCTGGCAAAAATAACTTTCAGACGTTCCACTGTAGTAGAAGTTACAACCTTAGGCAGGTTAGCAATTTCAATATATCGTGAGAAATAGTCAACCACAACGAAAATTTTCTCCCACAGGAAAATGTCAGCTGCCACGCGCTGCCAGGGTCTTGCTTGGTAATGGCGTCGG
Source organism: Amia ocellicauda (assembly GCF_036373705.1). Lineage (NCBI taxonomy): Eukaryota > Metazoa > Chordata > Actinopteri > Amiiformes > Amiidae > Amia > Amia ocellicauda. The sequence continues at coordinate 18,609,105 of NC_089858.1, read as the reverse complement.
CATCAACGGTTCTGTGCGCTGCTGTGAATGTTGACAGCAGATGTCACATCCCTCCACCAGTTCTCTGATGTCTCGTGTCACTCCTGGCCACTACATAGAATATTGTGCTTTTGCGATGGACTTTGTCATACCTTGGTGACCATGATGGAGTTTCTCAAGCATCTCTCTCCGCATGGGTCCTGGAATCAAAATTATTTCTCCTTTTAGCAGGATCCCATCAGTTACATGAATATCGGCTGTGTGACCAATATGGCATGAGATGTTCTGGAACAGTTTTCGGTGTACTCCCTCAGTTGTTTAAACGTTTGATCATTTTCCTGTATATCCTTGATCTGTGTTATTTTTGTTTTTGTTGCAGGGAGCTGCTGAACAACAAAATCCACAAAAACTTTGCATTCTTCCTCTAATGTTTCACTCTCAATTGTTTTTTTGGGTCCAGCCGGGGCCCTTGACAAAGCATCAGCAGTGACAAGTTGTTTTCCCGGAACATGCACGATGTTGTACGTGAACCTCAGCATCCTTAACCGGAACCTTAGAATTCTTGGAGGTAGATCATCGATTGGTCTGTTGCCTAGCAATGAGATTAGAGGTTTGTGGTCAGTATGTACTGTAAACTGTAGTCCTAACAAATATGCACTGAGCCGCTCACACGCCCATGTCACCGCGAGAGCCTTCTTTTCTATTTGTGCATATCGTGTTTCTGTAGGTGTTAAACTTCTGGATATGAACACTACAGGCCGCCAGTCTCCATCTTGTTTCTGCATCAGCACCCCTCCTAAGCCATATGAGGATGCATCTGCGGACACGACAGTCTCACTTTTTGGATTGTATTGTGCTAGGATACCAGGTGAGCCGAGTTCTTTTTTTAGCTCGGAAAATGCCTCTTTCTGCTGCACATCCCAGATCCAGGTGTTGTCATTTCTCAACAGATCTCTCAATGGCTTTGTGAGAGTCAGTAGATTAGGAGAAAACTTCCCAACATACTTAACCATTCCCATAAAGCGTCTCACCCCTTCCACATTTGTTGGTTCTGGCATATTGAGAATGGCTTTGATCTTGTCTGGGTCTGCTTCAATCCATTTTGCACTGATAGAATGTCCAAGAAATTTAACTCTCTCAACCGCAAACTCACATTTGTCATTTAGAGTTAACCCTGCTTTTTCGAACTTTTTCAGCACGTCCCACAGTCTCTCATCATGTTCTCTCTTGTCCTTACCAAACACGAGGATGTCATCTGCATGGCAAAGGGTTCCAGCCGTTCCTGCAATGAGCTGTGAAATTCTGAGTTGAAAATGCTCAGGAGCTGAAGATATCTCAAAAGGAAGACGTCTAAAGCAGTATCTGCTGAATGGCATGATGAACGTAGTCAGTGGTTCCGAATCTTCATGCAAGGGGATTTGCCAAAACCCAGAGGTGGCGTCTAATTTTGAAAAGACCACAGCACCGTCTAGCTGTGCTAATGTGTCATCAACTGCTGGAAGTATGCGTCTTTCTCTACGCACATTTTCATTCAACCTTGTAAGATCAACGCAGATTCTGATATTACCATTGGGTTTTGGTACTACAACTATCCCCGCACACCATTCGGTAGGCTCTTCGATTCGGCGAATAACTCCCATACCTTCCATTCTGTGAAGTTCCACTTTTACTTTATCCACGAGTGGTAGCGGTACTCGTCTTGGGCGAACAGTGCATATGGGGTTGCTCCCGCAGCCAGTTCAATTTTATAGCAGCCCTGTAGTCTCCCAAGACCAGAGAAGACCGTGGGGAATATGTTTTTGTATTGTTCTCCCTGTTTATGCACTTCACCCACTTGTTGGAGCAGTTGCAAGCTTTGAATAGCAGGCAGACCTAGCAGGGGCATTACCAAATCATCTACCAACGTATATGTCTTGCTGCGTTTTCTTTTCGCCCTTTTGTATATTAGCACTAAACGTACCAGTCACCTTCAGAGGTATACTGTTGAGGGCCAAAATGGTTTTCTTTGCCTCGTTGAGTTCCCAGTGTTTTCCTGCTGAATACATAAATATTGGAATAGCCGTTACCGCTGCTCCAGTATCCAGTTTAAAAGTAATTGTCTCTCCATTCACTATTATTTTCTGTTGCCAAATCTTATCTTGTTTTTGTGTTTGGATGGCCCCCATAAAAGCAGACTCCTGTGTATTGTCTACTATCATTTCTAGTCTTTGCACTGACCTGCACACTATGGCAAAATGTCCCCTTTTTTGGCATTGTCGACACTCAGCCTCCCTTGACAGACACATTTTCCATGAATGTTGAGGGCTTTTTCCACATTTCTTACAACTTCCCATCTGTCTATCTTTCTGTGCTGTATTATACACTCACCTAAAGGATTATTAGGAACACCATACTAATACTGTGTTTGACCCCCTTTCGCCTTCAGAACTGCCTTAATTCTACGTGGCATTGATTCAACAAGGTGCTGAAAGCATTCTTTAGAAATGTTGGCCCATATTGATAGGATAGCATCTTGCAGTTGATGGAGATTTGTGGGATGCACATCCAGGCCACGAAGCTCCCGTTCCACCACATCCCAAAGATGCTCTATTGGGTTGAGATCTGGTGACTGTGGGGGCCAGTTTAGTACAGTGAACTCATTGTCATGTTCAAGAAACCAATTTGAAATGATTCGACCTTTGTGACATTATCCTGCTGGAAGTAGCCATCAGAGGATGGGTACATGGTGGTCATAAAGGGATGGACATGGTCAGAAACAATGCTCAGGTAGGCCGTGGCATTTAAACGATGCCCAATTGGCACTAAGGGGCCTAAAGTGTGCCAAGAAAACATCCCCCACACCATTACACCACCACCACCAGCCTGCACGGTGGTAACAAGGCATGATGGATCCATGTTCTCATTCTGTTTACGCCAAATTCTGACTCTACCATCTGAATGTCTCAACAGAAATCGAGACTCATCAGACCAGGCAACATTTTTCCAGTCTTCAACTGTCCAGAACTGTCCAGAACCTCTGCCCTACCTTTTCCTATGTCATTGGTTCCAATGTGGACCATGACCAGTGGATTTCCCCCAGCTTTGGCCAGTACTAGTTTAGGGAGATCTGCAAACTGAGCACCAGGCAGGCAAGATACCATGCTGGTCTCCTTGTCACTAGAACACACTGTGTGATCTACGCCTGTAAGAATTGAGTCTCCTACTATAACTACCGCCCTCTTCTGGGGGGGAGTGGGCACCATGGTGCTCTGGTGCTCAACTACCCTCCCATCACCCTCTGAGCTGTCACTGTCCAACTCGGTGTCCAGTAGTTGGAACCTGTTGGGCATTTCTAGCTCTTGGGATGTCTCTAAGGGATGTGCACGCCGTTTTATGCAACCTACAACCTACAACCTACAGCCTACTGTAATCCAGCAGTTCTCTACACTTTCCTGTTGTAAGGTCTCAACTGTCCTAGGTTTTGGCGTGCACACCATCTCTCTCATGGGCTGATTGACTAATTCTTCCATATCACTAATACAGCGCAGATCAACAAGCTGAGCCTCACGATCACAGACTTTGATCTCTAGGACTTCAACATGCTGACAACATTCACAAATGAAATGTTCTTGGATGAGTTAATCAAGGAAGGCAATCATTCTGCAAACATGACACTGTAGTGGCCACATGCTTCTAAATTTAGTAAGTTGTTGGTCCCCTAATTTAAGTGCCTCACTTCTCTTTTTTGTTACTGGGAAACAGCACAGCTCTTTCTCAGGATCAGCTTATATACCTTTGTGATGAGCTTCTTGCCACCAATTGACACCTCTCTGACTCACTTACTCCACCTCCACTTTCCTGAACTACAGTAGGTCACATTTCCTTCAAGCTTGTTACTATAACACAGCAGCTGGACTGAATTAACTACAATTAAGTTAAAATTAAAAATAAGATTATCAATGCTAAGAGTGTCTCACAAGAGAAATCCAACAACAAAGCTTTCTCTCTCTCACCTGTCCTGTGTCTGACTTGGGTAACTTCTGAACAGTTCTATTAAACTCCTAAACAGTTTTATTAGCTCAAAGGCATTAGTTGCTAAGCACAGACATGGATAAGTGGCCACTTTGTAGAGATATCTAGTGCACTGAGCTGACAGTGGGCCTCCTATCTTCAGCACGGTGCCACCAGGAGATCGACACTGTCCTTGGAGAGAGAGAGCAGGTCTGCTATGAGGACAGGCACAGGATGCCCTATGTGCAAGCTGTGATCCATGAAGTGCAGCGCTATGGAAGTGTCCTCCCTCTCAGTGTCTTCCACGCCACCACTCAGGACATACAGGTGCTGGGCTACAGCATTCCAAAGGTAAAGTCCCCTCAAGGTGCAGTTTACTATAGTACAGGCAATAAATCAATCCATACTTAATACAGCACTTACTACAATGGAATTACCACAGACCACTTTATAGAGACAATGTACAGTGCATGCGGAAAATATTCACAGCGCTTCACTTTCTCCACATTTTGTTATGTTACAGCCTTATTCCAAAATGGATTAAATTATTTATTTTCCTCAAAATGCTCAAACAATACCCCATAATGATAACGTGAAAGAAGTTTGTTTGAAATCTTTGTAAATTTATTAAAAATAAAAAACAAAAAAAGCACATGTACACAAGTATTCACTGCCTTTGCCATGACACTCAAAATTGAGCTCAGGTGCATCCTTTTTCCACTGATCATCCTTGAGATGTTTCTACAACTTGATTGGAGTCCACCTGTGGTAAATTCAGTTGACTGGACATGATTTGGAAAGGCACACACCTGTCTATATAAGGTCCCACAGTTAACAGTGCATGTCAGAGCACAAACCAAGCCATGTAGTCCAAGGAATTGTCTGTAGACCTCCAAGACAGGATTGTATTGAGGCACAGATCTGGGGAAGGGTACAGAAAAATTTCTGCAGCATTGAAGGTCCCAATGAGCACAGTGGGCTCCATCATCCGTAAATGGAAGAAGTTTGGAACCACTAGGACTCTTCCTAGAGCTGGCCACGTGGCCAAACTGAGCGATCGGGGGAGAAGGGCCTTAGTCAGGGAGGTGACCAAGAACCTGATAGTCACTCTGACAGAGCTCCAGCGTGTCTCTGTGGCGAGAGGAGAACCTTCCAGAAGAACAACCATCTCTGCAGCACTCCACCAATCAGGCCTGTATGGTAGAGTGGCCAGACGGAAGCCACTCCTCAGTAAAAGCCACATGACAGCCTGCCTGGAGTTTGCCAAAAGGCACCTGAAGGACTCTCAGACCATGAGAAACAAAGATTGAACTCTTTGGCCTGAATGGCAAGCATGTCTGGAGGAAACCAGGCACCGCTCATCACCTGGCCAATACCATCCCTACAGTGAAGCATGGTGGTGGCAGCATCATGCTGTGGGGATGTTTTTCAGCAGCAGGAACTGGAAGACTGGTCAGGATCGAGGGAAAGATGAATGCAGCAATGTACAGAGACATCCTTGATGAAAACCTGCTCCAGAGCGCTCTGGACCTCAGACTGGGGCGAAGGTTCATCTTCCAACAGGACAACGACCCTAAGCACACAGCCAAGATAACAAAGGAGTGGCTACAGGACAACTCTGTGAATGTCCTTGAGTGGCCCAGCCATAGCCCAGACTTGAACCTGATTGAAAATCTCTGGAGAGATCTGAAAATGGCTGTGCACCGACGCTCCCCATCCAACCTGATGGAGCTTGAGAGGGCCTGCAAAGAAGAATGGGAGATACTGCCCAAAAATAGGTGTGCCAAGCTTGTAGCATCATACTCAAAAAGACTTGAGGCTGTAATTGGTGCCAAAGGTGCTTCAACAAAGTATTGAGCAAAGGCTATGAATACTTATGTACAGGTGCTTTTTTCGTTTTTTATTTTTAATAAATTAGCAAAGATTTCAAACAAACTTCTTTCACGTTGTCATTATGGGGTATTGTTTGTAGAATTGAGGAAAATAAATAATTTAATCCATTTTGGAATAAGGCTGTAACATAACAAAATGTGGAAAAAGTGAAGTGCTGTGAATACTTTCCGGATGCACTGTATACAAGAACTACAAGTCAATGTGTACATTACGTATAGTACATTGAGCTGCTTCTGTTCCCCGACCAAACGTAGGGTACCACCATCATCCCCAACCTGTCCTCCGTGCTGTACGAGGAGGGCCAGTGGAAGTTCCCACACAACTTCAATCCCTCAAACTTCCTGAATGAGGAGGGGGAGTTTGTGAAACCAGAGGCTTTCGTGCCCTTCTCCATGGGTAAGTCAGTGTCTCGGTTCAAAGGTAGGAGACACACCGATCGGCCATAATGTTACGGCCACTGACAGGTGAAGTGAATAACACTGATAACCCACTGTCAGTGGGTGGGATATATTAGGCAGCAAGTGAACATTTTGTCTTCAAAGTTGATGTGTTAGAAGCAGGAAAAATGGACAAGCCTAAGGATCTGAGCGACTTTGACAAGGGCCAAATTGTGATGGCTAGACGACTGGGTCAGAGCATCTCCAAAACTGCAGCTCTTGTGGGGTGTTCCCGGTCTGCAGTGGTCAGTACCTATCAAAAGTGGTCCAAGGAACCAGCGACAGGGTCATGGGCAGCCAAGGCTCATTGATGCACAAGGGGAGTGAAGGCTGGCCCGTGTGGTCCGATCCAACAGACGAGCTACTGTAGCTCAAATTGCCGTAAAAGTGAATGCTGGTTCTCATAGAAAGGTGTCCGAACACACACAGCACTTTTCCACCGACAAGGAGACGGAGACGGTGCCGGAGCCGGTGCTTGGCCCGAGAAGTTGACTTCACTGGATGTGGTCTTTTCCAAGCGAGGAGAAATGGAGAAACACAGCAGTAATAATCAGCACTGAGGCGGACTGCGTCTTTAAACCCTATTTAGCCATCACAATTAAACTCATTCAGCGTCTACACACAGCACAGATGCATTGTAAAAAACAAAACAAAAAAACATGAGATCACATGTAGACAAGCAGAAACAAAAATACAACTACACGAATATGCCAAGATAACTCAAACAAGTCCGATCCATGCAGGCCCCACCTCGCAACTTACAGGACTTAAAGGATCTGCTGCAAACGTCTTGGTGCCAGATACCACAGCACACCTACAGAGGTCTGGTGGAGTCCATGCCTTGACGGGTCAGGGCTGTTTTGGTGGCAAAAGGGGGACCTACACAATATTAGGCAGGTGGTCATAATGTTATGGCTGATTGGTGTATAGACTGAGCTGAAAGGGAGGCTGGGGGTTGCCGAGTTCACTTTGTTACATGTCTTTCAGAATGAAACAGACTACAACCCAGCACAACTCTAGTCACCAGAGTAGAGGGGACAGTTTTCAGTTGTGGTTACAGTTGAGGGCTGGAGACTAGGAGTCAGTGTGCTGATGTGTGCCCCTCTTGTCTGGCAGGCCCACGGATGTGTCTGGGTGAGGGGATGGTGCGCATGGGGCTGTTCTTGTTCTTCGTGACGCTGCTGCACCGCTTCCAGTTCCACTTACCCCAGGACGGCGGGGAGCCTGACCTCACGCCTAACTTCGGAATCACCCAGGGACCCAAACCCTACCAACTGGGAGTGAGGCTCAGAGGACAACAGTGTGGGTGAAGCCCCACAGCTGTACGGCATTCAGAGGTGCACCCCTGCCACCACATGACCAGCAGGGTCAGACAGTAGTTCCTTTTTAATCTTGGAGCATTTAATGCTTTAAAATTGATTTTCTCAGTATTGTCAATAGCACTAGACATAAGGCTAATAAATATATCTAAAATTTATATTAATTCACTAAATAAAAAGGTTGTGTGGATTTGAACACAAGGGGGGCATGGGGCAGATGCATTGATTAGGTAATGCACCCTTTTACCACAATTACTCACACTCAGTTTAAGAGCCTTAAATAAAAGCAAGGATTCATTTTAACAAATTTAACTATCTATTAATACAGTAAACAATATACATCTTACATCCTAGATTATACAATTATAGATTGTAAATAAGTGCAGACAAGATGTTAAGTCAAAGTTAAGAGCTAAATAAATACGAGTACAAGTAATGCAAAAGCAAGAAGTATGACAAAACATTGTATAAGTGCAGTGGAGGTAGCGTGTGCGAATCGGGGCAGAGAATACCAGATGAGCCGCAGAGTTCTGGATGAGTTGGAGCGGGTGGGTAGTTGCGGGCAGGCTGGCCAGGAGGGAGTTGCAGTTGTCCAAGTGGGAGAGGACCAGTGACTGGACGAGCAGCCGAGTAGAGAATTTCGTGAGTAAGGGTCGGATTCAGCATATGTTGCCGTTAGATTTTACCCTTACTTGAGGTGAATTAGAGTATAAACAAGAGGGGGAAGTCACGGTGAAGACATGACAGTACTGTTTAGCAATGATCTGATTTGGGGAATTGCATTTATATACATTTAGAGATTAACATTCCAAGTCACAGCAGCACATATTATATGTGGTCTTCTGCTCTGTCTTTTGTCATCTACTTCAATTTTCATAGTTTTAACAAAGTTGTTGAACATAACTTTTGTCTAACTCAACATGTTCAGCCCAGTTTTCCAGTTGTAGGTTGTTCAAGTAAGCTCCATTTATCTTGATTCCTTTTCCTCCCAGTCCAAAGACTAAAACTCTATACAGATGGGTAACAAATTAAAGGGAAAAACCTGAATAAATGAGTGGAGGAACATAATGAATGCAGATGCCTCCACTGCATGATGTTAATTGTATCATGCAGTACATCCGATCATGCTCTGTGGCATGTATAAAATGCAGACCCAGTTGATTTTGGATCAAGATGGCAAGAGGAAAGGATCTAAGTGACTTTGAAAGAGGGGTCATTATTGGGGCATGACTGGCAGGAGCGTCAAAGACTGAGGGGTCACTGAATGGTTTGAGGAGTATGACATTTTTTGTGCATAAGCATATGCCATGGCCTTCACATTCACCAGATCTCAACCCAATTGAACACCCATGGGAGATTTTGGATTGACATGTTAGACAGTGCTCTCCACCACCATCAAAACACCAAATGAGGGAATATATTTTGGAAGAATGGTGTTCATCCCTCCAGTAGAGTTCCAGCAACTTGTATGATCTATGGCAAAGGGCATTGAACCTGTTCTGGGATTTGCTGTACGTTTTGGGTCTTACGTTGACTTTCATGTAAATATAAAATTGATCTCAGGGAACATGCACTTTAAACTTAAATTTGTAGTCTGCTATTTGACTGATAGTATAAGGACTACTTTGAACGGTTAAACTTAACATTAAAATTGTGAAGTCGTTAAACAATCATGCGTCACAAAAAAAAAAAAAAAAAAAGTTATTCCCCACACAAACTTGTGTTAAAGACATTGTACAGTGCATTGATTCGTTTATTGTGTTAAATGTATTCTGCAGTACATTTGTCTGTACCGTCTTATTTTATATAGAAAAATAAGACAAGTTACTCAAGTTATTGTCTAACGGCAGGGCTAATCATTCCTTTGTTGGTGGGCATACGTGGCATGCATACCCACTATTTTGCCACTGACCACATTGGGCCAGGCTAAACCCATGATCGTCGGGACTGCATACAGACAGAAGTGGCTCGAGGGGATTTAACCCGTTACGTTCAGTGTTAATTTAACGTGCATAGATAGGTTGGCATATTTACCTGCCGTTTTGCCAATGAAAGCCACGTTAGGCCAGGGTAAATACACGTGAGCCTGGTAGAGAGATTACCTGTGGAAAGAAAAACACAGAAGGTAAATTAACCCGTTGCTTTCATTGCCAAATATGCAACTTGTATAAACAACATTTGCACTGAATTTGAAGTTTCGCAAAGAAGCTGCAAACATGAAGCCATCTTCAGCCTCGTCACACGAACAGCCCTGTAGAAAAGCGCGTTTTCTGCATTGATATACGCAGCTGTAATAGACGGAGCCATGTCAAAGCGCTTCACGTTGTATAAAGGCCACCGCCTATGGGGTGCGTAGGGCCACCTCTTGTTTAAGAGAGGACCTCGTTCACCCCGTCAGTTCTCTCTCCGGGCGGCTCGACCGGACCCCAGAACACCACCACACGGAAGGCAAGTTCACAAAAAGTAACCATTTATTATATTCAGCTAGAACAGGGCATGAAGACTGTACTAGCACAGAACCTTAGGAATTTGGCAACATGCAATTCTAAAACCAATATTAAAATGGGCACATAACCCTACCCAGAATAACGAAGAAAGACTACATAGGAACTTGGGTTTTAATATAAACTACAGAAAGCAACGACAAGGTTTTAGGCGCTTCCGTTCACAATAGGCGACACCACAATGAAGAATCCCTTCCTCTCGGAGGAAACACGTCTCTTTGCAGCCGAGCTGGAACCCCGTCGGCCAGCTGGGGCCCCAGCAATTGCAGGTAGGAACAAGCATTAGCAAGTCTCCAATTGCACGAATTCAAATGTAATTAAGGAATGTCTTTTCTTCCATCCAGCAGTCACCCGTCTGCATCACAAAGACAGAAAAATTACAGGAGGCAAGTCTAACCCCAGGACAGGGATCCCTCTCCACAAAGGGAACCGGTAGAGGATAATCAACAAAGTCTTCTTGAAGAAAGTTCAACCTCCACAGCGTGTGGCTTCCCTTTCCTAATTATTCCCATCTAAAGAAATACAACCGGGTACTTAACGCGCCGTAGTATGTGCCGTCATCTCCAGCAATCCAGTGTCCGTCGTTTCCAAAGCTCCCTTTATAATCCGTGCTTGGCGAACTCTTCACCACTCACTGCGCCTTGGGTCCACTCTGCGTCAGATGTCCTGCTCAGTAGTCCATTGCTCTCTCTTGAATGAGCATTTCCCTGGGCTTAAATACTAAATAGAGAAATAGGGGCACAGATACAAGCGACCAATGAGAAAGCATGCAGGTTAGTCCATGTGGGAATGTGGTCCGGCAGCTTGCGCTTGGCAACAAAAGCAATTAATTAATTAAACCAATAATCATCCCAAATACCAAATTAACCATAGAAATAGAAACAATAAGGAAGTTAAAAGAACATACTTCATAAATAAAACAATCGTGAATAATAAACACAGTGCACAACACAATAATTAAATGAAAAGAGTGATAATAAGTAAATAAATCAATTAACGCCAATGGCCAATCACGCCCCGCCCGTGATATAAAGTACAAAGTAAAATATGTGTTTCAAACTTGGATGAATACAAGTTTAATTAAATATGTATACACTTTTTAACGTTGTACAATATAAAGCGTCAATCATTGTGCTATAGCCCTATTTGTCTCTCTCACGACAAGTTAATATTATTGTAAGATTATTCTGGTAATTGTTTAAAATAAATATATTTTAATATGTTAAAAGAGAACTGAACACCAGTTTAAGCTTTAGCTTTATGTTTACTTTATGATATACTTTTACACTGTGTGATAAATGTTTGTTAGCTATAGTATAAATAAAGTTATTTAAGTTTATGCTAGAGCAGTTTGGGTAAGGGAGGTTTATGATAGGAAGGGGAGTAGTGGGGAAGTAAAGAGAGATGCATGTGTGAATAAAACCCGTTTATTATAAGCAGTCGGAATCCATACGAATTATTATTAAAGGAGGGATCTCTTCACCACCTCCCGGACCTCAACATTACATTATTATTATTATTATTATTATTATTATTATTATTATTATTATTATTATTATTATTATCCCCCTTCCTGCCCGTCTCTCTGTCGCGACAAATTATTATAATTTAATACAAGAACAACAAAAGCTTACATTGAGTGACCACAAACTACAACTATTCATCTGGTGTACTGCTAGGGTGGAAAAATAAGGGACACCTTGCCAGCGGCCCCATGCCTGGGGGACACGAATCAAGCAGGGGTCTGGGGGTCCTCCCTCATGAGATTTTGAGTATCAGACACTTCATTTCCTGCATTCTGGTGAATTTGTATTCTCCGATTTGTGCTTTTTATGCATCAATTTCAAAGTCCTCTGTTACTCTCGGTATGAATGTAAAGGAAATAAAGAGTCAATAAGAGTAAAGCACAGTTGCATCAATTATGGATTAAAACATCAGGTCATAGACATGGGCAAAAGGTTTGGTCTGTCAAAATAAACTATCTGGAAGAGGCAAGAACCCATTGATAAACTTGGAAATAGCAAATGACCTGGTAGACCACAGAGACCACTATTGTGGATGACTGAACAATACATTTATTTGTGAAAATAAATTCCTTTGTTTTTTACTTTCAAACGGATCAGAACAACTCTCCTGGATGTAGGCACTGAAATAAAGATCTACTGAGTGAGTGAAATGTGGAGGAACAAAATAATTACTGATTTATCTAGGTGATGTGAACTTTGTGAATGTGAATTCTCTCTCTACCCAACCCACCCCCCACCCTCTCTACTTTTTCTTCCACGTGTACCTTTTGTTGCTCCTTGCTGCCTGAAGCAATGCCTTGTCCTTCAGAAGTCTGGGGTATCATGAACTGAGCGACTCCACTCTGCCCTCTGCTGCTCGGACATGGTGTCCCCTGCTGAATGGTGCTTCAGGTCGGACCAGGGTGATAGAAAATGCTCTGTGGCACCCGTGTCCACTGACAGGACTGACCCACTTGTTTTTTTAACAACATTTTTAAAAACCGTGTCTGAGTCTCAGTACCAGGGTGACAGAAAATGCTCTGTGGCACCCGTGTCCACTGACAGGACTGACCCACTTGTTTTTTTAACAACATTTTTAAAAGAGTCTCAGTACCCAGGGCAGCGATGCGGTGAGTGACAGGGACAGACACTCACCTGTCAGTCTGATTTAATACTCTCCGCTATGTGTCCTGAAACTCTTTTGGTTTTATTATTTCTCATGTCATTCCAAGCATGTGAAAACGTAGTGTATGCATTAGAGCAGTGGCGATTCTAGAGTCTGTTGGGGCCCTAGGCAAAGATTCCCAGGGGGCCCCTCCAACCAGCATTCATCACCATTAGGCTATGTTATAAATAACCTTGGGGGCCCCCAAATGGCCTGGGGCCCCTGGCAGTTGCCTGCCTTGCCTGTTCTCAAGCTGCGCCTCTGCATTAGAGTAGGGTGTGCATGAAAATATGGGACAAATCGCGTCCTGTATTGATTCAGTAAGGGATAGTGAATTTTATACTTTCCAGGCTATAACTTAGAATGAGTAAAAGATAATAAAACCAGCACCATTACAATAAATTGTAGACTACATTGTGTTTAACTACATCAACTATCAAAAGTGGGAGACAGGAAGCCACCAATTGAATACTTTTGTTTTCCCCAGACACGTGCAGTACAATTACTACTTGTTCACAATTATGCAGTCTACATTAAAAAACAAAAAACAAACAAAACAAAAACACATTTATTCCACAGCTCATAGTGCATTCTAGATATATTGTAATAGACACAAGCGATGCACAGGAGTCAGCAAAAATGCCAAATTAAATTATCCAGTATTTGTAGGAAGCAGAGTTAAAGAGAAAATAGGCCTGGGTGGAATTGGTACTGAATCACAGCCTTCACTTCTCACACTGAGAGTTCGGCTGCCTATCAAACAACATTAGTGAGTCAGCCTTCAGATTTCCTGGGGGCATTTAATAAGCAAAATCAGCAAACACCCCAGAACCACGTTTCACCCAAGTTTCAAAGCTCTCAGCTATCTGAAGTGAAGTATCTGATAGCTGGACATAGTGAGGAGAGAGGGGGGAGAACCACAAGATCCTGTTTTATGATGGTTTTTCTATGTGCACACATTGAAGCTGGGGTGAAAACAAAACATCCATGTGTAAAAAACGTGTCAGACCTCTGCAACTACTTTTCCTGAAGTGAATGTGACCAGATCAGCTTGAGGCAGGAGTAAAAAGACTAGATTTCCATACAAAAGTCTTCCGTATATTTGAGAATCCAGTGAATTGTCAAACATCTACTGCTGCTTCGGATTTCTTTCTTAATGATGTTGTTTTTGATCGGCTTTTTTTATTTTTTAATTGGGAACTTTTGGTCTTACAGGGACAAATCTTCAAAGCATTCTTTTAACATATAGCTATAATGTTGTATACATTTTCTTTTATGGCATTCTGCTGTTATGGATTGTCAGGCCTCAATACATTTCCTCTTTAACTTTGCTGGAAAGTAAAGGACACAATTTGCGATTGACACTACTGATGAATATGATCAGTTAACCTCAATGAGGACCACAGCAAGGTCATGCAAAAGCAAGCCACAGTGCGAGTTGAAAATACACAGTATAAAATCTGTTAATACCAAATGTCAATGATTTCTTTTCTTTACTATTTACAATGCTCTACAATTGATTTAAATTAAGAAAATATAAAGATCAAGAATATATATATATATATATATATATATATATATATATATATATATAGATATCTCTTAAAAGTTTGTGGCAAATGTTAATATTAAATTGTTTGTTAAGGTTGTTGGGGAATGTGCAAAGATTTCAGAAGCCACCAGCTTGATATTGGACTGGTGTCAGTGCCAAAACATTTCACTTACTTATTAACCTTAAATATTGTGTGAGGTCAGTTACCTGATATGATTCATGACACTATGAACAGGTAAGAAATAAAAAAGAAGAAGGGGAAAAACGAAACCTCTTCTGCTGGGTTACTGTCTGCCCTATTGTTGGGGACACTCATCCATGCTCTCATCTCAGAAGCATCCTGTTGTACCCAATTACTGTACATCTTTTACAACAAGAAGCGGAGGACAGCAGTACAATGAGAAGATAAGGTTCTTGTACTCTTGATATAAATAAAAGCACAATAAATCAGAGGGAGGGAAAATAAATGACAGCAAAATACAAAAAAAAAGCTCTGTACAATAACTATGGGATTTCAAACTTAAACTCAGTCATTGAGTTAACCTAAAATAAATATTCTCATTAAGATTCCTGCCTCCAAATTGGTAAGGGCAATCACAACCTTCATGGGCCCCCCGTGTGTGTTCAGTGAACTACTGAAATAAATACTGTGAACAGGTAGATGGCAGCATTGCGATGAATGAATCTTGTCAACTGTACTATATATCTGTGACCTGCAGTGACTACAAATTGTGTTTTCTGGATCACAGAAGATTAGTTGGAAATGTTTTCTCAGGTAAATGTTTTGAAACTACATGTTAAAAAGGCATCAAATGTATTCAAAATAAACAAGATCCACTGACATTTAATTTGTCTTAGACTGTCAAACTATAGAAATCATCAAGACCTCTCATAATCCTGCTCATAAAACAATCACTGCTTGGTCCCCTTCCTGGGTATACAATGTTCAGATCGCTCTCAGACACATTTGTAAAGCATTAGCATGCTACTTAAAGCACAAGATTGCTACACTTATTAATATGCACACTATGCTTCATTATCCAGTCCAATAGTTCACAGCAAAACCTAAAAGATATCAGCTTGTCAAAGTCACAAAAAAATGTGCTGCCGCACTTAATACTTTTTGTATAAAACCATGATTGATGTCGTTAGACAACATCCAATCCATTCCGAAGAGTGAAATTAATAAAGTCAAGATTCTTCCATTCCCTCTGTTGATTTTTTCCAACATAGCAACATGATTTTGGGATTAACGGTCACTGAAGATATGCTCTGGTCCCAGCTTTGACAAAATGGAAAAATCAAATAATTCTAAATATATATTTTCTGTTCTGTTTCTTTTCATTGTCCTGTTCAAGTCCCAACACATACAGCTTTGCTGCATTGTGTGAATGATGAGGACAATTGTGCTCCATGGAAAGACAGCAGCAAGCTGGTTTAGCTTATGTTCTACTACACGTCTAGGTTTGATCGTCCAGTGTGATGGTGTCCAGAGAGTGCTGGACTCCTTGGGAAACCTTTTCAGAGAACTACATGGCTGAAACTTGCTCTTCTGTTAAAGAGAACGGAGAGAAACAGCATTACTACTGCAGCAAAACGTTAATCTGCACATCTGTCTCAGTTTTTAAAGCAATGCTTTTAGCTTTTACAAAGATAATCAAAGCTTGCAGAAACAGCCCTGGATCCTCATATTCATATCAGAAAGGCATAATGAAATCTAGTTACTGAACTAATGTATTTGTAAAGCTTAACAGTTTTAGGTTCCAATGATGAAAGACTGGATTTCTAAAACAGAATTGCCAGGGAAATATGAGCCACATTTCCCAGTCTCCTAATTTTATAATTAATTAATATATTGCATATAGATGAAAGTTGTGAATCTGTCCTTTATTGTCTTAAGGAATAATTGTCTTATTTTCATCAGGAAACTGAAATTTCATGGGTTAACAAATTACAATATACCAGATATACACATGGTTGAAACTTTCAATTTGGAATGATAGTAATACAAAATTAATAAAAAACACACACATAGAAGCTGGTTCTACAGCCATTTTTTTTCTGGTTTCATATCACTTACCATCATCCTCACTATCCTGTTGGCCCTGCAGAATAACACTTCCTAGTCTAGGGTCAAGGTCTTGTCGGGTTTGCATCTGGCACTGAGCTAGTCTCTTTGTACGCATTACAGCTTTGGGCTGGCAAGCAATGGCACAGGGGGCCTTCATCAACTTTGACCTCTGCACTGCCACGCTATACTGTGGAGGTTTTAAGTGTGGGTGGCGGGGTCCTCCTTCCTTTACATCCACTAAGGAGAGTCCGTTGTATCCGGGTGGAGTGGGGGGTGGACCCTTATACCTATCGTCCTTCTGAGGTGATGTGACATAGTACACTGGCACAAGAGACAAGTAGCGGGAATGCTAATGAGGAAAAAGGAAGATGAAAAAAATTATAAATTGTCCAATTGAGTTGTGAATCTTATTCCAAATGATGAAAACAACAGTCACTGAAAGAACAGATTTCTTCCCATTGCAACAGGTTACTTGTAGGGGCGGTTCTGGGAAAACGCCTCTTAATAATATAAGATGGAGCCTTGGTGCGTTTTGCTGAAGTAGAAAAATCCAAGGCCAGGCCATTTAAAGTTGAAAAAAATAAGTCTTTGATAGTGCTGCGTGCTTGTGGTAACACTAAATTCAGGACTTGCGCACGGACATCGTTCCCTCAACTCGGCCTGCATGTCGATTAGTTGGCCTGACGTAACTACGGCTCCATCATATGCTTGACTAGTGCGCATGCGTGGTGCCTAAACAAGCATTTCCACACGCAGCTTTCCAGCCAGCCGAAGAGCAGGTGTGCATGATGGGAGCTGATGCGACACAGAGCGCATGTGCGAAGCAAGCTGAACCCCGGCCAGCTTTGCCGTTTGTAGATGGCATAGTGCTGTTGTGCAGTACTGTAATCGCAAAATGATAAGATAAAGTAAAATAAAAAATAAAATAAAGGGGGCAAAACAAATACTTACATGACATGAGTTTTAGAGAAATATAGTGATACTATGATACAAATTAAACTGATATTATTAGGCTACATTCTCTTATTTTAATTCCGTCTGGCCAAGCGCCGCTTACCTAGCTTACTATGACCGCTTGCCACTGATATATAATTGCTCACATGAAATAACAAGCCATTTAGTGTTTATTGTAATGTTTTATTTGTAATCAGGGAAAAAGGGAAGGTGGGAAGTAAGCAAGTGCTGAAGTGCTGAAGTGTTGAAGTGTTCTCTGATCTTCACAGCGGCCATTCATTCAGCCTGTTCTCTGCGATTTCGCTGTTCCTGCGTCTGGTCTTTTCACAGAAACTGCGTGTGAACATCCTGAGCCGTGCTGTTAGCCGCCGGAAGTCTTTCATTGCCACCATGTGCAGATGGGGGTCCTGATTCAGTGGCTCGAAGAGGTTGACGGACGAGGTGTGGGGGAACACGGGGGGCATCCCCTGGAGCGAGCCCAGGTCCCGGGACCCCTGCACACAGTGGGGGAGCCACTTGCACTGCAGGTGTTTCTCTAGCACACCAAGGGCGATTTGGAGCTGCCTAGATAGCTGCCTCTGCGTCCAGTCCCGCGGATCAGGCCATTTGAGCAGCATGTACATCAGGATCGTCTTCAGATGGTAGGAGGTCAGGAAGGAGGACACAGGGTCCTCTGGGCTGAGAGACGCTGGCTTGGTGTTGGCGACGGAGAGCATGTGCAGACATTTTAGGTGGCAGGAATTACTTGGCATCTTCTGAGTCACATCCCGCAGGAAGTTGCCCTCGTCCACGCTGAACCACTGGACCCAGTGCTCTGGAGGCCGCAGCACGGGTCGCTGGGTGACCAGGAAAGCATTTGTGCCCTCCACTCTCACTGCGGGCACCAGGTTTATATACATCCTCTGGCCTGAAGGATTCTCCAGTTGCAGCCTGCAGGGACACTCCGCCCCCCCAAAGGTAACTTTCAATGTCTTTCTTTGACCCCAGGCCTTCGTCAGTGCACTTCCCAGCCACTGCAGCACCAGGGCTGGCTCCAGGTGCTCCTCGGGGCCCATCCAGTCTGGGCTGCTCTTCAGCTCATGAGGCCTGGGTGGCACACCCTGAGAGGGCGGGGAGGTACTGATTAAACGCACCCTTCCTGCCTGCGGTAATCAGGGGGGTCATCTCAAGCCAGGGGATTGCTTGCATCATTATAGACAAGCTCCACCTGGAAGGAGAGAGTGCGGGGCGGGTTGATGACCACCAACATATCAAAATCAGGCTCCTGCTGTCTTCCACTGCTCCAACCGCCCTCAAACTGGCTGCCCACACCCACACAGCCTTCCTGCAGCATGTCGGTGCACAGCTGGCTGGAGTCCCGTGCCACATCCAGGAGATGTTCCATCACCTCTTGGACAAAACAAATGTCTCTCTCTCTGTCTCCAGCAACACCACCTTTTGAGATTACTTTAAGCTTGGCTATCAGCTGCTTCTTGGTCCAAACCTCTGGATTTGGCACTGTGGGTTGGCCTCTGGCTCAGCCTCTGACTCTTCCTCTGGCTCAGCCACTAACTCTTCCTCTGGCTCGACCTCTGGCTCGACCTCTGGGTCGGCCTCTGACTCTTCCTCTGGGTCGGACAATGACTCTTCCTCTGGCCCAGCCTCTGACTCTTCCTCTGGCTCGACCTCTGAGTCGGCCTCTGGGGCGGCCTCTGTCTCTTCCTCTGGGTCGGCTACTGACTCTTCCTCTGACTCCTCCTCTGGCTCGACCTCTGGCTCGGCCACTGACTTTTCCTCTGGCTCGACGTCTGGGTTGGCCACTGACTTTTCCTCTGGGTCGGTCACTGACTTTTCCTCTGGGTCGGCTACTGACTCCTCCTCTGACCCCTCCTCTGGCTCCTCCTCTGGCTCGACCTCTGGCTCGGCCACTGACTCTTCCTCTGACTCCTCCTCTGGCTCGACCTCTGTATCAGCCTCTAACTCGGCCACTGACTCTTCCTCTGGCTTGGCCTTTGGCTCCCTCTTCCACCTTCTCCACCTAGAGCACAGGCCCCAGAAGATTAGCCCACACAGGACCAGCCCCACTCCCAGCAACCAGTGCCTGTGCATTAGGTTCTGAAGCTTCAAGGCACATTCCTCCCAAATCCAGGAAAGCTTAGTGTCCTCTGCTGATGCTGTCTGGCTCAGGCGGTCGATCTCCTGGTGAAAGATCTGCAGCATGTCGTTCAGGTAATTCTCGCGCACTCCATCACAGAACTGTATCTCCAAACTGCGCTGATCTTCCCCCACCGCCGTGGGGCCTTGCAGACCACCACCCAGGAGCAGGTAGAGCAGAACCACCAGTGACATTCTGCAACACAGATACGAAAACTCAGATATTTAGGTTAAGTAAACCCACACACCTTCAGTAATATTGGTTCCAAGGCTAAGCTTAAACTACTGCCTTGGTTCAGAGCTTTTTGTAAAACCAGGCCATTATGAAGTCCATCCCCTCTGATGGGAGGAGGGTTTGGTTTGTGTTTCGTTTTAAAAACAAAGACAGAAAACAACACTGTGAGCGATAGAGCCTGATGTGAAAAGGACTTTTGTGTCTATTTTATTATATTTTTTTGGAGACAGCGTAATAAATAGATATTAAGAAGAGCTAAACGTGTATAGACAACATTATATTCAGACAAGCATTACGTTACCGTAGGAAAACGTTTCCATGTGCAACAATAAAATAAATATTTGCTCTTTAGTATTATGGTTATTGTTATTATTGTAATCATCATCAAGATATGTGCTAGTAGATATGTCTTTTAAACAGCACAACTCGACTTTTACTACAGATTTGTAACTGCAAACACACTTTCTGCCGTATGCCGTAAAATACACACGTTTCACGATGAATCATCCAGTAACAGCAGCTCCAATATAGCAGGTTAATTTATGTGCACGTTTCAGTCATGGCGTTTATGGACGTCCTTAATGTTGGGAAACCCAGATCTGCTGTATTTATTTATTTATTCATTCATTGAACTTGTAAATGGGCACACGTTAACAAAATCGTGTTCGCCTTCATACTGAGTGTCTCTGCGGGGCTGTTATACAACAGACTGCACACCATTCACAAAACACAGCCTCAAACACCGTCCAGTTGTTCATAAAATATGAATAATATCGGCTGCTACCGATCCGATTACTATCCTTCAGTTTATTTTAACTAGTCAGGCGCTGCACCGGTCCTGTGAAATCCAAGTTTTTAATGCACTCGGATATTAATTGTAAGCAGCCATTGTTTCTGTACGTGGATTTCACTCCATGCTGCTAATAAAACTAATGTCTTCGTGATCGCACTCGGCACTTGAGACTATATCTTCCAACATTATGTATCTGATCTCTTCCCTGTGTCTCAAGTCCTGCGCACACCTCGCTGTTAAAGCGCTGTAATTGGTGGGGTGACGGGCGCCTAAATTGAAACAGTTGAAACTCCCGTTTAAGCGTCCGGGGCCGCCAGTGGAAACGGGGCATACGTGTGACAATATAGTAATATAGCTATCGGTGTCAACATTACTTTACCACCGCGTTTCCCGCACCTATACTCAGGCTAGACTAAATTAGGTGACAGTAATTTTGGCCAGTAGGCGCATTTTTGTAGCAGAAGCAGAATACATGTTTATAATTATTATTATAAAGTGCCATATAGTTCAAGCTTTTGTATTTTAATGAAAACGTACATATAAGTGGGATATATTGCCATACAATTCAGGGCTGTGAAACTGCAATAAGGTGCACATGAATAAAGCTCATGTATATAGGCTATAATAAAACAACGCATGCCTGGAATAGGTTTTATGGAGGGATGGGAACTTTATACCGAATTTGAGTTTTGTTTTGTTGTTTTCTTACATTTATTTTATATTGATTTACATCCACTGCTGCATTTCCAATCAAGCCCACAGTGTTAGATGTTTCAGTGGCTTCGGTGTCGCGGACTTTGGTGCCAGTGCAGAGCAGGATAAGGTGAGTTTGGATTCTCAATAGCACCTGTACATTAGTGTTCTGCACGGGTATCAATAGTCACCGTCCCACTATCAAGAATAAAAGAGTGCAACAAGTCTAGAGATTTTCTGTGTTTCCAAGTCAAAAGGTCCCTGGTTTTAGGGCTTTTTGCCCTGCATGGGCGCCAACATCCTGCGGGGATTGGTGAGGTCGTGTCGCAGGCATTGCCCCGCTGCAGTGCGCGGTTTGGGCGCTGCCGTTGGGATACAGACTGCAGTGTGGTCGTACTGCACACAATGGATACATGCTCGTTCATTTGTAAGTATTCCTCACAATATGTGTTACTGGAATATTAGATCATACGTAAACAGCGTCCTTCACACTGACTGCACTGAGTGACTCATGAATCGATAAAAAGGGGAGAAATCAAAGTTTTGAAAAACATTAGAACTAAGGGGTGGGTGAAATTAAAGATTTGAAAAACAGACCAAATCTGCCGTCAGTGTTAGATTTGATAAAGGTCTGTTTTGGAATCGTAGGTCATTAGAGAAAATTCGATCTAAATAAAAAGAGACCTGCGCCTGTGTAGTTTGTAACTGAATATGCAAAGTGATGATGAATATGCAAATCGGTGATGAACTGACGTTGGTGAAAGTGCTATTGAAAGCTTAGTTTCTGATATCACTCAATAGCAAAATGCAAAAAAGCATGTACCATTGGTACTGCTACAGTGGGCATTTGTAAAGTAATGTTTGGCAGCGAGCAAGTGGATAACTTGAACAGAAACCTTCAGACAAAAGGGGTATGGTATCTTAAAAAGGTTGAAAACCCCTTATATAGATTCTATATGATAATGATGTTTCCCCCAAAAGGGATGCACCTGGTAGGAGAAGTGGTAATAAGATCAAATTCAACTGTATAAAATGTTGTCAACTTGAACAGTTTGAGTTCATTCAGTTCATTCAGCAAGTCACCAGCAATTGATTGTGAATGAATTGAGCTCAGATTAATTCTCTACTTTTTGTTTTGTTTTGTTATTTTTGTTAACGTTACTCAAAAGTAGAGTACACAAAGACTAAAACCACCACAGCAACAAACCCCTCACAAGCACTAGCCCTATCCCCACTTCAAGCCGGTAAACCGGAGACACTTCTTTACACAGAGAGTCGTCACAACCTGGAACAAACTCCCCAGCGATGTGGTAGAAGCTGAAAGTTTGGGAACATTTAAAAATAGACTGGATAGGATCCTTGGATCACTTAGATATTAGTGGACACCAAACGAGCACGATGGGTCGAAGGGCCTCCTCTCATTTGTAAACTTTCTTAAGCCACTTTTTTTGACAGTCACCCAGAACATGGACTAGTATTGGACACATGCAATGCACAACTTCAAGAAAGCGAGTCAGAAAGGGACAGGGGTGAAAAAAGCACAAATGACAACACCAACATATCCCCAGTGGTAATTTATTTCCTTAAAAATGAAATACCATCCCCTTCTAACAAAGAGATCCACAATGAAATTATATGCTGCAACAGGGGCGATTCTAGGATTTGACCCTTAGGAGGGCTCAGCTCCCAATGAAAATGTGAGATGTGCAAAGTGCAAGTAAATAATCAATTACTGTTATATTCCCCAAAACAAAAACACCACAGGGGTGGCTGTTCTCAAACTGGCGAACTAACAATCCTGACTCTCTGAATGACATGAAAAAGGGGTCTAAAGGGGTTTTAAAATGTGTCCATAAATGTGCCAGCTAAGGATTGTGAAACAACCTATGCTTTCCTAAAAGGAAATAGCCACCATAGACATAACAAATTGAAAACCTAAAATGAACAATAGAGTGAAGGAGGGAAGAATATATAATCCTAAATTCCTAATATAATGAGGAAAATAATTTGGGGTGCACTGCAGTCAGTGTTAGCAATACAGCTGCTGTTTGTGTTCTTATTTTGGCTATCTTGTCTAAATGCTCACTTTCTCTCTCCTTACTCCTCCCCCTCTTTGTACAATCACAAGCAAACAGAACATTTACTTTACTAGAAAATAAACATTTTAAATGTAAAGGGGACTTGTAACTGGGATGAAACTAACTTTTCTCAATATCCTTTGGTAAGTGTATTGCTGGAAAGTATTTTTTGTTAAGAGTGTAACATCTTGATTTACTTTTGCACCTGCAGCAAATAGTTATAAAGATAGCATAATACATGTAAAACTGTATCATTACTGGAATGATCTTTACAAAAAATAAACATGATTACTGTTCAAGATTTTATACTACAAGGGGATGTTTTATTTTGTTAAATGGATTATCTACATACCTATACACTTGTAGGTATGTGACGTCATCAATAAATTATACAACTTGGCACCAAGGTAAAAATTAACCCTTTGTGAATGCCTTATAAATAATAATAACAAAAAAATGTTTGCAATCAATTCTTGTTGGTTGGTTGTTAGTTGTAAACCAATATGTGATCCAAGAGCACTTTGTAAATTATTAGCAGAGAAATGCCTTGATTTAAATAAGCGTCCCTCCTTGATTTTTTCCTGCCTTGTCTCATCCCTTCATCAATGTGTAAATATTGACAAGAAAGAGCAGAAGCCCTGAGCTGTCCAATCAGGTCCATTTACTTTTACCACAGTTTGAGACATATTCCTTAATGAAAACCTCCAGACTTTTCAGCAGCACTGCAGTGTTCTCCCTGTAGGCAAGTTAAA
Organism: Amia ocellicauda; assembly: GCF_036373705.1. Classification (NCBI taxonomy): domain Eukaryota; kingdom Metazoa; phylum Chordata; class Actinopteri; order Amiiformes; family Amiidae; genus Amia; species Amia ocellicauda. Next base: position 18,585,052 of record NC_089858.1, on the reverse strand, counting down.
GGGTTATTTGTGTTACTGTAAGTGCTTGTGGCTATGTTACATACCTGGATATTGTTGGTCAGTTGGTATTTATTTATAAAAGTGGATATTGGTGAACTTAGTTAATAATGTACCTTTTTGTTACATTGGAATCAATCAATGTTAATCTGTGTTTGGATACATACTTTTACATGATTAGCAAGTAACCATTTTTTAAGATACACAATTCCCTACAATGAGAAAGCTGGGCTGCACAGATATTGCATGCAACACTCTGTCTCTGCTTTATCTTAATCTGTTGAGGTATTTCTACCTATTATGTTACACACCCAACCCTCACCCTACTGAATAAGTCTTCTTTTGTACAGAATTTAATGTTTTGTGCCTAACAACCAATGAACAACAGCGAAGGAGGAGTCCAGTGCTCCCTATAAACAGGCTTGTGAAGTGCAGTCCAATGCAATGACAAACACAATGCTGGGCTCCCTGTTTCTAGGTGGGCTGGACTTCTCCTCCTCTATTTCCTGTGGAAAACACGGAGGCCCAAGAATTTTCCACCTGGTCCTCAACCTTTTCTGATATTTGGGAATCTGCTGCAGCTAAACCTGAAGAACCCCATGAAAGACTTTGAAAAGGTATGGATAAAATGTCTGAAAAATGCCAAAAGCTGTGAATTGAAAGATGCGGTGACTGGTTTGCAAGTTTGCCTTCTGAAATTCAGAAATATTGAACTGTTAATTTTCTATAAAATTATGTTTAAGATTTATATTAATGTATATTAATATTCACCTCCACTACTATTTCTCTTCTGCATTTGGGTTGTTCACTCTACATAGATGTCACAGATTTCTCAGTGAGAAGTAGTGCTCAACCCTGCATTTTCAGACTAAGACTGCCTCCTTGTGGGCAGGCTGCCTCATTGTGCACGTGTGTCATTGTAGGTTATATTATATTCAACTATGGCCCCAGCTGGAAGGAGTAGTGGTGGTTTGCTGAGGAACTTTGTCCTGGGAAAGCTGTCTATGGAGGAGAGGATCCTGCAGGAGACTTCACATCTCAGCTTGTACATAGAGTGCAGGTATGGGCTTCAGAGCCCAGTGCCCATGTCCCATCACCACCTCACACAGAGCTGCCAGCTGCGCACAATGCACCTTAATCTGTAGAAATTAATAAATACCATTGTTGTTTCTGACTATCTTAAAACTGATTAAAGATGAAGATTATGATATTGATGATCTATACATATCAAACTATCACTTTAATTATGAAAGGCAATAAGGCAGCCAACCCTCTACTAATCTAACTCTCATTTGTGGACAGGACAGTCCTTGGACCCTAAAACGTTGTTCCACAATGCCTTCTCCAATGTCATCTGTGCCACCATGTTTGGATCCCACTACAACTATGAGGACCAGTCCTTCCAGTCCCTGATGCGACTGATAACTGAAAACACAAACATTCTTAATGGACCATGGGGCATGGTATGTGTGCTCTGTCATATTCCTCATTTCCTGTTTATTACTGACAAATAAAACAAAAACATATGATTGTCAGCAAAAGTGACCACTGTTATGTTGTTTATGGCTTTAGTTTGGGTCACATTGCAATAATGAAAAGTAGAATGGACTGGGAATTTAATTTTATTATTATTATTATTATTATTATTATTATTATTATTATTATTTATTTATTTATTTATTTATTTATTTATTTATTAATGTATTAGCAGATTGCACAAAGTGCAATAATATAGTGCAGTTCAGGCATAATACATTGTACAGATTTAGAATTTACACAAGTATATACAAGATACTGTAAGCAATGTATAAGGTCTTACATCCTAGATTGTAAAAGCTGATAAGTGCAGACAAGATGTTAAGTCAAAGTTAAGAACTGAGGGAGAGGGAACATAGGGGAAATCAAAATAAACTATACAAGTGCTATTAATGCAAAGGCAAGGGTGTGACAAAATGTTGTATAAGTGCAATCTTACAGGAGAATAAATTACTAAATTACAAGTACAGTCTGAAAAGATGCGTCTTGCGTAATCGCCAGAAGGAGATCAGGGACTCTGCTGTTTTGACTTCAGTGGGAAGGTCGATCTACCACTTAGGGGCCAGGGATGAGAAGGAGCGGCTCTGGGGGAAGGGGAGTGAAGAGGAGACAGAGTTAGTCTTCTGGCCCCAGAAGACTGCAGCAGTCTCGAGGGGATGTATGGGGAAACGAGGGTCTAAAGGTAACTTGGTACAGTGTAGTTGAGACAGTGGTAGGTGAGGGTCAGTGTCTTGAACTGAATGCATGCCGGTATCGGGAGCCAGTGGAGGGAGCGGAGCAGTGGAGTAGCGTGTGCGAATTGGGGCTGAGAGAATACCAGACGAGCCGCAGAGTTCTGGATGAGCTGCAGGCGGGTAGTAGTTACAGACAGGCTGGCCAGGAGGGAGCTGACGTAGTCCAGGCGAGAGAGGACCAGTGACTGGACGAGTCAAGTAGTTGGTGATCAACATAAGCAGCATGTGGACGAGCTTTGTCCCAAAAAACAAAACAATGGAGGTCTTCAAAACTCATTTTTGTTTGTTTCCTCCTTTGATGATGGCTTCATGATGGTCTTCTTGATGGATCTCTTTGTTGCTGGAACAGACACCAGCTCCACTACTCTCCACATGGGCCTCTTGCAGCTCACGATGCATCCAGATGTGCAAGGTCAGTAAATCTCCTCATGAGGCATTTGACACCTGAGCCCTCTTTTAATACATGTTTACTGATAGGCCATGGAAGGTATTAGCTCTGTCTTTGAATGATATATTTGAATACCTTAAAAGATAATAGACACAAGGCTCCTGCATTCTGTGTAGTTTCTGACTGACTCAAAACATTGTGATAACATAACGAATATGAAAACAGATCACCATTAATAACATCACTCATCATTAGTCTTCAATTGACTAAAAATGTCAATGCTACAGAAAACCTAGCAGGCAAAGGCATTAGCTGCTAAGCAAAGACATGGATAATTGGCCACTCTGTAGAGGTGTCTAGTGCGCTGAGCTGACAGTGGCCCTCCTCTCCTCAGTGCGGTGCCACCAGGAGATCAACACTGTCCTTGGAGAGAGAGAGCAGGTCTGCTATGAGGACAGGCACAGGATGCCCTATGTGCAAGCTGTGATCCACGAAGTGCAGCGTTATGGAAGCATCGTCCCTCTCAGTGTCTTCCACGCCACCACTCAGGACACACAGTTGCTGGGCTACAGCATTCCAAAGGTAAGACAGAAGGCGCATCTTCAACCTGTCCCCTCAAGATGCAGTTTACTATAGTACAGACAATAAATCAATCCATATTTAATATAGCACTTGCTGCAAGGAATTACGACAGTTCAAGTGAACACATGCATTTGTTGCTGCTGATTTGATTGATTGAGAAAAATTAAAATAAATCCACTGTGACCAATGGCCTGTGCCTAATTGCGTTGCCCCTCTTCCCCGGCCCAACTCAGGGCACTACCATCATCCCCAACCTGTCCTCCGTGCTGTACGAGGAGGGCCAGTGGAAGTTCCCCCATGACTTCAACCCCTCCAACTTATTGAACAAGGAGACATACAGACTTTGCTGAAAGACAGGCTGGTGGTTGGTGAGTTCCATGTCTGTCAGAACAAACCAGACAACAACCCAGCACAACTCCAGCCACCAATGTAGAGGGGATGTTTTTTATCCAGACTAGGGGTCAGTGTACTGACATGTGCCCTTCCTGTCTTGCAGGCCCGCGGATGTGTCTGGGTGAGGGGATGGCGTGCATGGGGCTGTTCTTGTTCTTCGTGACGCTGCTGCACCGCTTCCAGTTCCACTGGCCCCAGGATGGCGGGGAGCCCAACCTCACGGCTCACTACGGAATCATCCAGGGAACCAATCCTACCGACTGGGAGTGAGGCTCCAGGGACAGGAGTCTTGGTGAACCCCACAGCTGTACGGCATCTCCATTCAGGATGCACATGAGACACCACTCTGCTAGCAGGGTGTAGTAGTTCCTTTCTAACCTTACAGTATTTAGCTCTTTAATCTGACTTTTCTATGTGTTGCCAATAGCACTTACACTAGAAATAAAACAAATAAATATACCTTCAATTTGGTTTTGTTTGGTTTGTCTCTCGCGAGGTGAATTGCAGTATAGATACAGTGCATAATAGCCTAGCAGCACTAAAGTAATTACACATACTTTGGACTGTTTAACACTGATCTGATTTGGGGTTTAAATTTATATACATTTTGATCTAGGACATGACAGTACAGTCCTGTGTCCTTGGACTTACTTTGCTTTTGATCTTTAATACTAGATTGAATATGGATTTTTGGACTGTTGATCTTGGTACTTATTCAATTTTGGTGTTGGTTTGTGATGTCCTTGTTCTGACATTTGTTTATATATGTGTGTTTGTGTTTGTGTGTGTGTGAGTATGCTTCTGCTGATACAATCATTTTCCCTTAATAAATAAAGATTATAGATTAATAAAGTACGTTCATAGGGCCTTGGGTTATTTTTGGCTTCTTTTTCATACAAATGTTGCTCTTTAATTTCATTTTAAAATTCTTGTCCAAAATTTTTTTTTACAACATCTATAATAAAACACAATTCCTAATTTAAAAAAACATATTTTTTTATTTAAACTAAAATCAGACTAGTTAGAAATAAAATCTCCCAGCACTTTGTCTCCCCTGTAAGAAACAGCAGGACCCATATCTACTCTACAACTCACACGCTCGGTTATTTTTGGTTATATGGTGTTGGCTCTGAGACTGAAAGTGGGTATGGGAAAAACTGAACAAAGTAACTGTCTATTCACCACATTGCAGAACGTATCTAGAAGACACAGCTATCCACTGGGTGTACATCACAGGTCACCTCCCAACTCTCTTGGTTCCCCCCACCGCCCAGTGAATCTGGTTTTCTTGTATCAGATGACCTGTCCCTTAGATACACAGAAGACTCTTGTGCAGACTCTGCTGTTAAGAATTTCACAAGCACAGCACAATTTAAAAACAGGATTACTGTGGTGCAGATTTATTTTTCCGCTTCAGCCTTTCACAAGACATCTCAAATTTCGATTCAAAAGTGAGAATTAATGTGCATGTCCTTTGGTCTTAAATTATGACACACACCTTCCAGAAAGTGATATCTTCACATACATACATTATAAGGACTCTTTACACACATCACATACTCAGCCTGGTTAACCACTGGAGTGCATATAAATCATTAACCTTTATTATACCTACGTTGTGTATCTCACTGTGTAGACCAGAGCACTCCTGTTCTCCCTAACTATAAGGCAGCCACTCTCAGTTCAGGCAGTGTGGCAATCATAGCAGCCCCTCAGCACAAACAGTGTACCTTCTCTCTCTCGAAGTTCAAATCTCTTTGGGAACTAAGGAAAACAATGAGGCATTTGGAGCCAAGTGGTTTTGGGGGAGTGGGTAATAACGGGTTTAATCTGACAGTTTGCTGTGATGACTAGGACCCTGCGTTCTGCTTGACATGACTGTTTACACTGTATTTTAGATATTGAATACACAGGACTCCAGTGATAACATACACACTGAAGGCTGAGGAACTGCTGTGATTGCTGTTTCTGTCTATAGAGAAAAATATGATGCAACAGGGGGAACAATGGGATGTGATTTCAATTTAGGGATTACTTTAATTGGTCAGCTTTCAATTTTTAATTATATAGAATTCTGTATTAGTTTGTTTACATCTCGAGAATAGGGGTATTAGTTTGTTTGATTAAATAAAAAAAATGTCTGGGCAGTATTTTAGAGATCTTAAAATGGTCAGTTTACTTTGTAAAATAAAAATAAAAAGTTTTGGCTCATGGTCATGTTAAAGGTCAAGTAAATAATTTCATGTTTTGTGCCTATTAACCAACAGTGAAGGAGGAGTCAGTGCTCCCTATATACAGGCTTGTGGAGTGCAGTGCAATAACAAATACAGGCACAATGCTGGGCTCCCTGTTTCTCCTGTGGGCTGGGCTTCTCCTCCTCTATTTCCTGCTGAAAACACGGAGGCCCAAGAATTTTCCACCTGGTCCTCAACCTTTTCCGATATTTGGGAATCTGCTGCAGCTAAACCTGAAGAACCCCATTAAAGACTTTGAAAAGGTATGGATAAAAAGGCTGACAAAAGCCAAATGCTCTGAAAGACACAGTGACTGATGGAAGTTTGTATACTGAATTTCAGAAATGTTGAGCTGTGGCACATGCTTGTACACTGAAATGTAGGAACTACATGCATCAGAAAGACTGGAGTAAGACTGTGCTCTCTTGTTATGGGTCTGCTGTTATTGTGGTTCTGATGGAGTGGGAGCAGTTATCTGGTCTTCTCAGTGTGGGCTGTGCAGGGTCTCTCTCTGTGTATCTCTCTCTGTATGTGTCGTTCCATTCTCAGAGTCTTCTACCTCTGTCTCTATCTGTGCTGTACAGCTGTCCAAGTGCTATGGGAAAGTTTACAGCATATATTTCGGGGGCAGACCGGCTGTGTTACTGCATGGTTTGCAGGCAGTGAAGGAAGCCCTGATGACTCGGGGAGTTGAATTTGCTGGAAGGCCCCAGGGCCTGCTGATCAACCACGCTACAGAGAATAAAGGTGGGAGTGATGACAAATAGAGCCTGATATCCCAAAGGATTTACTAATGAGTAAGGGTGGTGCAAGTGTTTATTAGAGATTGAGTAATATATTTGCAGCTTACCTTCTCACTCCAAATGTTTGCAAACAAATAGTGACCTGAATTGGAAAATGTTAACTACTGGTCTAACTTAGAAGTAAATCACTAACCAGTATTGGAAAATGGGGCCAATCGTGTTCACCCAGCTGCAGGAGCCAGACATCAGACCTTTGAAATTTGTTGTTTTCCTTGGCATGTGTGATTGTCTCTTTCACAGACGTCACTGTGGATACTAGTTTTTCCTCCCTCCTCTTGTGAGTCTTCTGTTAACTGACATGACCCCCCAAGTAGAGCCACAGCTCATCTCTTAGGGCTGCTGGACTCCACATGTGACACACTGCTTCTGTATTGGATTCAAACCAGACAGCAGGACTGCTCCTTCTCTGCAGTAATCCAAATATTTGTTGCATGGCAGTAAAAAGGGCAAATCCAGGGGTACAAATTTGATAATATCATACACTCTTAACTTGGCAATGGTTGTGGTATGGATAAAAGTGCAAGATGAATATGAAAATCTGACTACAAACTCTTGTCATTATAATGATTTTCTAAATATTGTATTCATTATATATAGTAATATTCACCTCCACTACTACTTCTGTCTTTGGGCTTTTTACTCTACACTGATAATGTCACAGATTTCTCAGTGAGAAGTAGTGCTTGATCCTCCATTTTCAGAAGAACAC